>NC_061513.1:113075334-113206698 GCF_022539505.1 Lolium rigidum | reverse complement strand
GGGGAAATATCCGTAAATTAATTAGGGGTTCAAAATAAATCCATCAAAGGAAACTTTTATTGTTCATAGAGGATGACATGTGGGACCGACTCGCCAACGAGCGTCCTCATCGTTTCGCAGGGGGCAGGAGATCAAAAGAAAAAGGCAAATAGCCAGAAATTAGGGGTAAAAAATAACTCCAAGAAAGGAAACTTTTATTGTTCGTAGAGGATGACATGCGGGACCCATGAGCCAACAGCTTACTCAACGTTTCAAAGGCGGCATGAGATCGAAAGAAAAAGGCAAGTGACAAAATATCAGGAGCCAAAGATAATCCAAGAAAAGAAACTTTATTGTACGTAGAGGATGACATGCGGGTCCCATTTTGCAGCAGCGGTCCCAACGTTTCAAATGCGGCTTGAGATCAAAAGAAAAAGAAAGTAGCCAGAAATTAGGGGTAAAAAAATCCAAGAAAATAAAGTTGATGGACATAGAGGATGACATGCGGGTCCCATGAGCTAGCAGGTTCCTCAACGTTTCAAACGTGGCATGAGATCGAAAGAAAAAGGCAAGTGACCAAATATGAGGAGCCAAAAATAATTCAAGAAAAGAAAGTTTTATAGTACATAGAGGATGACATGCGGGTCCCATTTAGCAAGCAGCGGTATCACCGTTTGAGAGGCGGCAGGGATCAAAAGAAAAAGAAATTGCCAAAAATCGTAGGGTGAAAAAAACCAAGAAAATGAACTTTTATAGTACATAGAGGATGACATGCGGGTCCCATGAGCCTCGCAGGTTCCTCAACGTTTCAAACGTGGCATGAGATCGAAAGAAAAAGGTAAGTGACCAAATATGAGGTGCCAAAAATAATTCAAGAAAAGAAAGTTTTATAGTACATAGAGGATGACATGCGGGTCCCAGTTAGCAGCAACGGTATCACCGTTTGAGAGGCGGCAGGGATCGAAAGAAAAAGGCAAGTGACCAAATTTGAGGTGCCAAAAAAAACTCCAAGAAAAGAAAGTTTTATAGTACATAGAGGATGACATGCGGGTCCCATTTAGCAAGCAGCGGTATCACCGTTTGAGAGGCGGCAGGGGATCGAAAGAAAAAGGCAAGTGACCAAATTTGAGGTGCCAAAAAAAACTCCAAGAAAAGAAAGTTTTATAGTACATAGAGGATGACATGCGGGTCCCATTTAGCAAGCAGCGGTATCACCGTTTGAGAGGCGGCAGGGATCGAAAGAAAAAGGCAAGTGACCAAATTTGAGGTGCCAAAAATAATTCAAGAAAAGAAAGTTTTATAGTGCATAGAGGATGACATGCGGGTCCCATTTAGCAGCAGCGGTATCACCGTTTGAGAGGCGGCAGGGATCGAAAGAAAAAGGCAAGTGACCAAATATGAGGTGCCAAAAATAATTCAAGAAAAGAAAGTTTTATAGTGCATAGAGGATGACATGCGGGTCCCATTTAGCAAGCAGCGGTATCACCGTTTGAGAGGCGGCAGGGGATCGAAAGAAAAAGGCAAGTGACCAAATTTGAGGTGCCAAAAAAACTCCAAGAAAAGAAAGTTGATTGCACATAGAGGATGACATGCGGGTCCCATTTAGCAAGCAACGGTCTCAACGTTTCCAAGGCGGCAAGGGATCAAAAGAAAAAGGAAGTAGCCGTAAATCGGGGGTCAAAAAAATCCAAGAATAGAAAGAATTTTGGTTCATAGAGGATGACATGCGGGACCCATGATCCCGCATCGTAAACGGCTCGATCGGAGAACGTTGAACGAGATGGCGCGATCGAGAAAAAAACAATGCCGCAGAGGCTGCCATCCGGGCCCTACATCCCTCGGCGGTGCGGATTTGCGTTGACTCGGCCGGCGAACCCGAGAATTCGCGGTGCACCACGTCCCGGCCACCATACGCGACGTTTTGGCCACTTTCGTCGGGCTAGGTGGCCTCAAAAACGAGAAAAAAAAGTTTTGACATGCACCACGGAGGGACCAAAATCGTCGGCCATGGTACACCAGCAACCATGGCGCGACTTCAACTTCGTCGGCCATGGCAACTTTTCTTGTAGTGTGCTAGATCGGCAATGCCAGCCTCGGAAGCCTCTGAGTGATACTGCATGTGGAACTATTCTTCCAACTGCTTCCAAGTCCGGATTGAGTCTGGTGGCAGCGATGTGTACCACCCGAAAGCCGATCCTGTGAGGGACTGTGCGAAGAACCTCACACGCAGCTCATCTCGATGGCCGAGATCGTGCCCACTGTGCCAAATATCGGCTCACATGCTCGATCGAGCTGGAACCATCAGATCCACTAAACTTGGAGAATTCAGGGAGCCGATATTTTGGTGGTAGTGGGATCAAATCGTACTCGTTGGGGTACGGCTTGGAATAGCCGATTGCCCTCCTTTTCGGCACCATGCCGAACTGGTCTCTCAAGATTGTACCGATCTGATCCGCGGTGCCGGGCTGCAGGAGTCGAATCTCGAAGATTCGCCGGAGTGGCATACTTCGCCGACCACGCTTGCTTCTCAAGCTCCGAGCCAACCGCAGGAGTTGAGCTCTAGAGGTTCGTCGGAGTGGCATACTTAGCTAGCCACGTCCGCTTCTCAAGGTCCGTTCCCGAAGTTCCTCCCGCCGTTCCGTAAGTCCCCGCCGCGTGCGCTGCGGTTCGTGAGTGCCCGACTATCGCGGTCCGGCACGTATGTGCACGTGTACCCGTGAGGGATATCCTTAGGCGCCTCATACAAGAACCGGTAATCACCGGGGTCACCACCGATCTTGTAGACGACGAATGCCGGTGAACTCGGCACTTCTGGTGCTGCCAACGCAAACGGCAGCGGTGGTCGGGACTGGAGTGGTATCTCACCTTGGTGAGTCCCTAGAGCAGGTCCTGACGGAGAGTGCTGATGCCTCCCGATTTCCTGGATCACCCGAAGGGCGACACGCTCCAAAGTGTTCACCAGGCTCTCGGAATGGCGGTGCAGCGAATGAGCCACCATGAAATTAATCTCCTGACGCGGAGACCCGGTGCGTTCTTCCGAAGGGGCGGACAGGTCCACTCCATCGAGCGCGCCTTCGTGTGAGAACCCTTTCCACCGGATGCCGTGTGAGCGGGTTCTCCGGAAAGAGCCGGTGAGGTCGGCTTCGAGGGTAGCTTTGACCTCGTCATACTTCTTCTTGAGCTCCTCGGCCGGATCTTCGTACGTGACCGGAGTACCTTCCGCCATCTCGGATGTAGATGGCGATGCGCTTGATGTCGAAGACTGTCCCACCGGGCGTGCCGAATGTGTTGCGGTCGAAACCCACCGGCGAGCAGCGACGGGCAACACAAGAGAGCCGGGAGGCTCCCGGGATCGCGGCTGTCCCTGGTCCCTCGAGCGACGGCCCGCAAAGCCTCGGCACGCACGTCCGATGCCGGTGCAAGGGCGTGCCACCGACCTATACCTGGTCGGAAGGTGATGGATTTGCTTCGCTTAGTTTCCTGCATGGCATGCACGTAAACATTAAATACGAGCCTCGATCGGCTCTCAGGTTGTCTTGTGAATCGGCTCAAGGAGCCAATCCACCCATGAATCGTATGAGGTATACGATCATATGGTGGTCCTGCTTGATCAATACAAAGCTAAAACGACCTACGACGATTTAGGGTTTTCACCATATAATCGGAACATCCTACGCGTGGTTGAGCCTGGCAGCCACGCACGGTGATAATAAACCGACCCTAGACAAGGCCTAAAAACCAACATGAAGTTGATCCCCGGAACATCTCATCTAGGGCTAGCAAACTACACCCTACGTGCTACTGGATCCTTCAACCCGTTTGCAAGGCCTAACTATGCAGATATTAAACTAATCTTTGAAGAATAAGGAGCAATCATAACGGATCGGATCTACTAAATAATGATCAAGCGAGGTGCCGCCCTTACACCTAAGATAGGTGTAAGGGCGGCTAGACGTCTAAGGGTTGCATGGGCGAAAGCATGTGATACGACGAAACAATGCTAACCCTAACACATTTATGATAACTACGTTGCTCGCCATCAACAAGACTTCAGCACGAGCAACGCATGAACATCAAATAAACGTGTACTGCCTAGATCGCAAGATGCGATCTAGGCAGCATGATGCTTACCCGGAAGAAACCCTCGAAACAAGGGGTTGGCGATGCGCCTAGATTGGTTTGTGATGAACGTGGTTGTTGTTTTTCTCAATAACCCTAGATACATATTTATAGTCCGTAGACTTTCTAACGTGGGAATAATCCCAACCGTGCACGAGCCAAATTCTATCTAACCGACACGTATCCTACTATATTTACAGATACACGGGCAAACTAGCCCAAACTTTGTATACAAGGCCGATTCATATATCTCTTCCGCGTATATCCTTCAAGCCCATCTTAATCGCGGCCCACCTCTGATCCGGTCAAATTCTGGTGATAATAGATACATAATTAGCTATATTTAAATTATTTTCATTTTTTGAGACTTGTAAATACAGTTTTCATTTAAAAATTAACATGACCACATGAGCCCAGTAGTAGGCATGGAAATAAAACTCGAAACTCAGAACTCACGAGTAACACGAGTAACACGTGACTCGACTCGCCTCAACTAGAACTGAACGTATAACGGGTCGAGTTGAGCTTCAACTTTTAGGGTTAAACGAGTTTGAGATAAACAAGCCACTTGGTTAGCTCGGTAAAAACTAACATTGGGTTGAACAATCTGGTTAAAGAAGCTAATCCAGGCTAAGTGACCAAGTCATGCCGGTCCAAGCTCACTTGTGCTATGTGAGAACTCAAGTACACTCATGTTTGTTGACTTACCTTGGAATATTTCTGGTTAATATGGTATATGCCTTGTCTAGTTATCTATCAATATTATTCTTATCATATAATTATTAATTATTTTGTTTTATCTACATCATTGTTGTGGTACCATATATCTAATGATTGTTGTGTACTATCATTTATGTCCAAATAATCAGAAAATAATACATCACATATTATATTTCTTTTGATAGTTTTTTACGAGATAACTCGCTAGTTAACCGACTCAATCGCAGGCCCTACTTTTTTTTTCTTTGAGCGTAAGGCCTTACCCAAGAGCTATAGCGACGCAATTCTTCCAGGCAGGCCGCGGAACTACTTGCTACAAAAACAAACACTACTCCAGTAATTTCGGTCTTGGGCCAGGTTCACCGAATTGACGGGAGTAGTAGAAACGAGCCTTAAACGAACTTCCTAACAATCCGGCAATAAAGGCCCATGTCGTCCATTCGCTGCACCTCCCCTCGATAATTTAGGCTCCCTTTTTTCTCAGAACTCACAGCAGTACACGCGGCCGCGACCCCATCCTCCCAAGTCCCCCAACCCTAGCCGCCAGGAGCTGAGGAACAAGCAAAGCAAGGCAGTGCGCGATGCGGCGATCGGCGATGGCGCTCCGCTCGACGGCGGACCGGTGCTTCGGCCACCACTCACCGGTTAGTTCTTCACCACCATGTGTCTCCTCCTGCCTTGTATGCTCCGGCCATGTCGCCCGTCCCCCAGGTCCCTCTTCCTCTTCGGCGAGCGACCAGTAGCTCCTCCAACCGCAGTACTATAGGTCTTCCATGAATCATCCTTCCGTCTGTAGGTTTTCCTCCTCTAACCGGAAACCCAAGCGAATTTTCGGGTTCCTAAAAACTGCCAGATTAGTTCGTCAGTCATCTTCGAAAAAACGGAAGTACTTAGAAAACTAAGTAACAGATCCGGAAAAATAATTGCGCACATACATCAACGAACACAGTGTATACATAACTTGTCCGCCGTTTGGTTGCTGGGGATTTGGCTTAGCCTCAGCTGTTTTGCTTTATTTCTGCGCACGACTGTGACAAAGAAACTTGTTGTCGGCAGACTTGTTCCATTGTTTTTTTGTCGGTAAGTGAATTTGTGCTCGGTATGCTTTAGCTAGAAGCCGCACCATTACGATAAAGTAACGTCCAACATGTCCAGGTAGAGATTACATCACTTCGTTCATACATGTCCAGGATTTCAAGGCACGCTACCTTAGACCCCCATTTGATACAAAAACTAAGTTTGAGATCCGTCTCCCTACACCTTGCTGCAAGTGTTCTGCTTGTCTCCATGTCAACTTAGTTTGGTCCACACATCCAAACGGAGTGGTGTGATATCCTATTCCTATGAAGGTACCGACCGCTGTATATCTTGATCAACGCATGAAAATTTCCCTAAACTATCATTGCAGCATGAATTATGCAACAAGTCATACTAGTTATATAATGATGCACTGCCTCAGCAACCCAATTCCGAAACCAAGCCTTTGGTTGTTGCATTCTCAATTTTTCATGTATTCCAAGAGTATTCATTTTTCTGTCTTTCGTCCTTTTTTTCCAACTTCTGTTTTAACTTTATGCAGATCACGATTATTGTTTACTTCCCTACTCTTCATAGATCTGCCAACATAAATGCTCAAAGTTTAGATTTATATAATATACATCACAAAGCAACATATATCTTGTTCCATTTTACCTTCTGACTGCCCCTTTAACTTGTTTGTTTTTCAGTTGACAAACGTTATCCAATCAACGTTCAGTGCAAATGCTTGCTCAAGATGGGGAAGTCTTGCAAGAACTTTCAGGTAATTACCTCATCTTGGTTTACACAATCTGAAGGAGATGTTTGCAGTATGCATCTAACTTCTCCGTGTTCTTTTTTTTTTCTGTTACAGTGCAAAACCAATTGGAAATGAGGTTATTGGAATTGATTTGGGGACAACGAATTCCTGTGTTTCTGTTATGGAGGGAAAGGTGAGTGGTTCTCGTATATATACTCTTCTGCTGTGCTTTCTTTTCAGCTTCTTAAACAATGTGCTTACATAAAAGAGAAAAATTATTGCAGAGTGCAAAAGTGATAGAGAATTCAGAAGGTACTAGGACGACACCATCAGTTGTTGCTTTCAGTCAAAAGGGGGAGCGGCTTGTTGGAACTCCGGCCAAGCGTCAATCAGTGACAAACCCACAGAATACCTTCTTTGGTACGAAGCGTATGATAGGACGGCGCTTTGATGACCCGCAGACGCAGAAGGAGATGAAAATGGTACCATATAAAATTGTGAAGGCTCCCAATGGTGACGCTTGGGTTGAAACAACAGATGGAAAGCAGTTCTCACCGAGCCAAGTTGGTGCATTTGTATTGACCAAGATGAAGGAGACTGCTGAAGCTTATCTTGGCAAATCTGTTTCCAAGGCTGTGATCACAGTTCCAGCTTACTTCAATGATGCTCAGCGTCAGGCAACCAAGGATGCTGGTCGAATTGCTGGACTTGATGTCCAAAGGATCATCAACGAACCAACTGCTGCTGCTCTTTCGTATGGAACAAACAACAAGGAAGGTTTGATAGCTGTATTTGACCTTGGAGGTGGTACGTTTGATGTCTCCGTTCTTGAAATCTCAAATGGAGTATTTGAGGTTGGTACATCTTAACTTTGTACTCCTCCCTTTTAGAAAGATTCTGTAGCTAGAAATTAGAGATAACACATTTCATGCTTATTCCTGATGTGTTGATTATGTTTGTCAGGTAAAAGCAACAAATGGTGATACTTTTCTGGGTGGAGAAGACTTTGATAATACTCTGTTGGAGTACTTAGTCAGTGAATTCAAAAGAACTGATGATATTGATCTGTCAAAGGACAGACTAGCTCTGCAAAGGTTGCGTGAAGCAGCCGAGAAGGCAAAAATTGAACTCTCATCAACTGCACAGACTGATATTAACCTTCCATTTATCACAGCTGATGCCACTGGAGCAAAACATTTGAATATAACATTGACAAGATCGAAGTTTGAAAGTTTGGTGAATGGTCTGATTACAAGGACTAGAGACCCGTGCAAGAATTGTTTGAAGGATGCTGGTATCACTGCGAAGGAAGTTGATGAGGTTCTTCTTGTTGGTGGAATGACAAGGGTTCCCAAAGTGCAGGAAGTGGTTTCAGAAATCTTCGGCAAGGCCCCTAGCAAAGGAGTCAACCCAGATGAAGCTGTGGCCATGGGTGCGGCTCTTCAGGGTGGCATTCTCCGTGGAGACGTCAAAGAGCTTCTTCTCCTTGATGTAACCCCACTTTCACTTGGTATTGAGACTCTTGGCGGTATCTTCACCAGACTGATAAGCAGGAACACTACAATCCCCACAAAGAAAAGCCAGGTTAGTAAATAAGGCTCAGTGGAGTAGAAAAATTAGGTCCTTTTGACGTTTGTCGCAGGGCATTTTATAATTGGTATGCATGCTTTGATAATCCTTTATTCTCCTTGGCTATTCTTATGATGCTTTCTGTCAATAATCTGGTATTGTGCATTGCATGGCTGCATCTGCATGGTACCTAATTATTCTTCTGTTTTGAGAATTATGATACCTTTTTTAAAAACTGAGAATTATGGTACCTGCTTATTCATTTAAGTGATAACTTCCATGTACGACATAACCATAAAATGTGTTTTTTTTTGTGAAGTTCTCTGATATTGCTTTGCCTGTTCATGTCTGTTTCTCCTCTTCAGTTTTTTTTTTTGTATAGTTTAGGCCTAACTAATCTAGCATGTTCTCCGCAGGTGTTCTCAACTGCTGCTGACAACCAGACACAAGTTGGTATTCGTGTCCTTCAAGGTGAGCGTGAGATGGCTACAGACAACAAACTTCTTGGCGAGTTTGATCTTGTCGGCATCCCACCAGCACCAAGAGGACTTCCACAGATTGAGGTCACGTTCGACATTGATGCCAATGGTATCGTGACAGTCTCTGCGAAAGATAAGGCCACCGCGAAGGAGCAGCAGATCACCATCCGGTCCTCTGGTGGGCTTTCTGACTCTGAGATCGAGAAGATGGTGCGTGAGGCTGAGTTGCATGCGCAGAAGGATCAGGAACGTAAAGCCCTCATTGACATCAGAAACACCGCAGACACTACCATTTATAGCATTGAGAAGAGCTTGGGAGAGTACAGGGACAAGATCCCTGCAGAGGTAGCCACCGAGATTGAGACGGCGGTTGCTGATCTCCGCGCGGAGATGGCATCTGATGACGTTGAGAAGATAAAGAACAAGATGGAAGCGGCCAACAAGGCCGTCTCGAAGATTGGGCAGCACATGTCTGGTGGTGCGTCTGGAGGTGGCGCGGCTGGTGGCTCGCAGGAAGGAGGATCACAGGAAGGAGGATCGCAGGGCGGAGGTGACCAGGCTCCAGAGGCTGAGTACGAGGAGGTGAAGAAGTGAAGCTGCACGGGCTGACAGCTGCCTACCGGCTCGCTCTAAATACAGCAGCTAGTTTTTGAGGAACACTAGGATCTTTTTTAGCTGTAATAAAATTTTGTTCAACTGAGGCATATGAAACATGCTAAAAGTTCTTAGCGCACTTGGTATTTGCAGTATTGTATGACTTGGTTGAACTAGGTTCTACGCTTTGAGGTGCATCAAGGCAAACCGATCTTGTGCTTTCTTATATAGTCAGTTTTTCTGCTTCAGTGATGCATTGGTACCTTTATATGTGTATCAGTTGTTGGTTCACACATGATCCAATTAGCAGTAGATGCTTGCATTTCGTTCTTACGTTGTTGCTAGAGAAATTTGTACCGGATTTCTTTCACGGTGAATGTGAGTATGTGACCCTTGTCATTTCTCGAGAGAAGGCAACAGGCATATAGTCAAAAGCGCCAGCATGTGGCACGGTGCTCTTTCGGGTGGGTATGTAGCTTGCCGCCACAAACTTTGCCAATTTAACAACGAGTTCTCCTGTTCTCGCTTCAGCATCAACTTAGGACACATTCATTCAAGAAGCACCTTTCACTGCAAGTCTGCTGCAACCCTGCGCGCATAACTACCATTCAATCCCTAGCTAACATCGTTTTGAAAAAAAAAAATCCATAGCTAACTGCCTGTTCTCACCTGGTCCCCTTCCAGTATGCCACACAGCCAGTATATACTCAGCAGTTAGTTGTCCCCAGCCGGGCTAGCCTCGTGATCTCTCGCGTAACTTCTTTGTTCCCTTCCTCCTTATGCATGCCGAACGATCATCGCCATTCTCATCCCCACAGAAGCTAGTAGTAATTAAGATCAGTTCTTTCTCCGGCTAGGTAGCTTCAGGGAGATCGATCGGTACCATGGGGAGCAGCCGGCCGCGCACCAAGGACTTCTTCGCAGCTCCGACGCTCTCCCTCTCGCTCGTCAGTCACGCCGATCTATCTTCTCTCGCTCTTAAGCATGACCACACCGATCTATCTTCTCTCGCACTGAAGCATGACCACAGTTATAGCTGTTTTAATCAGTGGATGATCGAGCTCGCTTTTTGTATGATTATGATGTGCGTGCAGGCAGGTGCGTTTGGCAGGAATGTTCCGGCGGCGACGAGCGGCGAAGAAGTGGAAGAAGGCGACGAGGGGGACGGCGGGATCAGAGATGAGCATCTGGGTAAGGAGGTGGAGATCAGTAGCGAGAACACGGGGCAGGGAAGCCAGTCAGGTGACGGGGAAGAAGAAGATCATTACGATGGGGGTAATAGGAAGAAGAGGAGCAGGAAGAGCTACCACAGGCACACCGCTGAGCAAGTTAGGATCATGGAAGGGTAAGTTGATGAATTCTAGCCGGTGCAGCATTGCATCTTTGATCATGGAGGAAAGAACTTCTCTCAAGCGCGTGCCTGTAGGGCCGCGGCCGGACAGGAGGCCCATGGGCGAGATAGGGCCTACCAGTATAGAAAGCATGATGATATTTTTGTTTTCTTTGAATAACTATACAGAATACACTTAACCTTTGGATAAACAAAGAAAAAATGAGCACCGCCACAAAATTTTGTTCCTGCTAATTGTTAAGGAAACGTTACACTAGTATCTTCTTAATGCAAAATAGCCGGATCACAGCGCTGAGGTTGTTTTTGGTGGCTGGCAGGGTATTCAAAGAGTCGCCACATCCAGATGAAAAGCAGCGGCAGCAACTGAGCAAGCAGCTAGGACTGTCTCCACGGCAAGTCAAGTTCTGGTTTCAGAACCGACGAACTCAGATCAAGGTTAGTCACCATCACAACACATACATGCGGATGAAGCTACCTTTTTTTATTACTAGGACCAGTTGTAGATCTCACACAAATACACAATCAACCTGATGAACGAGCTTTCTTTTTCTTAGAGAAAATGGACTAGCCCCCGATTTCATTAACGAAACCATTCCATACAACATCACAACCACCAAAAAGAGAGAAAAAGTAAAGTACTCACATGGGGTTTTTCCAAAACCCAACCTTACAGACCTAGAAGCAAGTCTAGAAAGACAAGGGGGAAAAAATAGTTTTGGTTTTCAGCATCCCTTTTCTACCATCCTTTTTTTTCTTCTGCAATTCTGTCTTCCAGCTGCTTCGAATCCCAAAAACACATCACGTGAAATCTTCTTCTCTGAAACGGAAAAGCGGCGCTTCTAACACGTCAGCCTCAGAATCCATGAACATCAGCTTCTTCTTGCACTAAAGGCCTCCACTGCCACTTTCTCCAATACTTTTGCGAAGAGTATCAGCCTCTCCCTGTCATGCTCCTTCACCTGCAATTTCGATCACCATTGAACCCAATAAGCTATTTGAAAAACAACCGAGCATGGTTCCGACGGCCATTTGCCCTCAAAACATGCCAAGTTCCTAGCATTCCAAATGCTCCACAGAATAGCAGCTACACCCACCGCTATCAAATTCTTATTTTTATTTCCATAAGATCTAAGCCAGGAAGAAATGCAATACTCAACATTAGTAAAATGTAAATTCAACCCTGCTACACAACTTACTATATTCCAAACGTACCTAGCTAAAGGACAAAGGAAAAAAGATGTGTGATTGATTCCTTTTGGCCAAGGAAAAAAGCAAGTGTCCTCACATCTACCACCTCTTTTCAACAAAACATCTCTGGTTAGAATGCATTTTAAGCACCAGGCATATGAAGGTTTTGACTATAAGAGGTATCTTGATTTCCACATGAATTTGTAAGGCACTGATCTCAAGAATTGCATAGCCTGATAGAAAGATTTAATCCAGAAGACCTCAAGAAGTGAGCTAGGTTCCGTATTAGGTACTATCATGGACTGGGTACTATCGCTCCCACAAGGAAGTTCAACTCAAGCCATTGTCTATTTAGTTCACCCACTAGGCTTCTCCTAAATCTCAAACTTCTCACCCCTTCACGCAACACATCTCCAACTGTTTGTCTAGCGAAACCCATTTTTTTTTTTTTTTTTTTTTTTTTTTGCGATGAGAAACCCGGAAATTTTGTTGCAAGAGTGGAATCAGATGTCCACTGATCCTCCCAGAAACTAGTTTTGTAACCATCTCCTAACTTAATTTTAACACATTTCCAAAAAAAATATGTTTAATATTTATCAGCCCCTGCCAGAAAAGAGAATGGCCCGGCCTAATTGGACACAGAGTTTGTTTCCTCAATATTTCTTTGTTAGAATTTGTTTCCAGATCCTTTTTTCAGTAGACAATTCCCATAACCACTTACCAAGCAAAGCAATATTCATCACCTCCAGATCAAGGATGCCTAGGCCACCTTAATCCTTAGGGAGACAAACAGTACTCCATTTAACCAAATTATATTCGTTTTCTCCCTACACCACCCCAAAGAAAGTTTGTCCTAATAACATCCATCTTTTCTCTAGAACCAACTGGTAATCTATAAAAAAAAAATAGCATGTATAAGACAACACTAGTGAGAGAAGAATTAATCAGGGTTATTCTCCCTCCCATTATCGCATCTTCCCTTGCCAAGGACAAGCTTCTTACCCGTGTTATCCTCTATAGGCCTCCAATCAGATAAAATCAATCTTTTTTCATTGATGGGGACACCTAAGTATGTCATGGGTAGGGCACTAGAGTTGCAAGTCAGGATTTGTTCAGAAGAATCTGAATTGTCTCTAGCCTCCCCAATACAAATGTCACTCTTATGAAAATTAATTTTCAAACCGGACATTTGCTCAAAAAGGCACATAATATTTTTCAGGTTCCTTGCGTGTTCCAAATCATTTTCAAACAACATGATAGTGTCATTTGCATATTGCAGAATAGACACCCCTCCCGTAGTTATGTCAGTAGCTAGACCACACATCAACTGCTATAGCCCTTGATAAGTTGAGAAATAAGGTTCAATTTCTCCATTAATTTTTATCTCAACTTTCTCACTAGTAACCACACTCATACTCATATCAATAAATTTCCGAGGGAAACCTTTCATCTCTAAGACCTGGACCAATGCATTCTCAAAGTTTATCTTAAAGAGGACTCTATTTTGTTTTTGTTTTTATGCAGATCAAGTAAAACCTCATGCAACACTCAGACCCCTTCCATAATATACCTCCCCTTTAGGAAAGCAGTTTGTGAAAGCATGATTACAGTTTTGATGACTTAAATCAATCTGTTAACCATTACTTTGGTTAGGATTTTCAGAGTCACATTTAGTAGACAAAAGGGCCTGAATTTCTGAATCCTATCAGCAATTCAGCATCAGGCCCTTTTGGCACTAGTGTAATCACAACATAATTTAACCTTCCCACATCTAGTTCCCCTTTGTGGAAGTCAGTTAACAAACTGAATAAATCCATTTTAGATGTGAGACTCACAGCTTAATCTGTTGGGTCAGGCGATTCAGGAGCGGCACGAGAACTCGCTGCTCAAGTCGGAGCTGGAGAATCTCCACAAGGAGATCCGCGCCGTGAGAGAGCAGAACAAGAGACCACTACACTGTGCCAACTGCGGCGTCGCAGCAGGCTCGGGCGGTGACTTCGACGCTGCCGCGTCCAACAAAGAGCAGCAGCTGCAGCTAGAGAACGCCAGGCTCAGAGCAGAGGTTAGCAATCCATTATGCATGCCGTACGTCATCGGCCTCGATCTGTTGACTGCTGCGATTCACTAACTTTTTTTTTCGAGGTGGATTCGCAAACATTGATGCTGCCGTGGTGGCGGAACTCGATCTTTTCAGGTAGAGAAGCTACGAGGGAAGCAAGAAAAAGCCGCGGCCGACGGAGCCATCTCCCCGGCCTCGCCGCCGTTCTGCACCGGCACCATCCAGACGAAGGACAACCGGAGTCCGCTGGAAGTTTACGGCGGCGGACTCACGGGCCGTGACAAGCAGAGCATCTTGGAGCTGGTTGGCCGCGCGCTGGAGGAGCTGAAGACGATGTCTTCCTCCGGTGAGCCTCTGTGGGTGCGGAGCGTGGAGACCGGCCGGGACATTCTGAACTACGACGAGTACGTGCGCTTGTTCCGGCGTGATGATGACGATGCCGGCGATCTGGATCAGCGGGGCGCGTGGTCGGTCGAGGCGTCGAGGGAAAGCGGGGTTGTTTACCTTGACACGACGCAGCTCGTGCATGCTTTCATGGATGCGGTACCTTGCCAATGTTCCATCGTTTACACAATGTTCAGTTACTTATTCTTTTTGACGAACATGCATGTGCTGTACTCTGGAAACAACTCCGAATTTTTGTGCAGAACCAATGGAAAGAGCTATTCCCTTCCATGATCGCAAAGGCGTCGACGCTCGATGTGATCCGTTCAGGCGAGGACAACGACCAAGACGGCGTCGTTCAACTGGTAGCCCAACCCCACGACGTACTTTCCTCTGGTTATGAATATGATGGACCAGCCATGGGACTGAACCCTGCTTCGGTTGTATTGTTGTCGGTTTTCAGATGCTTGCAGAGGTTCAGACACTGACACCGATGGTACCCACAAGGGAGCTCTGCTTCGCCCGCTACTGCAAGAAGCTGGCCCCGGAGAAATGGGCCATCGTGGACGCGTCCTTTGGCAAGGCCGGAGGCGGCGCCGACGCGTCCTCGCCGGTGATCACGTCCTGGAAGAACGCCTCGGGATGCATCATCGAGGAGCAGACAAACGGTCATTCCAGGGTGACCTGGGTTGAGCACGCCAAACACCGTGAGCCCGCCGTGGTTCCGTCGACGTACAGGGCGGTCACCGCGAGCGGCCTGGCGTTCGGCGCGAGGCGCTGGCTGGCGGCGCTCCGGCTCCAGTGCGAGAGGATGGTCTTCTCGGTGGCGACTAACGTCCCGACGAGGGACTCCAACGGTAACCGATCATGCAGCTCGGCGCACGCTGTAGGATTTAGTTTACAAGTTGCTCGTGCTGTGAACACAGGGGTCTCCACGCTCGCGGGCAGGAGGAGCGTCCTGAAGCTGGCGCACCGGATGACGTTGAGCCTCTGCCGCGTCATCGGCGGGTCGCGTGACCTGGCGTGGAGCAGGGCGCCGAGAGCCGGCGCCGGCGACGTCTGGCTGACGTCTCGGAGGAACGCCGGCGACCCCGGCGAGCCGCAGGGGCTGATCGCCGTTGCCGTGCTGTCCACGTGGCTCCCGGTCAGCCCCAAGGCTCTCCTGGATTTCCTGAAGGACGAATCGCGTCGACCAGAGGTAAGCTGCACGCGTTGTGCACATTTCTGTTGCAAAGCTCTAGAAACGATCTAACCACCCATCAAACTGTTGTTGCAGTGGGATGTCACGCTGCACGGACGTGCTGTTCAGAGTCGCGTGAGCGTGGCGAAGGGGAAGGACCGTGGCAACTGCGTCACCGCCTACGTAAGTTCTCTGTGCCGTGCCCGTTACACGTAGCTCGATCGTTCAGAACGTTGAGTCAGTCCTCACTACTTCTGTGGATGCCAGGCTCCCACATCGGCAGAAGAACAGAGCGGCGGCGCGTGGATCGTCCAGGACGTGTGCACCAACTCGTGCGAGTCGATCGTCGCGTACGCGCCGGTCGACGCCGCCGTCCTGCAGCCGGTCATCGGCGGGCACGACTCGAGCGGCGTCGCCGTCCTGCCGTGCGGTGTCGGGATCATGCCGGACGGGCTGGAGTTCAGGCCCGCGGTGATCACCTCCAGGAAGGAAGACGGCGTGGCCGGAGCTGCGGGGTCCCTCGTCACTGTTGCGTGCCAGGTCCTCGCCAGCTCGTCGCCGATGGCCGCGCTTTCGCCGGAGTCGGCGGAGACCGTGACGAGTCTGGTGTCCTGCACGCTGCGCGACATCAGGAAATCCTTGGGGTGCTAAGACCGCTGACAGCACTCAGAGCCTTGAGTAAAGCTAAAAAATGGTGTACAGTACATCTTTGCTTAGCTACATGGACGTGTTGGTTGATAAAATTGGAGTTTGTAGAACCGTAAATGAAAGTTCAGTCATAGTTAAGAAGACATGTACACTTGAAAAGTTCAGTCATAGTTAAATGATACAGCTACCAAACTAAAAACGAGTTCATACGGATAGGACTATAGGAGAATTCGTTATACTCGAGGACGCGCGACGACTGACATCATCAATGTCGATCATATCCATAGGAG
Source organism: Lolium rigidum (assembly GCF_022539505.1). Taxonomy (NCBI): domain Eukaryota; kingdom Viridiplantae; phylum Streptophyta; class Magnoliopsida; order Poales; family Poaceae; genus Lolium; species Lolium rigidum. The sequence continues at coordinate 113,190,361 of NC_061513.1, read as the reverse complement.
AACGCAAAAATATGTAAAGATCAACAGATCCAATCATCTGGATAGCACATCTCACTCACCCAAGAAGTCAAGAAGAGCAACCTCCCGTTGCCATCCACAGCAGTAAGCATTTATCCATCTCACAAACCGGCGCGTGATGCGATGTAGACATGTAGTACCATACTTTGTTGCAAGCTGGGCTAGTTTTTTAAAAGAAAAAAAGTGTAAAATGAACCCGAACTCATCGCCAAGGCAAAATCAAAACCCCAAGTCACAATCCCCGCTCTGAAATCTGTGATCCTGGCAGGTCTAATTTAAAATTGACGACAATTCCGAAACTGGGTTCCTTGACATGGTCGGGATATCGCTAGGCTGAGAGAAAGGGGAAATGCAAGACGGGTTTGGGCCGAAAAAAGATAGGCCTATCTATTGCGGCCCATGCAGTTGTCTCAGTTCACCTCGTCGTGCAACCCAACCACTCCAACATCTCCATTCAAGGCATCCTCTGGGGGCAGTCCTTCTTTTGCTCCAATGATGGCCATGGTTGACATGGGCATACCCTTCGGGTACCCATTATTAGTATACCTGGTTTGGCTCGGCCCAATATGGAGAAGGCCCAATATGGAGAAGACCCAATATGGAGAAGGCCCAACAAGGCGACCCGAAGAAGTAGTCAACTAGGACTCTTGTAAAACCCTAGGCTGGTTGCATATATAAAGCTAGCCAGGGCACCCGAAATAGAGAGGCCAACAGATAGACAGAATATAGACAACATAGCTCCGCCTACGGCGGCACCCTGTAAACATACTTATGATCATATAGTGGATTGCTAGCAGCACGTAGGGATCCTCCACCGAGGGGACCCGAAGCTGGGTACGTCGTGTGCCTAATCTCGTCCCCGGAATCTCCATCGTCGCTCTCTCCCGAAACCCTAGTCTACAATACGTAGGCATTGCCGAGGTGATCCCTCGTCAATTGGCGCCATCTGTGGGAATTAGCGACGACTGGATTTCGTTATCCGGGCGGGATACATCGCAAAAGTTCATCATCAACCACTTCATCGAGGGCTGGCCGGATTTTTTCGCGGACATGAGTGTGAATCAATCTATCAAGCACGTGTTTGATTATCGACAAGATGATGATCCTGGCGGCAGCTGGCAGCAGGCGCTCATCCGCTTTGCCGATTTCAAGTTCCGTTCAGAGCCAACACCAACCTCGAGACACCTCGACGAGACCTAGAAGAACGCGAACTTTCGGTCGCTCTTTGGTTCCCGATCCAATCCACACATGTTGACACAGCTAACCACGTTTTTGCTGGACTAGCGATCGCGCTTCAAAAGAAAGGAACCGAGTCTACCAGAGGATTACGGGATCTAAAGGCAGCATCCTGGGCGGGCCAACAAATTTTTTTTTTTCTCATTGAATATTTTATCAATTTCTTTTTCTGTTCCTTGGATCTAACTCCCTAACACGCATGTGTTTTTGGTATGCATGTTTTTAAGTAATCAATCATTGGTACAAGATTGGATGGAAGTAGCACTTCAGCGATTGGAGCACATGAAACGCCGTATATGTCAAATACGTACAAGGAAAAGACCACGATTTTTAATGATTTATGGTCGACCAGTGCATTCATAGGGAGTGTCACGATATCAGATTTTGGTCTACAAAAATAATCAGGTGCTATATTTCCAACTTCTTACTATTTGTAAAATTTATTTCAAAATATTTTTCCGGCTTGTGCTATTATTTGCGTGCAGTTTTTTGCGCCGTAATATAACTACAGATCGGAACAAGTTTCGACGACTTCGCCCCGTACAGTCGCATGCTCAGGGGCTCGCCCACCGCGAACTCGACGATTCTCTCCTCCATGCCGACTACTTCCACCGTATCAAATATTTTCGGCTAAACGCCGCACGGCTCCGTTGCATCAAGTACATCCGCTTCGTCGACTCCATCTTCCGGACGATCTACTTCCACCTCGACCTCGCCGCATCCAACAATAAAGCTAAGTGTTCCTCTTTCAAGAGTTGAACTATTATTTACTTTCGCCATACCCAAATACTCGGGGGCTGCACCATTATATCATTAGAGCAAACTCACCCAACACCGGGGACTGTGCCATTACTCCGTACCACAAATATATTCAATTACTTGGTGAATTTCTCTTCTTCGGCTTAGTGGAATTATCTTCTCCGAAATATATCTTTTCCGGTTCAGTGGAATTATCTTCTCCGGCGCAGTGGAATTATTGTCGGCTTAATGAATTTATTTTCTTCGGCTTAAGTGGATTTATCTTATTCGGCTCGGTGGATTTATCTTCTTCGGCTTACTGGATTTGTCTTCTTCGGATTCATCTTATAAGGTTATCATTGGTTTCCGTTAATATAATACGACCCGACGCATTTCCGGGTTAGTGGATTTATCATCTATGATTATTACTGGATTTATTTTCTTCGGGTCAATGGATTCATCCTCTATGATATCGACGGATTCATCTTCAATATGCTTCATATTTAATGGCGCAATCTTCAAAGTGGATTCATCTCAAATACTTCATCTTGGATTCATCTTCAGTACTTCATCTTTAATGACATAATCTTCAATGGTTTAATCTTCAAACAATGTCATCTCCAATGGAGTAAATTTTCAGTGGATTCATATTATATTGACAATGGTTTCTTCTTAAATGGCTTCACCTCATATGACGACGCGACTCCGTCAACTTCTTCCGATGTCACAGACTAATACTCGGGGGCTCGACAATGACTTTGCCCCTGAGCATAATTAGAACATATTCCAGGCGACCACGACTTCTTCAATGATTTGGAACCGTCATTACCATCAACCTCGATACATGCAGTATAACACTCGGGAGCTCGACAATTCGTCGCAGGTCACAATTGCGGCACCGCGTCTAAGTAACAATCATGATATCACCACATCGGTGCTCGGGGCTTGGCTATTTCTTCATCAATAATATGGCGACATCTACTTTCGCTATTTGGTGGTTTCTACTTCGGCTCGACTTATTCTCCGCACTCAAAGACTTCATCACGCCGACTTTGTCGTGCCCAATAAGCTAAGTGTTCCTTTGATTTGCATAAAATTGATTATCATTTACTTTCGCCGCACCCGACACTCGGGGGCTGCGCCATGCTTCTTCACTTTACATCTCAGGACGACGAAATCAAAAGAGCACCCGAAGAAATCTTCTTCAGGGAGGAACCCGACGAAATCTTGAGAGCACCCGACGAAATTTTATTCAAGGAGGTCCCGAAAAATTATCTTCAAGGAGGTCCCGAAAAATTGTCCTCAGGGAGGACCCGAAGAATTGTCCTCGAGGAGGACCCGAAGAATTGTCCTCAGGGAGGACCCGAAGAATTGTCCTCGAGGAGGAACCGAAGAATTGTCCTCAAAGAGGACCCGAAGAAATTTTCCTGAAAGAGGAACTCGACGAAATTATCATCAAGGAAAAAAAAAGAGGAGAAAAGAAAAGAGAAGAGGATAGGCAAATCTTCGGGTCCATTGACTCGTCATTTGTTCCGAGCAAGAGCATCGGTGATGTACCCGACAATATAGAAGAACCCAATATATTTGGTTGTCTCATCACGCCCGAGAAAAATATAGAAGAACCCGCAAAATGGGTCATTGCATCAGCCGAACAAGGCACTTGACAAAATATTCTCAGAGCGCCGAAGTTGCGAACAATCTCTGAATGCCGCAAAACTCTGCGAAGGTAAGACCCCGGATCCGTTCTGTGTGGCGTGGCATCGCCAAAGACTGCGCTCTGCTACTTTTATCCGTATCAACAGATACGAAGAAAAATCCTAACGGACGCGTTAGGTACCCGATAAAATATGACTGGGACTCGACAGAATGGTAAGACCTTAAGCGGCACCTGTCGAGTTAACACCAATATCCCGAGATCATGTCCGGGGACGTGATCTTGAAGTAGGTTTTTGCGGATTGCCACTAGAGCGAGTTAACTAGTACCCGATCCGTCGGATGAACTAGCCCCAATTACCATTATCCCTGTACAATATAGATATGGATGTCAAATAAAAATAGCAACAGCCAGGAGTCGATAAAAAGAGGGGCTGCGCCCAGAAATATAGTCAAGTTCTTTATCGAGTAGTACAACTCGAGCCTATGCCTAGGTGCAAGCACCTGCCCATAGGCTCGGGGGCTACTCTTATCAAGAGTATTGTTCACCCTCCTGATAAGATAAAAGAAAGAGGAAAAATTGTGGAGTTGATTAAAAGCAAGTTGAGCCTACACCCAAGTGCAAACACTTGGCTGTAGCCTCGGGGGCTACTCCCATCGGGAGCGCTGGTCGCGCACCCGATAGAAAAATAACTTCGACATCATTTATGACAATCAAGGTTTGTAGACTCAACTCGATTCTACGACTCGAGTGGAGCCTACTCCCATCGGGAGCCCATGGATTTCATCAAGTCCTCCGGAAATATAGTTAAGTTCTTCATCGAGTAGTACAACTTGAGTCTATGCCCAAGTGCAAGCACTTGCCCATAGACTCGGGGGCTACTCCCATCGGGAGCGCTGCCGCGCACCCGATAATTTCAAGAATCATCGACATCATCTATGCTACACAGGATCTACGACATGGACCTCGCCTTGTATTTTCTTCGACTTCGGAGATGGTTATGCTTGGAGTTTCTACGCAAGTCTTCGACTTCCCTATAAACTCGGGGGCTACTGACATGGGCATACCCTTCGGGTACCCATTATTAGTATACCTGGTTTGGCTCGGCCCAATATGGAGAAGGCCCAATATGGAGAAGACCCAATATGGAGAAGGCCCAACAAGGCGACCCGAAGAAGTAGTCAACTAGGACTCTTGTAAAACCCTAGGCTGGTTGCATATATAAAGCTAGCCAGGGCACCCGAAATAGAGAGGCCAACAGATAGACAGAATATAGACAACATAGCTCCGCCTACGGCGGCACCCTGTAAACATACTTATGATCATATAGTGGATTGCTAGCAGCACGTAGGGATCCTCCACCGAGGGGACCCGAAGCTGGGTACGTCGTGTGCCTAATCTCATCCCCGGAATCTCCATCGTCGCTCTCTCCCGAAACCCTAGTCTACAATACGTAGGCATTGCCGAGGTGATCCCTCGTCAATGGTGGCGGGCGATTTATCGCCAACAACGGCAATCATGATGGTGCGATGATTTGCGACGTCAAAGGTTATGTCTCCGACATCCTCTTCCACCGGTTATTGTCTCTCTGTGATGTTAGGGTTAGGGTTTAGGCATGAAAATTATGGGGTTATCGGGTGGTGGTAAAGCACAGTTTTTTGGTCAATTTTGTTGCGCTTTTGTGATTGATATTGTTCCTATTAGGAGTGTGGTGATATTTTGTGTTTATTTCAAGTCCAATCATGGACCCTTCGGAGATTCTGAATGCCATATTTAACATTGGAAGCGAGTTCGATCGCCATGGTCCAGGGGGGGGGGTGAGATGGACAAGTTTTCGTTGCACGAAGTGAAAGGTTATTTGAAAGACATGTGCAGTTGAAGCAATCGATGAAGCTCTATTCTTGAGAAAGATCTTGCCAATGGTTTTGTGTTTTTGCATGATGATAGTGGCTATGTGAGGGTGTCAGAGTACATTTGTGTTGGAGGGGTAGAAGATGTTTATGTAGAATACCATGTGGAAGAGGACAATAAGTAGAATGGCAGTGCTACTGATTTTCAAGATGAAATTCAGCATCAAAGTGATGATGACCAGCCTAATATTATCATTAGGGGAGACCCAGCTAAAAGTTCAGAAGAGGAAGTACAAATAGTAGATTAATTTTTTTGTGATGATAATGGTATAGTCACTCAAGTCATTAGAATTCCACCTAAACAGCCTAGAGCAAGAAGTGCAGTTCCTAGTAATGCATATGCAATTTCAGTTTCTCAGGTTGCATTTTTGTGAAGTTTGCAATCAAATGAGGGAGATGAAGTGCTAGCATAGCAACTTAGCAAGTGCATGCTCAAGAGCATAACCAACATTTTGTACTTACACATGGTGTTACTAACAATGCAGATTCAGGTTCTGATCCTGAATACATGACACACCATGAGGACAATGGTGAGAATTCAGAATTTCTGGAGCTTGACTAGGAAACATGCTAGAAATTAAAGAACATGATGAGAGATACAAAGCGATGGATTGGAATTGATTCAAAAGATGTTATTCCAATTGAGCTGATTACAAATATAGAGGAACTGTTAGAGGGAGAGGAGAAGCAGTGGGACTATGATTCATTTGATGAGGATTACTCATATGATGAAGATTGGATGGAAACACTGTGAGGATAAAGACCGATCCAAGGTACAATAATGACACCACAATTCCATACTTTATTTGACAATGGTTTTCGGAAGCAAGAATCATCTTGTGAAAGCCCTAAAGAGATATGGCCTTGTGACCAAAAGGAGCTTTTGCTTTTTTTTTTTGAAATTAGAGGCGGATAGAGTTAGAGCTAAGTGTGGTTGGCCAAGTTGTCCTTGGCTCCGATATGCAGCAAACACATCAAGATCAAGAAAAGATTTGAGATTATAAATTTTAATGATGATCATCACGGTGCACATAAAGGAGACAACATATTGGCCACGAATAAAGTTATTGCCCAATGTGGAAGATAGACAACATGAGAGCAACAACCCTTCGGGACATGTTTGCTGATCTGTCAACTTCAAAATGCAAGTGTGCTAAGAAGCTTATCATGGAGAAATAATAAAGGTTTTTTATTACCACCCGGAGTTACCGTGAAGCAATCCTAAAAGCATTGTTGTAGTGTGTTTGGATCCAACCAACATGGATAAAATTATTTTCCAGAGTTTATATGTGTGCTTTAATGCATTGAACCAAGGTTTCAGGGCTGGATGCAGGGAGGTGATAGGATTAGATGTGTTTCTTCAAAAGAGTTGTCAAAGGAGAGCTTTTGTGTGCAATTGCAAGAGATGCCATAAATCAAATGTATCGAGTGGCCTAGGGAGTTGTTGATACAGAAACAAATGAAACTTGGAAATGGTTCATTGTCTTGCTTATCAAGGAGATTGACATTAATAAAAATGGAGCTGATTGGACGTCCATCTCTGTTCAGCAAAAGGGAATGACCAATGCAATGAAGGACTACGTGCCAAATGCATAACACAATATGTGTGCTAGACATATATATATGCCAGCTGTACGACGAAGCATAGGGCACATGTGTGGTAGAATTTTTTTTGGGCAGTTGTCAAAGCATCCAACAAGGAGGATTTCAACTAATACAAAGCAAAGCTTGCACAAAAAACATTTGTAGGTGCAAAACATTAAGTAGAATTCAGGAACAAAGAGCCAAACAGAGAATTTTCAAGGAAAAAATGCCCACGCATATTTTAAAATTTGAAGGACAACATAGCAAGAAAATAGTTCATGGAGGTGCTTTGGAATGGCAAAGACAACTTTGAAACCAAGCTTATGACATGGAGAAAAAGACAAATCACTGTTAGTCATCAGAATAAGACCCGCTTATGTTGTGTGAAATTGCAATGCCAACAAATCAAATGTATCTAGTGGCCTAGGGAGTTGTTGAGATGGAAACAAATGAAACTTGGAAATGGTTCATTGGCTTGCTTATTAAGGATATTGACATTAACAACAATGGATCCGATTGGGCGTACATCTCTATTCAGCAAAAGGGAATGATCAATGCTATGAAGGACTATCTTCCAACTGTAGAGCACAATACGTGTGCTATGCCAGCGGGAGGATGAAGCATTGGGAACATGTGTGGCAGAAAAAATCCTAGGCAGTTGCAAAGCATCCAACAAGGAGGATTTCAACTACTACAAAACAAAGCTTGCACAACAACATTTGTAGGTGGAAAACTTGATGAGGAAAGAGCTAGCACACTAGGCAAGAGCATATTTTCTAGTGGGGGTTCCAAGTGTTAGTCAGTTGATAACAATAAGTATGACTCTTTTGGCCATGCAATTGTGGATGCAAGGTTCTATAAAATAATTTCAATGCAAGTGAAGATCAGGGAAAAGGTAATAAGTAGAATTTAGGAGCAAAGAGCCAAAGGAGAGAACTTTCATGGAAAAATATGCCCACACACATTTTAAACTTTGAAGGACAACATAGCAAGAACACAATTCATGGAGGTGCTTTGGAATGGCAAAGACGACTTTGAAATCAAGGTTATGATAGGGATAAAAAGGCAATCAATATTAGTCTTGAGAATAAGACCCACTCATGTGGTTACTCCAGCTAGCAGACCTTCCTTGCTCTCATGCTACTATATCTATTTATAAGTGTGGAAAGGACGTGGAGGGTTCTATTGATCCTTGGTATTCCATTGAAGTGCTCAATGAAATATATGATCACTGTTTGCAGCCTATAGAACACGAGGAAATGTGACCAGTTTCTGAGAAATCTAGGCCTCAAGCTCCAGGATATGTGGATATGTGAAGCTGCTAAACAAGTCTAAGAAGAATGATGGGAGGTGGAAGAGAAAGGAAAACCAAAGTCTCAGGGAAAAAAAGACCAAACATGGCACCGTCATTATTTCCTCCATGTGTGACAATCCTAGATATAACAAGTTAAGTTGGTACAAAAATCTAAAGATGAGAGAAAAGGAAAAGAAGTACGGAAGGTTTAGATGAATTCTAGTGATTTAATTTGAAGAATTGCTCAATTTAGATTAATTATAGTTATTTTAGATGCATGTTAGTAATTCTAAATGTGATCTTCATCAAATGCAGAAGGTTCTGAACCCGATGCAACTTGTCAAGCAAGATCTGCTCGAGCTTCTCAACTAAGGAGTGCACCTGCTCAAGAAAGATCTGCTCTAACTCCTCAACCCATGATTACACTAGCTATTCAACCCGGTGCCCAAGCTTCAAGGTTTAGACCACCTAGGAAGTCATCTGGCAATGCATAGGCTGGAGCATCAAGAAGTGCACATCCTATATCGTGTGATGGTACTAGGACTGGTGCAAATACTAGAAATGCTACATCTTCGGAGCTATCAATACTTCACTCTAAGTGGCGACTAATGGAGTATGTTGTAGTTGTGTCATTTTGTTCATAATGATTTTTTGTTGATGTTCAGGTAGTGCCATACTTGCTTATACTCCTCCGTCCTTGGCTCAGACCAGTCAATGAGATCCACATAGGCGCCTTCCTCATTGGATTGCAGTGTCGAAGCTTCGTCGGCTTGTACCCCATCGGAATCTCCAGGTAGGGCACCGACGACCTCGCTTCCGCCCCTCCTTCTCGCACCTCCTCGGAAGCCATTAGCGGAGGATGCACTGGAAGACCACGACATTCTCCGGATTAGCACCGCAGCTCCGTTGCCAAATCGCATCCGCCCATATGAGCCCTAATTTTCGTTCGAAAGTTCTTCCACTCATGCCACATAATTGATCCACCCCGCGATGCGGTGGCCCCACCTATGACAGAAATCTCGAGTCATGCTAGCATCCGATAAGATGTCTAAGCATTTAAATTGGAACGGGATCAAAAATTTCATAGTGTCCCTCAAAAAAACAAATTCATAGTGTCGATTAATTATGGTGATTGTGACTTCGGGTTTTCGAGTTCAGGGCTAATTTTGGATATTTTTAAAGAACTTTTCAAGTTGCGCTAATGATTAATCATGCTGACTCGCCAGTCGCCAGCACAGCAAAGCGTGTACTTGCCGCCACGTTACGCTTTCCCTGATGGACCACTTATTTAAACTGCCGGAACGAAACCTCGAATTGCTGCACGCACAAAATACGGTTTCTCGACGCCAAGCCGAGACACGCCCCGACGGCACCGATCACCGCGCAAGCGACGAGGCCCACCGCCGCGAGGACTTTGGCGTGTACGCATTCGCGTGGCACGACTCCAGCGCGAAACAGCCGTCCACGTCACCGGGCCGCGGCGCCACCCCGCGCCCGCCGTTTTATACGCGAACCCGGCGGCCGCACGCGGGTGCGCACACACTCTGCTCCCCTCCACGCCCCTCGATTCCCCACGCACCGAGCCCGAAGCGCTCGCTCGCTCGCTCACGGGCCCGGCGCAGCGAAAGCCGAGCCGAGGATGCACCCGAGCGCCGACCGAAGGTTAAGTACGCTGCTGCGCCACCTGCTGCCTTCCTCCCCACGAACATCGCCAGCAACCGCCACCTCCGCCGACTCCCTCCAACCTTCCCCCACCATGGCCTCCTCCTCCGCCTCCGTCTTCGCCGCCGTCCCGCAGGGCCCGGAGGACCCCATCCTCGGGGTAAGCACCTTCCCTCTCCCGATCCCCCGATCCCCCGGCTCTACCTACTCCCTCCCTTCCCTTCCCTTCCGCCGTCAGTCGGCCGCGCTGGATTTCAGCGCGATCGCGCGGGTTAGTTCCCGTTCTCGACCTGATTCGCTGCTTCTCTGACTTTCTCGGCAGGTCACGGTCGCCTTCAACAAGGATCCCAGCCCCGTCAAGGTCAACCTCGGCGTCGGCGCCTACCGGACCGAGGTGAGAGCTGTGTTTTTGGGGGAATTTCCGTTTAACTCAATAGTCGCTCTTCTCTGTTGGACTGGAGCTGGGTTTGACCCTGATTTGCGTCGTAATCGGAGCAGGAAGGGAAGCCCCTGGTGCTGAACGTCGTCAAGCGCGCCGAGGCGCTGCTGCTCCAGAACCAGTAAGTCCGGTTCCAAAATCCTGATGATCCGCTTGAGTTCGTGCCTGTTTTAAGTGGCTGAACTTTCAGACTTGGAGTTCTGCATCGTAGAGTAAAACTCTGATTCAGCTAGTTGGTAGATCTAACATCTAGATATAGTACTATAATACTCTTTTTGTGTGGACATGTTGTCGTTGGTATCCTTTTCTTAGTAGATCGCGTGGTCATCTTACTGTATTCTCCAATAATTCTTTGCTTATGGTTGCTTATGGTCTTTTATTTACTACTACTATTCCACCTGCTTCTGATTATAATACATTTCAGACCATTTTGGTGGTTTCCCTATGTTGTACGGTCATGTACAACTACTAGTTGATGTACTTGCACTTGCAGTTCCGGGCACGGCACTGCTATTCCACTTCTCCTTTTGTCAACTTGTTACATATATAGCCAAATATTTCTCAGTAGATGTTTCAGAGTTCGTTCGGGATCTATTGGTACTTTCTTCTACTTACTGTTGAGAACATTTTACTGCTGTCAGAAAAATTGTCTACTTACTGTGGAAACGTTTTGATGGCATTATTTGACTTGTAGTTGCTTACTTTGCTTAGGTCACGTATTAAGGAGTACTTGCCGATCACTGGGTTGGCAGATTTCAACAAGCTGAGTGCCAAGCTCATCTTTGGCGCTGACAGGTGTGTTTCTTCAACTTCTACCTCTAATTGATGATATTTCTTCGTGCAACCTTCATACCAGAGAGTAAACTTATATCTGACTAACGTACCTCCCCCTTTCTTTGAATAGTCCTGCTATTCAGGAGAATAGGGTGGCTACAGTGCAGTGCTTATCAGGGACTGGTTCTTTACGGGTGGGAGGTGAATTTCTTGCAAGGCACTATCATGAAGTATGGAACCCTATCTCCCTCTTTTTTTGGGATTGCTACACATAACTGCAAAATGTGATTGCTAAATCGTACCGTTACCTCCAGCGCACTATCTACATCCCAAACCCAACCTGGGGGAATCACCCGAAAATCTTCACCTTAGCTGGCCTGACCGTTAGGACTTACCGCTACTATGATCCTGCAACCCGTGGACTGGATTTCCAAGGTACTCACTTCAGTTCTCCATATACATTACTTAATCGATGATGTAAAGCTCTGCGCTCAGTTTGTAATTTCACGAGTGCATGCTTATAGTACTTTCTCTGTATTGTTGTAGACGGCGGATCTGCCTGTCTTTGTTGATCAAGGATATGTTTTCGTGTTACAGGACTCCTAGAAGACCTCAGTTCAGCTCCCTCAGGCGCAATTATACTGCTTCATGCATGTGCCCACAACCCTACCGGAGTGGACCCAACCGTGGATCAGTGGGAACAGATCAGGCAGCTGATGAGATCAAAAGCATTGCTACCATTCTTTGACAGTGCTTATCAAGTAAATAATCCTTGTGCTTCATACTGATGCTTCTTAGTGAATGCACATTACTATTTAGCCACAGAATCTGCTGATTCTTGTATCAAATAACAGATTTCTTTCCAAGTAACTCGAAAATTCAGTATTGTGCCTCTGATGATGTACCCGTGTAGGGATTTGCAAGTGGAAGCCTTGACAAAGATGCTCAGTCAGTGCGCATGTTTGTTGCTGATGGTGGTGAATTGCTCATGGCTCAAAGCTATGCTAAGAACATGGGATTGTACGGAGAGCGTGTTGGTGCCTTAAGCATTGTAAGTTATCTTGCCCCAATTCTGGCTAATTTCACCTCTGTGGCATGGTTCTTGGACTTGAACTCGAGTTAGTAGGAATTTTCTTGTTAATTGTAACAAATTGCAGATTCTCCTGTGCAAGTTGTGAAAGTACACACAGTTGTGTTCTGTTTGCTATACAAGTATACAACTACAAATGTGGTTGCATTTATACAACTGTAACAGTTCTCATCTTTATCTGACTAATTTGTATCATATAATTTGAACCCATCAAAATAAGTAGCTGAGATATTTCTCCTCTTTCTCAACTAATGCACGATTTTTTATCGTCTCAGTACATAGTTATGTACATGGAAGCTTTTTTCAACCTTGTTTTGATGAGATGATCGATGTAGTTGACGAACTTCTGTCTTACATAGGGAAGCTGTATTTGTCCTGTATTTGTCATCTTCTTAAAAGAGATCAGTTTAGGTAGTTCTAAATTATATTCTTCTCAAATTTCTTTCTCTATTTTGGTAAGAGGAACAAGAAAGAAGTATATTCTTCTTTGGGACAAAGGAAATTGGCAATCGGTAGTAGCCATTGGGGGCTGCAAATATTAGTCTTTAGCTGGACATCATTTGATCCAATCACGAAAAATTATTACTCCCTCCATTTCATGTTAATTGTCGTTAATATGGATGTATCTAGACACATTTTAGTCCTAGATACATCCATATTAGTGACAAGTAATATGAATCGGAGGGAGTACTACAGATGTGTACTGATGTCAAATATAGTCTGGGATGATGGGAAGTCCCAGTTGATAGTAAAACATTTCCTTACTTGGTCAGCTCTTTTACAAGTTATCATACAGTATGACACTTATGCCTTAATCAAAGAAGTAATAAGGTTCTAGGATAGCTTGGTGCCTGTGTGGACCAACTTTATGGAGCATCTTTTCTCTTGTAAAAAAACTTACCAGTGGGTGAGCCTTAGAATTTCCTATTGAATTGCTCGTGGATTTGACAAAATTGCAACTTAATGTTTCAGGTTTGTGGGAGTGCTGATGTAGCTGTTAAGGTTGAAAGTCAACTCAAGCTTGTAATTAGGCCCATGTATTCAAACCCTCCTCTTCATGGTGCCTCTATCGTGGCTACCATACTTAATGACCGGTAATATTCTTTCGATAATTTACTTAATTGTAGAAAATGAGTTAATGTTGAAATGAACTTCATTGGCAGATCGACAAGTAGGTAGTGCTTACTTCTTGTTATTGATATTTTTTCCTCAATTGCTAGTGGTATGTTTGACGAATGGACCAAGGAGCTGAAGGGCATGGCTGATAGGATAATTAGCATGAGGCAACAGCTTTTTGATGCGCTGAAGACAAGAGGTACTAGTTCCTGTCAAGTCCTGTTCCCTCTGAACTAATTGTTCATTTTTATATTGAATAGTGTTAAGTTGTCGTGAACAGAAACTTCTTGGGTTCTCAACAAAATCTGATAATAGCTTCCTATTTTTGTATACCGCTTATTACCAAGTTCTTGGGGTTAAGATCCTGACATTCTGAAGTTCATGTAGTATTGTAGTGCATTAAACTATTTCGGTTCATTGACCTATGAGTATCCAATATGTTGATCCATTTTTTTCATCATTTATGACATCATGCAGGCACTCCTGGAGATTGGAGCCACATCATTAAGCAGATTGGGATGTTCACTTTCACTGGGCTCAACAGTGATCAAGTAGCCTTCATGAGGCAGGAATTCCACATTTACATGACATCTGATGGGTAATGCTTTGTGCCCTCGTCGTATTCGCCCATTTACATATCTCGCCCATTTACATATCTCGTCATCAAATGTGTTGGCTGTATAATTTCCATGTTCGTTTTGTGTGAACATTTAGTGAATTTAACGCTGGTTTCTTCTTGCTGGTCTTTGCTTTCAAGTGTCCGTTGTGGCTAGTTCATATTGACAAGTCGTATATTGCTATTGCAGGAGGATCAGCATGGCTGGTTTGAGCTCCAGGACTGTGCCCCATCTTGCAGATGCCATAGATGCGGCAGTTACAAAACTGAAGTGAACGATAACATTTGATCCCTTCCCGCAATAAAATTACCTACAGCAGTGTCCTAAGGGTTCAACCAGTGGTGTTAGTGGCTGAACTAAGAGAATTTGCCTTGTGGACTTACTAGACTCGTTTTCTGAGGTCGTTTTGTACACAACGGATGAAAAAGATGATGGTGATTTGGAATCCCATAATAAGCTGCACTTGTGATGCTTTGTACCTTTAAACACTGAGGTATTTATACTGCAGCACTGTAAAATGCTTAGTTTCGGGAAGCTGATGTCTGTCAATATTTCCGTTTATTGCTTATGGTGCTCTTGCAGTAATGCTCTTGTTCTGTCAGATAGGATGTCTGTTTTTTGTTCTCTACTTGCTTCTGAGCTCAGAGATAGCTGGAAAGTGTTGCTTAGTACAGTTTGAACAGAACAGCTCTAAATTTATCAGTTATATTGGTCAATCCTTTAGAATCTTACAACAAAGCTGGTTCAAAATTGTGCAAAATAAAAAACAGCGGGCTAGTCAAGCAGCCGCCCAGTTTTATCAGAACAGAATATATGTACACTATGTAAAAATACATGCAAAATCTCGTGATTCTTATCTAATGGCGACCAGGCGGGCTCCGGTGCCCACCGAGGACGTCCATGTAGGTGTTCTTGAGGTTGGTCATAATGTTGGGCAGCTTCATGAGCCTCCCGTCGTCCTGGTCGGCCGCGGAGGGAGACTTGTCCTCTAGCTTGCCCTCTGCGTCGCCGTTCCAGCCCATGAAGTCGAGCAGTGTCATGCTGTCCGCCCCCTCAGGGAGGGGAGTGGGCGCCGGTTCCGTCCCCGGTGGCAGGTCCTTCTTGGCCTTCTCCCTGGCAACGTTGTCGGAGATGATGACGTCCTCTATCCGGGACATGACGTTGTATGCAAGGCTCTCCAGTACCCTGGAGTAGCTCTCCAGGATAGCAAAACCAACGTCCTGGTGCCGAGCATATGTGTATCATGAGAGCTCTCACTATGCATTAGCATGCGTTGCATCGATCGATCGATCAGTAGGTTAATAATACGTACCCTGTTTTCTTGTATCTTTGCAATGTCGAGGGTGGACTGGGGGATGCCGGGGAACCTGTGCTTGATGATGAGCAGCAGCGTCTGCGCCCGCTCCTCGAACTGCTCCCTCTTCTCCTGGCTGACGGCGGAGCCCCAGGCGGACTTGCCGTCCTTGTTGTGCACCTTCCTGTTCCAGATGATGACCGACGCCTCGATGCGGTCCTTGAGGTCGCAGATCTTGTGCTCTGACGTCAGGTCCACCGACGACAGGAACTCGTCCGGGTCGAACTCAACGTCAGTGATGTTCCGGTACAGCGCGTCCCCAAGGCTCACCCTCCCGTTCTGCATCATCATCATCCCGTCCCATCAGCAATCGATCGCAAACGCATCGACGACGATCATCATCGGATATATATATGTGAGGCAGTACGTAGTACCTTGGGCAGCGATTCTAGGTAGCATTCTGGGATGGCCATCTCCATGAGGCAGTTGGCGTTGATGGCCATGGCCGCCTTGAGCACCTGGTTCACCAGCTCCTTCTGGTGCTGGATCCAGGCCCTGGACGCCGGGGGCAGCCCGTTGGGAGGGACCTTCACCACCGGTATCCACCATTTCTCGTCCGATCCGGCCTCCTCCTTCTCGCTCTCGGAGCACGAGTCGCGCTTCACGTACCAGAACTCGTTGCGGTCCTTGAAGTTGTCCAGGTAATCCTGCTCACAGTCATAGCGCGCAAAGAGATACAAACTTCAGCTACCTTGGTAATTAACACTAAGACCGCACCGTTTGCTTCAAAGATCGATTTCTTATGTTAGCACTAGTTTCTTACGAGAAGCATGGCGTCGATCTTGCGCAAAGCTGGAATGTTGGACTGCAGATCCCTTCGCTGCTGCGTGCCCATCACCTGCAACGAGCAAAGGCAGAGAGTAGCTAAAGAGATGATTACTGGCCGGGACTGGCAAAAGAAGAAGACGATGCAGTAGTAGTGGGTGTTCGTCCGGATCGGATCGGACCTCCATTTCGACGCCGTTATCCAAGACTTGTTTCTTGGCGACGAACTCGACGATGTGGTCCGCCACGGACAGGAGCCAGCCGACTTCTTTCTTCCACCTTGCTTTTCTGTCCGGGGCCATGGGCTCCAGCTTCCGTTGCTCTCCGAACACAGCGGCTGCCAACATATATATAGCACTATATATTAGATGGGGATTTGCTCATCTGCAAGATCCTCAATTCGGCAAGAGATTATATAGGTAGATAGCTAGCTTGTCACCTGCAAGATTAGTGATGGCGTTCGACAGCGCCAGCGCGGACGGCACGCCTTTCCCGGACCCCGACATGTCCTCCCCGAGCAGCAGCTTGGAGAACTTCTCCTTCAGCACGTCCATGTCTGCATGCATTTGCAAACGCCTACTGAATGCCAAAGCGCAATGCGATCGGCTCCACGTACGTGCGTGCATAGTAGAGCTAATTACCGGAAGGTCCTGTGGCGGCGGCGGCGGGCTCCTCGGCCGGCGGCGGCTCCTCCCGCACCGTGCTCCCCGACCGCCGCACGGAGCTCCGCCGCTCCAGCGACGCGCCGTTGGCCGCCATCTCCCTGATCTACCACCTACCGTAACTTCACAGTTGCATCCGTTTCATGATCGATCTCTCTTGAATGACAACGTCAACAGAAAGGATTCGATATATAGCAGAGGGCGACCTGCAATCCGATGATACGGCGTACCTGTAAAGCGTGCAGCTTTCCTGGCCTCGAGCGACGTGCTCCTCGATTGCAAAGGAGAAGAGGGAAAGGATGAGCCAGGATTATGCGCGCGCCGCAGAGCAAAAGCTAGATCGAAATGATCAGTTCCGAATGGATGGTTCCCGTGGGTGTTTGCGATCGAGGGACCTGGCTCGATCCATCATCGCCTGCTGCGTTGCCATGGTAAGAAGACGGAGGGAAGAAGAGGCCCTGGTGCTGCTGGTGGCCACGGTGGGGAGAGGGCCGGGAGTATAATTAGGGACCGCCGCATGCTTTATTATTAGAAAGTGCATGCCCTGCCATTCTTAGCCTCTCCTCCCCTGCAGCTTCCCGTATTCAACGGTCCTGGAGTGCTAGCACATCAAGTCCTCTCGCTCCCGTCGTCTTCTCGATCTAGGGAGGTTCTATACGGGGCAACGCCAATGTGCCATGCTTTGGGCCAAGTGTTCTGCAGCTAGAGCTTCAGAACATTGCATCAGAAGTTTCTGACTATATTTGCCTGTTGTAGGAGACTGTGAGAGCACACAAGTACTGCACATGAAACCTGTCGTCATATACAGGTTTCCGAAACTCCAAACAGTTCCCTTGCGTGTCACAGGAAGGGGGAGAGAGTTGGGTACCACCAAAGCACAATGACACTCTAGTTTGTTCTCGCTTTGCCTTCCTAGAATTGGATCTCAGCTTACGTAGATGTCCTTGCTCATGTGGTTATTTTTCCAATCAATATCGCGGTTTTATTAGGATCGTACATCTTCATTGAATTGCCTCTGCATTAGGTAGTAGGAGTACCTTAGTACTCATCACCATCACTACGAAAAGATAAATAGAGCTCTCTATGAACAAGGTCCATCTTATAATTGGTTAATGCAATCAGTTTCAGCACCTTCTGTAAAGGCTATTGCTGAATCACGATACGTCTTTCCTGCAATACAAAAACATTGGAAATTTGATTAAAATTAGAAGTACGCCTATTATATGATATTAAGTTATTACGTTCTTTAACAGAAACCGACCTTAGCTCAGTTGGTAGAGCGGAGGACTGTAGTGTTTGCAGATCAATCCTTTGGCCATCTTCTACTTGCTTAATGCGATCAGTTGATTTTTTTTCGAATTAAGGGACATAGTTCCCGATTTCATTAATAGGAAATGAAAGCAGATAAACAACGATGTTTAGATTTTCAACTAAGAACACCTACCAGACTAACAAACATAGTCCAGAACCTTTGCTTCTCAGCGATAGAAATCAGACCTGCTACTACAAACTCCTTTTTCCAACCTCAGGGAACATTACAAAACATATACCAAAAACCAAACACATAAACCAACTCTATTCCAAGACAAAGAAACAAACTTGGCCTACTCTCTATTTTTGTTATTCCTACCATCACTCATTGATCTCAAGTTTTATCACCTCTTCTTCTCTTTTATTTTCTCGTCATTTAACTTTCAAGTCGAAGCACCATCGGCACCCATCCCTTCTTTTTACTAAAGATTTCAGCTGCCACACGCAGCAGTATTCTTGCTCCTCTACGTTGCAAGCGTCGTCGACCTCGGATCTGAAGAACAGCCCACGATTCCATCCAGTGAGCGGTTAGAGCAATAACACTAGTCAGATCAGAAACGCAGTACACCGGTTGCTACTAGACCTCTCATACTGGGAGGGAACTTAAAAACCCAGCTAATAATATCGGTAACCGACATAAACTCTATCTTAATATGTAGACCACATTGTACACACCCAGCCTATCTATCCATCGAGCAATGTACAAGCAGGTGATCGATACTTTCATTTTTGCTACAGAAAAGACATCTACCACTACCCTCCCGACCTCTATGTTTTAACACATCTCTAGTTAAAATGCTTTTCCTAAAGACCAGCCACGAGAACACTTTAATCTTAAGAGGCACCTTAATAAACCATAATTTTTTAAAAGGGCATCTAACTCGATTCATCTTCAAGGCAATATGTAACGATTTAACAGAGAGCTGACTTCTCTAACAACCAATTACATTTATCCCTATGATCATTAAGCACGACTCCACTACACAAGGCCTGCAAATTCCTCCACAAATCTGCAGTATCCTTATAACCTAGCAAACTTTACACTAAAAGGAGCTTCTCCAACCCATAAATCCCCCCAGAAACGATTTAAGCCATTACCTATTACTTTTCTACAATATTTACAGAAAACATCTCTCTAACTTCTAAAATACCATGAAAGAAATGAGATTGACCAGCTTTTTTCTTAACATCAACTAGCAAGCTTCTTCTACAGTATTATTTACAATCAAACTTTGCCATAGACCCTCTTCATTTTCTAGCATGGTGCACAACCACTTACTTAATAGAAAAACATTCATTACTCCCAAATCTACCATTTCCAAACCTCCTTGATCCACAGGTTGGCAAACATCTTTTGAATTGACTAAATGGTACTTATTGTCATCTTCTTGATCATTCCACTACATCCTTTTTCTAGGAATGTCCGTTTTCTTCTCTGCTCCTTTCGGTAAAGGGAAAAGAGACATCAGGTATAAAGGAACATTACTAAGGTTACCTCTAACTAAAATTATTTTACCACCATACGACATGAACTTACCCTGCCAAGTCCCTAACTTCTTTTCCATTTTTTCCTCCGAAATTTTCCAATCTTACTCAGTCTAGCGCTATGTGCAGGTATTCCTAATATTTCATTGGTAGAGACCCCTCTACACAAGTAAAAATATTTTTATATAATTCACAATCTAATTTAGCTTGACCAAAACAAACTATTTCATTTTTATGGAAATTAATTTTTAAACCTGACAAATGTTCAGAACAACACAACAGAATTTTTGATTTTCTAGCATGCTCCTCACTAGCTTACAGGAAAAAATAACTATGCCATCCACATACTGTATCATTGTTAAACCTCCTTCCACTAGATCTGGTACCACACCTTTTAACAAGCCACTATCTTGAGCCCTCCCAATTAAAACTTGCACAACATCCAATGCAATGTCAAATAAAAGTGGTGAGAGGGGATCCCCTGCCTCAACCCTTTCTTTGTCTTAAAAATAACTACCTTAAAGACCATTTACCATAACTACTACATTACCACCACTAATTAACTCCTTACTCCACTTAATATATCTTCAGCAAAACCTTTCGTTTGCAAAAGAGCTACTCTTATCTCATGTAAGCAGAATTCTTGTTCCAAAAAATTTATGTCTATATCATCTAACACAAATTCTACCGAGACATCTAAAGAAACATTACAGACCGCAGTAGCAGGACCAAACATAGATTTATAAAAACTGGTAGCAAACAATAAGATACTCTTGTCCTCCTGGATTAAAGCCCTCCTGCTCAAGGCTTAAAATCCCATTCTTTCTCTGCCTACCACTAGCCTTAGCCATAAAATAAGAGGTCACTGCATCACCTTCTAGTAAATCTTTTTCTTTTGCTCTTTGGATCCACTTAATTTCATCTTCTTTATCAATACAATTAGACGATTTTACATAGCTCTTCTAGCCAAATATTTATCCATAACCAAGCCTAGCACCTCACTTTCTCTATCAATCTTATAAATTTCTTCTATTACAAACTGCTTCTCTTTTTTAAATCACTATTATAATTAATATTCCATCATTTAATTTTTTTCTTAAACTTCTAGCTCTATTTTGCCACATATCTAAAAAACTTCTACCAGAAAACGATTTATGCCAAACATTACTTACTACACTATTAAGATCATCTCTTAGAAATAAGCACAACTCAAATCTAAAAATACCTGAAACTTTATCATCATCTATATAAACATTCATAATCAGAGCAGTATGATCTGAAATAATTCTAGGAAAATTTCTTGCTGTGACCAAAGGAAAATCACTTTCCCATCCATACCTACAAGGACCCTATCTAATTTTTCCATAATAAGATTTCTTGGTTATTTGACCAAGTAAACTTCCTACCTGATAACTCTAATTTCTTTAGCTCCTTAATATTAATAATAGCATTAAACAAAGTAGACCATTTATTTAACCTCCTGGGCTTATTACTCTCACTATTTTTTTTTATGATGATACTAAAATCCCCACCAAAAACATAAGGAAAAGAATTAGCATTCATGGCATGAACTAGTTCAATTAAGCAAACCTCTTTAATTATCTTTATCATGCGGTGCACTATAAACGAACACAATATTCCAAATTTTACCTGACATTTTATATCTAACCGAACATCTCACATAGTAAATACCACAATCCATCTATATAATATCATATACATCATTATTAATACCAATAAGAACTCCACCTGCAAACCATCTCGCCGGGGAACAACCCCAAGTAAAATCAAAACTACCAACTAAAGAATTCAACAAAACATTACTATAACTAGATTTTCTTGTTTCGTAAAGACCAACAAAACCTAATTTATAATCTTTTATGGCATCGAAAATAGCAGATTTTTTCTCGGGGTCATTCAAACCCTGTAGATTCCAGGACATACCTGGCGTAAAGGACAACACGAATTTATACTACTATACCTCTGATCCTTTACCACTACGGGATTTAATATTACCTCTACCTCTACCTTTACTAGCACTACTACAACCAATACCAGCAAGAATTTTACACAAATCATCTAATTCTTCATGAGAGGACCCAACACTACCACTCTGTTTTTCATCATCAGTAGCATGGTCATTGTCCGAACCAATTTTTTTTATTATCAACACCTTGCAATCCTGAGAGATTCTTATTTTATTCGCCAAATATAGATTACACCTAGCATCCAACTTATGTATAGTAACAACAGTATGGAAAATCCATTTTTGGCTCATATGTGTAGATGCATCATTGCCCAAAAAACATATTTCAAAATGTCAAAAAAATCTGATTTTTTCCCTAGATGTACATCTGGAAATTCTATGTCGACACACAAAGTCTTCGTGAAAAAATAGCATTTATCTGACTTGTGTAAAAATAATAATTTTTGGTGCTACAAAATAGGTTCTCACAAGTTTTTGTTTTTTTACATAGCCCACAAAAATGTATTTTTCTAATAAAAATTTGTGTGCGAGCACACCATGTTCAGGTGTACATCTAAAATATTTTTTCATAATTTTTTGACATTTAAAAATTATTTTTATAATATGTAAACACCATGTCCCAACAGTATTATTAACCTTTGTTTTGAGCGGCAGTATTATTAACTTCTGTATTACCTCTACCTAAATTAACACCCACTTTACTAGCAATGCTATGAAATGAAGCAGCAGCAGCACTTTCAGTTGTTCTACTCGCAAACGCTACATTGCTGAATCAAAAAGGCTATGTTTGGTAGCAGTGTATTTTTGAAGTATTTCAACAATACTACAGTTTCTCAAAATACCACAGTTCTAAATACTTTAATGTGTTTGGCTGTGATTAAAGATTATATTGTATTAATACTTCATTATGTCTCAGAACGTGCTATTTTTGAAGTATTGGAAAAATAACTCTAGACCTCTTTTTCTGAAACGGAAGTATTACTAGAAGATGCATAAAATACTTTGGTTTTGTAATACTTCAGTTTTAGAAATACTTTGTTGCCAAACTATTGAATTTTAGATGAGTATGTCTTTCATGCAGAAACATCAAAAGTCCATTGTAGTAAAAAAGTATCCATGTAAATATATACTTATTACGTTTTATAATCAAAAACCGACCTTAGCTCAGTTGGTAGAGCGGAGGACTGTAGTATTTGCAGATCAATCCTTAGGTCACTGGTTCGAATCCGGTAGGTCGGAATATATATGTTTTTTTTCCTTTTTTTTTAAAATCTATAATCCTTTTGCCACGTTTCTCCATACCTGTTTTCTAACGAGAGATGAGCTTCTATTTTGATTTGTGATTTCTGTAGCATGCTGGATTCATGCACCAATTCTGAATCAATCTGAATCGAGACTGCGCGTATAGCACAACAAAAGTTTTGCAAGTCAATTCAATTAGCCATACTCTCATCTGAAATTCTGAGTCGGAGATTGTACAGCGAAAGTTCATCATCATCTCAGATCAATTCCCGAGTTCAACGTATCCACACCCTACTTGCAATGCAGGACCATATTGGTTGGTACATTTCATGTTCATGCTAGTACTAGCTGCCGCCCCGAAATCACCAGGATGAGGACGGGCGAGTTCGGCCGCAGCTGATCAGCACCGCCGTGGTTGTTCATCCGCAGCGCCTTTGAAGACGAGGAACCTGAGCGACTCCAGCTTGAAGTATATGAAGCTCCCCTTGCTGTGCGTGAAGTAGCAGCCGAAGCTGCAGCCGACCACGCATTGCCACCCCGGGCCATGGATCGTGTCAAACTCCTGCAGCCATCCAAATCAAATCAAATCAGATCATTGACCAGCACTTGCACAGCTAATTTGCTGTTTTCTTGCCAGAAAACACTGCAGAGTTGCTAGCTGTCGTAAGCAGTTACCTTCTTGATGTGAGCCGCGATGCTCCGGCAGTCGA
Organism: Lolium rigidum; assembly: GCF_022539505.1. Classification (NCBI taxonomy): domain Eukaryota; kingdom Viridiplantae; phylum Streptophyta; class Magnoliopsida; order Poales; family Poaceae; genus Lolium; species Lolium rigidum. Next base: position 113,166,713 of record NC_061513.1, on the reverse strand, counting down.
GGACGTCGAAGCGGTCGAGGGCGCTGGACGCCGCCGACGTCGCCTGCAGCTGCATCTTCGCCGGCATGTCGGTGTCCTCCACCGTCGCCTTCCCTTCCAGCATTTTCGCTCGCCTCTTTCCTGTGCTGCGGGAGCTCTCTATGATTGGTGCGAATTGATGTGGGAGCAGAGATGATGCGAGCAGATCTGGGCGTACCCCCGCCCTTTTGTAGGCGGACGCCGGATAGGCACAAGACTTCACGCTCATGCGTACACGTCAATGTGACGTGCTAACGAGATTCAAACGAAAATGATAAGAAAACGGACGTGCTAACGACCAGCACCAGCTCGAGCGAGCGAGCGAGCGGCGATCAAGGGCTAATTCCTGGATAGAGCACTTGAGGCACAGGTGCTCCGATTGCCTGATTGGTTTTGAGATTGGAGATGCTCTGTTCTCTTTTTCCTTCTCTTTTCTGACCTAAAATGGAGGGTGTTCCTGGGTCACGTTCGTTTTCTTGACCGAGCAGGGCGCCTGAATGTGGCGATTCTGGTGGCTGGAATGAGTAATTAGTTCAAAGAGCACGTTATGAGATATGGAGTGGTTTGATTCGATGAGTTATTTACTTCGAATTTGGTGCCTATTTGGTCAGCTGCGTGAGGCTGGAAGTCTCCGGACTACTTGGTCAGCTGCGTTTTACTTCAAGAAACACGTGCGGGTCTCTATTGTTCAGTTCATCTTCGTCTTCGTGGTCCCGTAAATAATATACTCCTGGATCGGAAGCAACGGGTGAGACAAGAGACGAGCTCCATGAAAAGGGGAAACCTTGGATCCAGACATAACATATTATTCTCTAAGATCTACAGCCTAGTTGAAATATATATTTATTTAAAGCATCTTCACCGGCGTCTCTTTCTTACAATGTGTTTTGGACCGTTCAAAATTGTATTCATTTTGGAGGCGTTCGGCACATGTATTCGTTTTGGCGGCGACGTCATCGATCGAGCGCTAACTTAGGGTCTCTAGGAAATGCTCTACGTCGTGTCTCTCAGAGCTTCCTCCAAACAGCGCTAGATTTAGCGTTTGGGAGACGATATTTCTTTGTGTCGTGTTTGGGGGATGTTGCTGCCCAGCCGTGTTCTTCAAACGCGATCTCCAAACTTGTTATTACATTAAAATACTTTTGTTGCATTTCCATTTCAATAAAGAGGAGGAACATTACAATTTACATAAACTAATGCATAGTTTGATTTTACACAAATTAATACATAGTTAAAATATTGCAAAATGAGAAAATCTAATTAGTGTTGGCCTCACAGATTTCATATGTTCGTTGCCAAGAAAGAATACTCTCAGGCATTGTTAGTCACCCAAACTCGAAATCCAGCTGGCCATAATAGCCCTGTTACTCCTATGCAGGGAGAACATACAGAAAACTTCGTGGCCATCTCGCTGTGAAGAAAGAACACTTGGTGTGTTCAGTCGTCGTCATCTTCGTCGTCCCTGTGGTAGTGCCGGCTGCAGGACGTGTCGTCGAACACCTTCATGCTCATCTCCTCGTCGCCTTGGTAGGAGAATGTGAGTACACATCCGGCTTAGATGTCGTGGAAACGCTTGACCTTCTCCCAGCCGGTGTGAAGGTACATCTTGCCGCGCCCGTCGAAGAGCACGTCCACCGGCCACCGGCAGAAGCCGCAGCCAGCCTCCCGCAGCTGCAGTGCGGCCGGCTCGTTGCCGACGACGAACTTGGTATTGAGAACGACGATGAACTCGAACTCCCACTCCCATCAGAAGAGGACGACGACGCACGCGGCGACGACCGTGCAGGCCTTGCTGCTCTAGCACGGCCGTTGCGGCCGTGGCCACTACCAGCCATGGAATGGCCCTCGACTCTCGAGATGGTGGCGGCTAGGGTTGGGGAGAGAGGCACCAGGGTTTGTGTGTGAGGGACGATGCGAGAGCGTCCATTTTTATAGGCCGGAGGGAGGCGATGGAGCGGCAACGCACATTAACGCCGACACGAAGAGCTAGGCGCGATGAGACGTGTCGCTGCACCTCTGTGAAAACTGCACCATCGCTGCGCGTCAATAACTTCCATCGCGAGGTAGGCAACGGTTGGACGCCGTTCGTGTGTCAATGATGCGTCGGGCCTGCCAATCCCCGCCTCGCTTCTCGCTTTGTCCGGCGCCTCGAAGTGTCCCCTGTGGTGGGGCCGGGCTCGGGACGCCGAACACCGTATTGGACCGCGTCGGGTGGAAGGAGGCTTTGGGGCATGCTTTGGGGGACGGACTAGAGATGCTCTTAGTTGCCTTCCTGAACATTGCTTAGGTGCTCGTGTACATGATAGAGGCGTGATTGGTTGTTGTGAAGTCTTTTCCCACTTCCATCGGGCAAAGTTTGGTGCGTTTGGCACCCTGTGGAGCAAAACTTTTACTGCATAGCACGATTTTTAAAGCAATCTAGATACACGCAAAAGTTAGTCCACTAGGCACGCTCGATTTCACTGTTCCTCCGCGTATATGCATTGGCGAGCGCAACTTGGAAAAAGACATGCATTCGTCGGGAAGAGCGAGAGATGCCACGGTGCATCGAGAAAGTGCACCATAAATCCCCTCACCGCTCACTCACCCCTCTCACTCTCCGCCATTCTCAACCGACGTCTCCTCTCCTTCTCTCTCCTAGCACCACCGACGGTTGTACTACCACCAGTAGATCCAAGACCACCGCGACGACGATAGGAGAGCACACAATCGAAGACTTCATCGAGCAAGCCTTCATCGATGCCGGCCGAGACTCGTTCTTCCACTGCTCAAGCTGCTAGGCAAGGACAACAATGACGTTAAGGCTCGAGTCCAAGGTCATAAGCTTGAATGTGCGTAGATCTGTGGTACTGCGAGGACTTATGTATGCTTATTTAGCGCATACACGGTAGATCTGTTGAGTTTGTGATAACTGCTTGTCCGGATAGTATTTTTAGCTAGTTCATCTTGTTGTGCCATATATGTTGGCTGGAAATAAGATCTGCTTGTTATTCGCACTTAGGATCTTGTTGGTAAGGTCAGATCTGGTTTTAGGTACATTGCATGTTTGATTGGGGGATTTTACTATTCATGTTGATGATTACACTCTAGTACAAAGCCGTGAAGAGATGTTCCTTCTGAAACTATTGGCATGATCAAAGACCATTGTTTGATCATGCCGTAGGTTCGGTAGGATCAAGTCTTTCATTTGTGTGTGCTATGTTTTATGAGTCCCATTGTTTTCCGTGGTACTATGAGACCATGATTTGTTGCAATCCTTGCTTAATGTGAGGCCATGATTTGTTCTTCAGCGTTTTGCTAGTCTTTAAGCCCACGATTATAATGTAACCACACGCTGCCGGCAAAATGTTTCTTTCTGACCTTCAGGGTTTTGTTTGTCATGACTGTGCATAGTTCTTGGTGATAAAGAATCATATGTGCCGCAATGTGGTTAATATGAGGCTCAAGATTGTTATAGTCTCTTAGCCTATAATTAAACTGATGATGAGATGATATGTATGCTTGTTCATCATGTATGATGTACATACAACTCTTTGATCTCCTTCATTCTTTTGTTGCAGTGCTCAAAGATGATGTTAGGTGCACTGAGCACAACTTTGGCGATGGCCACTACAAGGGAGACGACACCCCTGCCAAGAGGCCAGGGGGCTGTGAAGGTCGGACATTTCCATGACGACATCGGTTGAACCTACTTTGCTAAAGTGGTTCTGTTGTAAGGGTACATTGCCCATAAGTGTTTTTTGGTAATTAATGACAATATCTATGGACTAATGTTTCATTGCGTTTATATGAAAGAATGTTCCATAGGTAATGTTGTTGTAGTCCATGTGTTGGATTCAAGTGTGGATGCCATGAAGATAAAGATATACCTTGGGTATTGGTATCAAGATCATCGATATGAAGAGAAGAAATGTTTGAGTAAGAGATTCTTGGTGCGATTTTTTCTCAAATACATATTGCTATATATTACTTGGGAAATCGTTTGCTTAAATACATATCATCATTGTACATATCAAGAGTATCTATATTTACATGGTTCTTAATTCATATATTTAACAATATGCCTTTTGTGAAGTTGATCTTGAATCCTTGAAATATACCGCCATAAATTAATTCCAATGTTCTCATTTTCTTTGACGATTGATACTCTTGTGTGTGGTGAATATTGTAGATCATCTTCATCTTGGTTTGCTTCTTATTCCCTTATTCTCTTGCCAAGAAATCTTTGTTTCTCAGGTTTGTCTTCCTTGCCTCTTTGAAAAATAATTTGATAAAATCTCTTGATTCATATAATGTATTTTTTTTTGGAAAACAAACCTTTTTTGGTATATTGTGCCATTGTGAAAAGTGTAGAGGGTTTGGTTTATTTGTTGGAACCTTGCTCTTTTGAGAGTTTGGTATCTCATTCTTTCTTCTATGATTTATTTTCTTGAACGATATAAATCTTTGAGCATGTTTTTTTATTACATCTTTTATGTCCAATAACTTCTACTTATTCATTTATTGAACTTTGTTGAACAAATCTGTTGTTGATTTGCTTCTTGGATATAATTTTGAAAACAAATATGTTTTGTCACACCTTTTATGCTTTCTTGTATTTGTCGGTGTTTTGTCCAAGTTGTATCTTGTTTGGGTCTTGAAAGCCTTTATGCATGCTTTTATGTAATATGTTTGTATTTTTTGCATGCTTGTCGATCCAATATATAGGGTATACTCCATCAAATCCTAAGTGGCTAATATGTGCATGAAATTCAAATTTCATCCATAAATATGGACATATTTATATGGAGTTTGTCCTATGTATTGTGGTTAGCCTAACCACTTTGGACCCAATAAGTTTGGGGACCAAAATGTACTTGAATGTTGTTTTAGGTACATTGGAGATGCAATTGATGATTTCCTCATTTATAAGGAAGGTGTTGTCCCATATGATGATTGGAGCAATGCTTGGATGCCAAATATGTCCTTTAACAATTTATTGCATATCAATTTCTCAACATGCTCTCATGTGCAATATTGTTGAAATTGCACTTTGAATCCTTCTTTTTGATAATTGTTTCCATTCTCAAAATATCTCAACTAGCTTTAGTTCCCTTATTGTTAGTTGTGATGTTTTTGAGATTTTGTTGGTTGAATTTCATTAATATACCATAAGAGAAAATGGATCCATTTGCTATATATGCTTTTAAGCAAGAATCCTTTTGGTATATATTTTGACTTCCTATTTGATACCATGTCTTATTTACTTCAATTAACCTTTGGTGTGTGCATGTCTCTTTGTGTATTGTTTATAATGATTTTTTGTCCACCTATAAACTTATATACACAAGAGTGTTAATCTCTCGCCTTGATATCCTCGTTCCTTGCCGACCATCTTTTTTATCCATTTGTTTTTTGGTGGTGTTGGTAAGAACTTGATTTATGAGTGTTTGGTTTACTTTGATTGCATCTTCATGCACTCATATCTCATGAATGTTTTTGGACTCAAGTTTGTCTTGATAGGCGTATTGTTTCTTATCAATACTATATTTCTCTCCTTGTGTTCTAAATAATATGGAGGGAGTGAGGATACCATGTTTGTGCATATTGTATTAAAATGCAATTATTCTAATTTCTGCACGAACAACACGAACATTGGGGAGCTTCCATATTCATTTGGAACACTATTTCTCTTATCATGCCATCTTGTTTTGTCCAATTGATTCTTTGGATCCTTTGATCCTTTGGTTCATTCGTTGAAGTTTCTTCACCTTGTTATCTTTCTGTAATCTTTGATCTCCAATATAGTTTGATTTCCTCAGAGTATTCGTCATTGTATATGTGCATTTGATTTCACTCATGTTATGAGAAATGCACACTTTGGGAAGGAACTCATACTATATTGACCTTCTAAAATTCGATCATCCATTTTGTCACTTGTTGACTATGGGGGATAATGATACGTCTCTGACGTATCGATAATTTCTTGTGTTCCATGCCACATTATTGATGATATCTACATGTTTTATACATACTTTATGTCATATTTATGCGTTTTCCGGAACTAACCTATTGACGAGATGCCGAAGGGCCAGTTCCTGTTTTCTGCTGTTTTTGGTTCCAGAAATCCTAGTAAGGAAATATTCTCGGAATCGGACGAAATCAACGCCCAGCATCTTAGAATCCCCGGAAGCATCCAGAACACAGAGAGTCGCCAGAGGGGGGCCACAGGCCCACCAGATGATAGGGCGGCGCGGCCCGGGCCCCGGCCGCGCCACCCTAGCGTGTCACCGCCTCGTTGACCTTCGACGCCGCCTCTTCGCCTATATAAAGGTCCCGGACCTAAAACCTCGAGACGGAAAAGCCACGGTACGAGAAACCTTCCGGAGCCGCCGCCATCGCGAAGCCAAGATCTGGGGGACAGCAGTCTCTGTTCCGGCACGCCGCCGGGACGGAGAAGTGCCCCCGGAAGGCTTCTCCATCGACACCACCGCCATCTTCATCACCGCTGTTGTCTCCCATGAGGAGGGAGTAGTTCTCCATCGAGGCTCGGGGCTGAACCGGTAGCTATGTGGTTAATCTCTCTCCTATGTACTTCAATACAATGATCTCATGAGCTGCTTTACATGATTGAGATCCATATATGATGAGCTTTGTATCGCTACTAGTTGTGTGCTACTCATGTGATGTTATTAAAGTAGTCTATTCCTCCTGCATGGTGTAAAGGTGACTAGTGTGTGCACCGTGTGGTTCTTGTCGTAGGCTATGATCATGATCTCTTGTAGATTGTGGAGTTAATTATCATTATGATAGTATTGATGTGATCTATTCCTCCTTCATAGTGTAATGTGGACAGTGTGTGCGCTATGTTAGTTCTTGGTTTATTTTGCAATGATCTATTATGCTCTAAGGTTATTTAAATATGAACATTGAATTGTGGAGCTTGTTAACTCCGGCATTGAGGGTTCGTGTAATCCTACGCAATGTGTTCATCATCCAACAAAAGAGTGTATGTAGCACATATGAGAAAGAGTTATTTATATGCGATCAATGTTGAGAGTGTCCACTAGTGAAAGTGCAATCCCTAGGCCTTGTTCCTAAATACTTCTATCGCTGCTTGTTTACTGTTTTACTATGTTTCTACTGCCTGCAATATTACCACCATCAACTACACGCCAGCAAGCACTTTTCTGGTGCCGTTGCCGCTGCTCATACTTATTTATACCACCTGTATTTCACTATCTCTTCGCCGAACTAGTGCACCTATTAGGTGTGTTGGGGACACAAGAGACTTCTTGCTTTGTGGTTGCAGGGTTGCATGAGAGGGATATCTTTTAGGGATTTCTATTTTCGTGCCCTCCGGTCCTTAGTTGTACTCAGTTTTCCCCAGCTCCTTAGTTTTTCCTCAGTTTTCCCCAAGCCCTTGTTTGAAACCCGCGAAAGCAGCTCAGACGGCAGGATTCCCGTTTAGTTGACCGTTCTGTCACGTGTGGGGCCGCGTCTTGTGGGGCCGAGTCGTGTGGGCCCGCGTCGCGTGGGGCTGGTAGAAAGGGCCCGCGTGGGACAGGACGAGAAGCGTTTGGTTGCACGTGAGCAGGAGCTGGGTTCTGTCTCTCTCGGCCCCAAATTGGCATCCCTATTAAGTGCACCTTTTCCCCCTCTTTCTCTCTGTCCTTTTCACCAAATTAGTATAAAATCTAGAGAAGCTTGCATTTCTGACTTTCTTCAATTATTTGTGCCTTTTGGCCCTCGTTGTTTGCCCAATATGGCAGCAAATCTAGTACTCCCTCCGGTTCATATGTATGTAGTTAAATCTAGAAGCAAATCTCCAGGATAATGTACGATAAATTCACGAGTCATAGTAAATCAAGAAAACTAAGTACGGCCAACAAAATATAGTAGACTAGGGATAGATAATCCCTAGATAATATGGATAGATAATAGGCTGCATACACAGCAGCCAACATAGTAACGAGGTTCTTCACGAGCACCATCATACTAACATAACAACAAGGGATCCCTAGCTAACAACAAAGGGATCCCAACAACAAACTAGGAGGCAGCAGCAGCAGCAGCACACGTCCGGGACTCCGCCTACCCCATCTGGCTCTCCCTCCACTTGTTGCTCTTGCTCCCCTTGGGAGCCTTGGGCTTGAGCGGAGGCATGCGCCCGGCGGAGATCTCCACCCGCTGGAAGCTGCGGAGGTGCATGCCGAGCGCCCTGTGCTTGGCGCGGAAGGAGTGGACGTTCACCGTCGTGCCGACCTTGGGGAAGGTGTTGCTGATGTTCTCAGCATGCGTGACGAGGCGGTTGAAGTCCGTGGCGCCGAGTCTCCTGGTGCAGAAGGGGCACCTGTACACCTCCTTGGCGAAGTAGGAGATGTACGGCCGACCTGCAGCCTCCGCAGCACACTGGCGAGTCTTGACGTCCTCCTCGCTATTCGTCGCTGCCGACGTCGCTGCCGGACATCCGATCCATATCAAACAGAAACTAGTGAATGAGTTGCAACGATGACTAACGTACATGATAACAAAGTTAAGAAAAACAGAGTCAGCCTCGGTTAGAGTGGACATGATTATATATCTACGGGGAAGGGGTAAGCGAACTAAAGCTCATGCACAACAGATTTGTACACAGCAATGGTTCGCTGAACCCTCCTCGTAAAAATTTGTGCCCAACCATTCATCATAGGCAAAGAAACAGATTCTAGATCTGAACTAGATCTGAACTTGAACACATTCGAGATTATTTGCAAAATTAAACGGTTGATATCTTTTGATTAGTGCATAAAATAACCGATTGAGATCCCATGATTACTTGCATAAATTAACCGATTGAGATCCAATATTACTTGCATAAATTAACCGAACAGCCGAACCCCAAATCAAGAAGTGATCAAAACAAAATGGAATAAAATCGACGCAAATATTAGCCCAATACTGATCCATCTACAGATCCATCTACACCAGCAAAAATAGGGTTCAAAAAGGAATGGGGAACAAAAAAGGAAGCAAACCGTAGTTACCTCGTTCCATGGGTCCTCCAGGGAGGTGTCGTAGGGGTTCGGGGCGGGACGTACGGCACGGGGTCGTAGGGGTCCCATCCCGCCGGGATCTGACTGCCACCGGCGGCAGCAGCCTCCGATGCACCGGCGGCGGCGGCGGCGGCGGCGGCATCGTCCGTCGAGGGGACGGGGCCGAAGATGGAGGCGTCGCGCTTCGAGCCAACCTCGACGATGGGATTGGCATTCTCCTTGTCCATCTCTCCGGCGGAGGAAGAGGAAGAGGAAGAGGGAGAGGGAGAGGGTTTTTGCTTTGGAGAAGATGATGGGACGTGGGAGAGAGTTGGCGATGCGTGAGCGAGTGAGAGTGACAGAGACAGTGGGAGGAGGCGTCTATAAAGGCGAGGGGTGGTTAATGCGACCCGCGTCCTACGCGTGCACGAGTGCACGTCCGCACGTCTTGGACTTCCGCAACGCGACACGCGTCCACGATTGCACGTCTCGACTTCTCCACCGCGACCCGCGTCTACGCGTCAACAATTGCACGTGTCCTCGAGTCTAACCCTGGAAATTTAGATATACTCGGGTATACCCTCGAGTCTTATACTAGCATTTTTTGTGTGCTCAATTTTCCCCTCGAGTGCTAATATCGGCTAGTGCAATATACTCAGTTTTACCCTCAAGTGGCTGGTCAACAGAGAGTCAACAAATGGGATTAACTAGTTAAATGAGTCATTTAATGTGCAAAAAAATCCTAAAAAGAGTGGCACTTACTCATGGAGTCTTTACCACAAATTGACACTTCTCAAATCATAGATAAATCATAGATAAATCAAGTTTTACCACAAATTGCCACTTCTCAAATCACCTAGTAGCTATGAAGGTGCATGGTTTTCCACAATAAGCCCTTCCCAAAACAGACTTCCCCCAAATCATACTTTGTCTAAATGAGGCCACAATTCTCACACTCGATGTATATTGGTATTGCAAATAGTTTGAGGTAGGCCAAGATGGGTTTCATTGTACAAAACACGCATTTTCCATTTTTTAAATCTCATATTTGAATCCCTTAGTCTATTTACTACTCAGGTGCCCTTGGTTTCTTGATAGTACTCGGTTTTGCCCTCTCTCTTGACAAATTCTCGCGAGACGTGCATCATCGCTCCGATTGGTCTAGCCCATGTCACGCGGATCGTGCCCACCGACCGTTGATCGTATGATATAGGGAACGGGCGGGATAACCCCTCTCTCTCTCTCGTTGGCGGTTAATTAGCTTGCTGAAGGGCGGTTTTCCGTATTATTTTTCACGCGCTAAAAATTATAAACTGTTTTAGGCGTTATTTTTCACGCAAAAAATGATAAACCATCACCGATTTGTTGTTACCATTACTTTTCACGCAAAAAAATGATAAACCATCACCGATTTGTTGTTGCCATTACTTTTCACGCAAAAAATTGATAAACCATCAACAATTTGTTGTAGCCATTACTTTTCACGCAAAAAAAATGATAAACCATCACCGATTTGTTGTTGCCATTACTTTTCACGCAAAAAATGATAAACCATCAACAATTTGTTGTAGCCATTACTTTTACGCAAAAAATGATAAACCATCAACAATTTGTTGTTGCCATTACTTTTCACGCAAAAAATATGATAAACCATCACCGATTTGTTGTTGCCATTACTTTTCACGCAAAAAATGATAAACCATCAACAATTTGTTGTAGCCATTACTTTTCACGCAAAAAATGATAAACCATCAACAATTTGTTGTAGCCATTACTTTTCACGCAAAAAAATGATAAACCATCAACAATTTGTTGTAGCCATTACTTTTCACGCAGAAAAAACCTAATTTGTTACAAAAGCTGGTTTCGAGTGAGACCTAACCAAGTTTGGCATACATGATGGCATACCTATAACAACAAGGAATATCTAAAAGGGAAAGTTTCAGAAAATTTAGGGTGAAAATGATGCCATACATGATGCTGTTTTTCGAGGTTTTGACCTGAAAATCAATTGGGTATTGTAAAGGGAAATAAAAAGTTCGAAAAATGTAAAAACGAAACAATCTATCTATCTATGTATAGAAGATCAGCTGTATGAAATTTGAGGTTATTTAGAGAAGGTAGAAAAAATCACCTTGTTAGAAAAGCTGGTTTCGGCGAGACGAAACGGCATGCGCTTAAGCAAAGTGATTTTTTCGAACATCTCCAAATGACCCCAAATTTTCCATACATGATGCCATACGTGTAACAACAAGGAACCCTATCTAAAAAGTGTCAAAAAGTTTGCCCAACCGTATAGCTCTATCAAAAAGAACCTCACCATGGCGCTAGTATAATTTTGGGATAGTTACAAACTTTCGTTACCTAACCTTCAACATGAAACTTGTTTCAAATTCATTTTGGCCTACAAGAAACAAATCCCAACTTGATTCGAGCACCACAGCCTCCAAACGATGCCGATGCCGATATCGGCATGGTCGAACGGCTATGCTCGCCGCCATCGCTAGGTCAACGTCGGGATGCACCCTCAATCCCGTCCCCTCATTCGATCACCGACACACCGGAGATACCGCCGAGGCCAATGCCGAACGTACATGCCGATGCCAATGCCGATCATGCATGCACGCCGCCGTGGGCACGGCCACGCCGACCCGCTATGCTGGACGCCACGGACCGCCGCGAGATCTTTCCCTTCGCCACCACACTCTCCTAGCACCCACCTATACACGCCGGAAAGGAGAGACACTAGTTTTCTCTACATTGCTCGCGTTCGTGTCCGACACGGTCGGTCAAAGTTTTGAGGTGGTCGTCGATGTCGTCGACCATTTCTTCTCTTCTTTGCATGGTTAAACGCGTCTAGTTCATATCTATCTAATGCGTCCGGTCTCGCCTCATGCAGTTCTTTGTGGACGTCGATCTCATCTCGGCACCCCGCATGCCACCTCCTCCGTGCCATCGCTGTAGAGCTCCGTTTAAAAATCTAATCCTACCCGTGTATTGCCCCTTGTATCGGCGTCATGGCCGTACTTGTCATTTGATATACCGAAGCCCCACTCGTTCGCGTTTTGGTCGGGGATACGGCGATGCTTACGGTCAAACAAAGATGGATGGTCCGACGTGTCTTTGCGGGCTCTACGTGGCCCCACTAGTCGGAAGATAACGGTCAACCGTCGGGCAACCGGCCGTTACATCACGTCTGATGGTTTCAGACAAACGCTTGGGTAAAACTGAGGAAAAACTAAGGAGCTGGGGAAAACTGAGCACAACTAAGGACCCGAGGGCACGAAAATAGAAATCCCTATCTTTTACCTCTTCCTCCCTGAGATCGATAAACCTTGGGTGATCCACTTAAGGGAAACTTGCTGCTGTTCTACAAACCTCTGCTCTTGGAGGCCCAACACTGTCTACAAGAATAGAAGCTCCCGTAGACATCAAGCTATTTTCCGGCGCCGTTGCCGGGGAGGAAAGGTAAAAGGTACTCACACTCCGGATCTCGGCTACTAAGCTATTTTCGCCGTTGTAAGTACTCGAAGCTATTTCCTTTAGATCCTGCAATTGCATCTTTTTGTTTCTTGTTTACACTAGTTTGGCATAATGGACAGCAATGAGCTTCTTATTCTATTTCCTGATTTAAGACATGGATGGTTTGATGCGAAAATTAAAAAACCTATGAAACCTTATTTGCATGCTGGTAGTAATATTAGTATGAACGCTTTGAACACCATTGTTGATAATGATATAGAAAGTTCTAAGCTTGGGGAAGCTGGTTTTCATGATATTTTTAGTCCCCCAAGCATTGAGGAGAAAATTTTCTTTGATGATACTTTGCCTCCTATTTATGATGATTATAATGATAGTGGTCTTTTGGTGCCACCTACTATGGAGAGTAAATTTTGTTGTGATTATACTATGCCTCCTACACTTGATGAGAATAATAATGATATCTACTTTGTTGAATTTGCTCCTACTACAATTAATAAGAATAACTATGCTTATGTTGGGAGTAGTAATAATTTTATGCATGAGACTCATGATAAGAATGCTTTATGTGATAGTTATATTGTTGAGTTTGCTCATGATGCTACTGAAAGTTATTATGAGAGAGGAAAATATGGTTGTAGAAATTTTCATGTTACTAAAACACCTCTCTATGTGCTGAAATTTTTGAAGCTACACTTGTTCTATCTTCCTATGCTTGTTACTTTTTTCTTCATGAACTTGTTTATTTACAAGATTCCTTTTCATAGGAAGCATGTTAGGTTTAAATTTGTTTTGAATTTGCTTCTTGACGCTCTCTTTTGCTTCATACTCTATTTTTCATGTGAGCATCATTAAAACTGCTGAGCCCATCTTAATGGCTATAAAGAAAGAACTTCTTGGGAGATAACCCATGTGTTATTTTGCTACAGTACTTTGTTTTATATTTGTGTCTTGGAAGTTGTTTACTACTGTAGCAACCTCTCCTTATCTTATTTTATTGCATTGTTGTGCCAAGTAAAGTCTTTGATAGAAAGGTTGATACTAGATTTGGATTGCTGCGCAGTAACAGATTTCTTTGCTGTCACGAATTTCGACCTGCCCCTCTGTAGGTAGCTCAGAAAAATATGCCAATTTACGTGCGTGATCCTCAGATATGTACGCAACTTTCATTCAATTTGGGCATTTTCATTTGAGCAAGTCTGGTGCCTCGATAAAATCCATCTTTACGGACTGTTCTGTTTTGACAGATTCTGCCTTTTATTTCGCATTGCCTCTTTTGCTATGTTGGATGAATTTCTTTGATCCATTAATGTCCAGTAGCTTTATGCAATGTCCAGAAGTGTTAAGAATGATTGTGTCACCTCTGAACATGTTAATTTTTATTGTGCACTAACCCTCTAATGAGTTGTTTCGAGTTTGGTGTGGAGGAAGTTTTCAAGGGTCAAGAGAGGAGGATGATATACTATGATCAAGAAGAGTGAAAGCTCTAAGCTTGGGGATGCCCCGGTGGTTCACCCCTGCATATTTCAAGAAGACTCAAGCATCTAAGCTTGGGGATGCCCAAGGCATCCCCTTCTTCATCGATAAATTTATCAGGTTCCTCCCTTGAAACTATATTTTTATTCGGCCACATCTTATGTACTTTACTTGGAGCGTCGGTTTGTTTTTGTTTTTGTTTTGTTTGAATAAAGTTGGATCCTTGCATCCTTGTGTGGGAGAGAGACACGCTCCGCTGGTTCATATGAACACATGTGTTCTTAGCTTTTAATGTTCATGGCGAAGGTTGAAACTCCTTCGTTAATTGTTATATGATTGGAAACGGAAAATGCTACATGTAGTAATTCTAAAATGTCTTGAATAATTTGATACTTGGCAATTGTTGTGCTCATGTTTAAGCTCTTGCATCATATACTTTGCACCCATTAATGAAGAAACACCTAGAGCTTGCTAAATTTGGTTTGCATATTTGGTCTCTCTAAAGTCTAGATAATTTCTAGTATTGAGTTTTGAACGACAAGGAAGACGGTGTAGAGTCTTATAATGTTTACAATATATCTTTTATGTGAGTTTTGCTGCACCGGTTCATCCTTGTGTTTGTTTCAAATAACCTTGCTAGCCTAAACCTTGTATCGAGAGGGAATACTTCTCATGCATCCAAAATCCTTGAGCCAACCACTATGCCATTTGTGTCCACCATACCTACCTACTACCTGGTATTTCTCCGCCATTCCAAAGTAAATTGCTTGAGTGCTACCTTTAAAATTTCCATCATTCGTCTTTACAATATATAGCTCATGGGACAAATAGCTTAAAAACTATTGTGGTATTGAATATGTACTTATGCACTTTATCTCTTATTAAGTTGCTTGTTGTGCGATAACCATGTTCCTGGGGACGCCATCAACTCTTTGTTGAATATCATGTGAGTTGCTATGCATGTCCGTCTTGTCTGAAGTAAGAGATATCTACCACTTTAATGGTTAGAGCATGCATATTGTTAGAGAAGAACATTGGGCCGCTAACTAAAGCCATGAATCATGGTGGAAGTTTCAGTTTTGGACATATATCCTCAATCTCATATGAGAATAATAATTGTTGCCACATGCTTATGCATTAAAGAGGAGTCCATTATCTGTTGTCCATGTTGTCCCGGTATGGATGTCTAAGTTGAGAATAATCAAAAGCGAGAAATCCAAAATGCGAGCTTTCTCCTTAGACCTTTGTACAGGCGGCATGGAGGTACCCCATTGTGACACTTGGTTAAAACATGTGTATTGCGATGATCCGGTAGTCCAAGCTAATTAGGACAAGGTGCGGGCACTATTAGTATACTATGCATGAGGCTTGCAACTTGTAAGATATAATTTACATGGTACATATGCTTTATTACTACCGTTGACAAAATTGTTTCATGTTTTCAAAACCAAAGCTCTAGCACAAATATAGCAATCGATGCATTCCTCTTTGAAGGACCTTTCTTTTACCTTTTATGTTGAGTCAGTTCACCTATCTCTCTCCACCTCAAGAAGCAAACACTTGTGTGAACTGTGCATTGATTCCTACATACTTGCATATTGCACTTGTTATATTGCTTTGCACTGACAAACTATCATGAGATATACATGTTACAAGTTGAAAGCAACCGCTGAAACTTAATCTTCTTTGTGTTGTTTCAATACCTTTACTTTGATTTATTGCTTTATGAGTTAACTCTTATGGAAGACTTATTGATGCTTGTCTTGAAGTACTATTCATGAAAAGTCTTTGCTTTATGATTCACTTGTTTACTCATATCATTACCATTATTTTGATCGCTGCATTCATTACATATGTTTACAAATAGTATGATCAAGGTTATGATGGCATGTCACTTCAGAAATTTTCTTTGTTATCGTTTACCTGCTCGGGACGAGCAGGAACTAAGCTTGGGGATGCTGATACGTCTCTGACGTATCGATAATTTCTTGTGTTCCATGCCACATTATTGATGATATCTACATGTTTTATACATACTTTATGTCATATTTATGCGTTTTCCGGAACTAACCTATTGACGAGATGTCGAAGGGCCAGTTCCTGTTTTCTGCTGTTTTTGGTTCCAGAAATCCTAGTAAGGAAATATTCTCGGAATCGGACGAAATCAACGCCCAGCATCTTAGAATCCCCGGAAGCATCCAGAACACCCGAGAGTCGCCAGAGGGGGGCCACGGGCCCACCGGATGATAGGGCGGCGCGGCCCAGGCCCCGGCCGCGCCACCCTAGCGTGTCACCGCCTCGTTGACCTTCCGACGCCGCCTCTTCGCCTATATAAAGGTCCCGGACCTAAAACCTCGAGACGGAAAAGCCACGGTACGAGAAACCTTCCGGAGCCGCCGCCATCGCGAAGCCAAGATCTGGGGGACAGGAGTCTCTGTTCCGGCACGCCGCCGGGACGGGGAAGTGCCCCCGGAAGGCTTCTCCATCGACACCACCGCCATCTTCATCACCGCCCCTGTCTCCCATGAGGAGGGAGTAGTTCTCCATCGAGGCTCGGGGCTGAACCGGTAGCTATGTGGTTAATCTCTCTCCTATGTACTTCAATACAATGATCTCATGAGCTGCTTTACATGATTGAGATCCATATGATGAGCTTTGTATCGCTACTAGTTGTGTGCTACTCATGTGATGTTATTAAAGTAGTCTATTCCTCCTGCATGGTGTAAAGGTGACTAGTGTGTGCACCGTGTGGTTCTTGTCGTAGGCTATGATCATGATCTCTTGTAGATTGTGGAGTTAATTATCATTATGATAGTATTGATGTGATCTATTCCTCCTTCATAGTGTAATGTGGACGGTGTGTGCGCTATGTTAGTTCTTGGTTTATTTTGCAATGATCTATTATGCTCTAAGGTTATTTAAATATGAACATTGAATTGTGGAGCTTGTTAACTCCGGCATTGAGGGTTCGTGTAATCCTACGCAATGTGTTCATCATCCAACAAAAGAGTGTATGCAGCACATATGAGAAAGAGTTATTTATTATGCGATCAATGTTGAGAGTGTCCACTAGTGAAAGTGTAATCCCTAGGCCTTGTTCCTAAATACTGCTATCGCTGCTTGTTTACTGTTTTACTATGTTTCTACTCGCTCGCAATATTACCACCATCAACTACACGCCAGCAAGCACTTTTCCGGTGCCGTTGCCACTTGCTCATACTTATTTATACCACCTGTATTTCACTATCTCTTCGCCGAACTAGTGCACCTATTAGGTGTGTTGGGGACACAAGAGACTTCTTGCTTTGTGGTTGCGGGGTTGCATGAGAGGGATATCTTTGACCTCTTCCTCCCTGAGATCGATAAACCTTGGGTGATCCACTTAAGGGAAACTTGCTGCTGTTCTACAAACCTCTGCTCTTGGAGGCCCAACACTGTCTACAAGAATAGAAGCTCCCGTAGACATCAGATAATTTTAGAGGATTTAAGGGAAATGGTTTTATACTTAATTTTGGTTTGTGCTTAAGTATTTCGACTCTCATGCATTTCATATTTATTATGCATTGCATCGGAATTCCCAAATACCTAATAGGAAACAGACCTTGTCCGCAGCCGAATAATTCAGCATACAAGTGAACATAGTCTTGGGCATCACCGAAATAAAACAACTCGCTCTTATGAAGTTTATCTTTAGACCCGATAATTGCTCGAACGCTGGCAAAGCTAACTTCAGGTGACTTGCTTTTTCAAGATCAAAAACAATTGTATCATCAGCATATTGTAGGATGTATAAAACCCCCATCTACAAGATGTGGAATCACTCATTCAATCTGACCATCAGACTTTGCGCGTTGAATCATAGCAACTAGCATATTCGTCACTATGTTAAATAACATTAGCGATAATAGCTCACCCTGTCTGAGTCCCTTCTTGGTTCGAAAGTAATTGCCCGCGTCATCATTAACTTTAATGGCAATACTTCCACCCGAGATGAAACTATTAATTAAAGCACGCCACTAATCAGAAAAGTCTTTCATTCTGCGAGTTTGTTGGAGAAAAGACCACTTAACCTTATCATAAGCTTTTTCAAAGTTAATATTTGAAATCACCTCATTCAGGTCCTTCCGATGTAGTTCATGAAATGTTTCATGAAAGACCACCACCCCATCAAGGATGTTACGCCCCATCAAGGAAATCCCGAAATTTCGTGATGGGAAATTCGGGAAAAAATATTTCGGGTTCTGAAAAATGACACCCAAAAATACATCATAATATTTGACTCCCGACAATTCGGGTAGTCGATAATTCGGGTTCGGGATCGGGAATTGCTGAATAGCCCGAAATAACATACCGGAAAAAAATTGACAGCAAGAAGCCAAGAAGGAGAGTTTCAACAGGGCCCTTCTCAACTCCAACCACGCTCCATCTAGTATCTACACTCCCGCAACATAGATATACGAGACAAGATCGATCCTACCTAGTCTCCACGGTGATGCGAGGAGTATGGAACGCGCTGGTCTCCACGGCGAGGCGGGGAGGATGGAGTGCGGAGGCGTCCCGCCGAGTGTCCTAGGAGGTGTCGATGAGGAGAGGGCAACGATGAGGCCGCGAGCTGCTCCGGAAGGAAGGCCTGACTCGCACGCGAGACGGCCCACTCCTCATCCAGGTCGCGGCTGGAGGACCTGAGGAAACGCGGAGTGGGGAGACAGGAGGAGAATGTGTGCGGCCGTGCGCTCGTTCTAGTCTAGGGTTACCCCCGCATCGCTCCACTTGGGCTGAGCTTGGGGCATCTGGGCTTTGTAAGTTCTAATCGTTCATAGGTTGCTTGGGATATTCAGGATGTTCGGGTGACACAACTAGAGGCTCGAAATTTCTGAAATAATTCAGGAATTTGAAACACCTTCCCGAAATAGATACTCGGGTTTTTCGGGTTCGGGTATACGGGTTCGTGATCGGAAATTTTGGGTTCGGGATCTGGGTTTTATGCCTGGAGTGATTACGCCCTTGCATAAAAATAGTTTGTGAAGGACGGATCATATGGTCAACCATGATAGATTGCGGAATATGATTGTATTGATATGCGGTAATTGGTGATTACATTGAGCCTCTTAGGCTGTTTATATAGTAGAGAAGACTTGGAGGGCAAGAAGCTTAGTAGAGATAGATCTACGTTACAATCATAAACTACCTAATATAACTAAACGTAATATACTCTAACCCCCCCCCCCCGCAGTGTCAACATCGGGCGCCACAATGTTGAGACTGGAGCGTATGTCAACGGAGGACTTAGGATGGAGTCCTTTGGTAAAAATATCTGCAAATTGTGCACTTGTTGGAACATGCAGAACACGAACTTCTCCAAGAGCAACCTTTTCCCGAACAAAGTGAATGTCGATCTCGATGTGCTTAGCACGGCGATGCTGCATAAGATTAGAGGCCATATAGACGGCTGGAATGTTGTCGCAGTACACAATAGTGGCGTGCTCGACGGGGCGCTGGAGTTCCACAAGTAGTTGGCGAATCCAAACTGCTTCAGCAACAGCATGCGCAACCGCCCTGTATTCCGCTTCAGCCGAAGACCGAGATACCGTAACCTGCCTTTTCGATGACCAAGAAACAAGATTATCACCCAAATAAACACAAAAGTTGGATGTGGATCGTCGAGTGTCTGGACATCCTGCCCAGTCTGCATGAGAATAAACTGTCAAACTTTTTGGGGAAGATGAGTTAAGTAATAGGCCATGATCAAGAGTTCCTTTTAAGTAGCGAAGAATATTTTTTACATGAGAACGATGAGGCAAACGAGGATCATGCATATAGAGACATGCTTGCTGAAAAGAATAAGAGATGTTGGGTCAAGTGAGAGTAGCATATTGTAAAGCACCAGTGAGACTATGATATAAGGTTGAATCTCGAATAGGATCACCGTCAGCCGAGAGTTTAGTGCCAACATCAGCTAGTGTACGACAGGGTTGACAGTCAATCATGCCAGCTCGGTTTAAGAGATCAATAATATATTGTCATTGAGAAAGAAAAAGAGTAGAAGATGTTCTAGTGGCAGTGATACCAAGAAAATGATGAAGTGATCCTAAATTAGTCATAGAAAATTCTTTGTTAAGAAGAGTGATGATATGTTTATGAAAAGAGTCAAAGGAAGTTGTAATAACAATATCATCTACGTATAAAAGAAGATATGCCGTGTGAGAGGAAGATTTGAAAATAAATAGAGATGTGTCAGATTTAGAAGGGATAAAACCAATAGTTTGAATAAATGTAGCAAATCGTTGAAACCAGGCACGAGGAGCTTGTTTAAGACCATAGAGGGATTTGTTGAGAAGACAGATAAGATTTGGATTAGAGGAATCTTCAAATCCAGATGGTTGTTGACAATAAACGGTTTCATTGAGAGTACCATTAAGAAAGGCATTTTTAACATCAAGTTGGTGAATAGGCCAAGACGAAGAAACTGCAAGACTGAGGATGATGCGAATAGTGCTTGGCTTGACAACAGGAGAGAAGGTTTCATCAAAATCAATTCCTTGTTATTGAGAAAAACCTCTGCAAACCCAACGATCCTTGTAGCGAGCCAAAGACCCATCGGAGTTATACTTATGACGAAATACCCACTTTCCCGAGACAATATTGGCATCGGATGGTTTAGGAACAAGAGTCCATGTATTATTTTGAATAAGAGCATCAAATTCATCTTTCATGGCCGAGTGCCATAATGTATCAAGAAGAGCACGTTTCTAGGAGCTTGGGATAGGTGAGATAGATGGAGTAGTTGAGAGATTGAGAAAACGTCGAGGAATATGAAAACCCTTTTTACCACGAGTACACATGACATGAACATTGGTAGGGATAGGTATGGGAACGACATTAGGAGGAAGTGGATTAGGTGCTGAAGAAGAATATGTGGTGGACGAGGGAGAGACTGAGTTAGAGGACGTGCTGACAAGAGAGTCTGCCGCGGCAGGGTGCCGCGGGCTCTCGGCAGGAGGTGGTGCTGCCGCGGCAGGGGGCTCGGCTACCACGGCGGGAGTTTCGGTAGGCACTAAAAGATGACGCGCCATGGGGGTAGGTGAAGGTGAAATAGAGTTAGGGATCGGCGGGGGCTGAACAACTGAAAAGGGAAAATTATTTTCATCGAAGGTGACATGACGGGATATAAGAACACGACCAGAGGAAGGATCAAAACATCGCGATCCTTTGTGATCATCGGATGGACCTAAGTATATGCATGGCAAAGATCTTGGAGCTAGTTTAAGGGCGGCAGTAGAGGAGATGTTAGGAAAACATAGACAACCGAAAACACGCAAATCAGAATAATCGGGGTGAGATAGAAAGAGAGATTGAAAGGGGGAATAAAGAGGACATGTTTTAGTTGATCGTATATTTAAAAGATATGTGGCTGTCCGTAGAGCCTCTACCCAAAAACGTGGTGGAAGAGATGATTGGATTAGTAGGGTGTGTAAGATGTCGTTGATAGAATGAAGAGAATGTTCATCCTTGCCGTTTTGAGGAGATGTGTATGGGCAGGAAAAACGAAAGAGGATGCCTTGGGAGAGAAAGAAATTTCGATTTTGGTTATTATCAAATTCTTTTCCATTGTCACATTGGATGAAACGAATTGGGAGACCAAAGTGAGTTAGAACATATTGACTAAAATTAATGAAAAGTTTGTGAACATCAGATTTGGCACGAAGAGGGAATGTCCAAACATAGTGAGAGTAATCATCTAAAATAACAAGATAATATTTGAACAATGAAACACTTGGGACGGGAGAGGTCCATAAATCACAATGTAATAATTCAAATGGAAAAGTACTAGATGTAGTTGATGTTCCAAAAAGTAATCTAATATGTTTGCCGCATTGACAGGCATTACAAATAGAGGGATCATGAGAAGAACTAGAACTAGGGATGCTAAACTCTTGCAGCATGGATGACACGGTAGTTTTATTGGGGTGACCGAGACGACGATGCCATAGGTCGACGGAGGCAATCATGGCTTGAGGTGTGGAGGTGGGTGCGCCATGGAGAGGATAGATATCGTCCGAACTATTGTAACGAGTGAGGACCGCCCCCGTTTTCAGATCCTTCACAGATAAACCAAAGGGATCAAATTCTATGGAAACATTATTGTCAATGGTGAATTGACGATCAAAAATCAGATTTTTAATTAATGATGGAGCAACTAAAATATTTCGAAGGATAAAATTTGGTAGATTTTTAAAATTTGTGTTTGGATTAATGATATAAGAGTGACCGGTGCATGAGATTGGAATAGAGGATCCATCGCCAATGGTGATGGTAGAAAAGGGAGATGAGGAACAAGCTGACAGAAAATCCGTGTTTGAAGACATATGCGAGGAAGCACCAGAATCAAAAATCCAATCCGTACCTTCATGGTTGTTGAGTGTGAAATTGTTCATGGCAGCGAGGAAGGCGGCTTGGTCCCAGCTTGGTGGAGTGGTTGACGGAGCGGGAGACGCAAGCATGTACTGAAGAGCCGGAGGAGCGTGGTACATGTGGGGCAGCGATGTCGGCGGAGCCATGTATTGATGCGGTGACAACATGTAAGTCGGTGAAGCCTGGACGGTGTAGACCTGCTGCGGGGGACGAGGTGCGAGAGGCCCGGGTGCGCCGATGGAGGGGCGGAGGCTGGGACTCCAGTGCCCGGTGTAAGCTGGTGGGGCACCGTATGGAGAGGGGGCCGACCAAGGCATCGGCCAGACCTGAACGAGACCCGTCCATGGGTCATGCTGCGGCGGCCAAGGGGCCATGGCGGAGGGCGGTGGCGGCGCTGGTGATGTCGGCGCGGGTGGAGCTGGTGCAGGAGCAGGTGGCTGATGGCGTGTAACTCACACGTTCGTTGGGAACCCCAAGAGGAAGGTATGATGCGCACAGCAGCAAGTTTTCCCTCAGAAAGAAACCAAGGTTTATCGAACCAGGAGGAGCCAAGAAGCACGTTGAAGGTTGATGGCGGCGGGATGTAGTGCGGCGCAACACCGGAGATTCCGGCGCCAACGTGGAACCTGCACAACACAACCAAAGTACTTTGCCCCAACGAAACAGACGAGGTTGTCAATCTCACCGGCTTGCTGTAACAAAGGATTAACCGTATTGTGTGGAAGATGATTGTTTGCAAGAAAACAGTAAAACAAGTATTGCAGTAGATTGTATGCGATGTAAAGAATAGGACCGGGGTCCACAGTTCACTAGAGGTGTCTCTCCCATAAGATAAAAGCATGTTGGGTGAAAAAATTACAGTCGGGCAATTGACAAATAGAGAGGGCATAACAATGCACATACATATCATGATAAATATAGTGAGATTTAATTGGGCATTACGACAAAGTACATAGACCGCCATCCAGCATGCCTCTATGCCTAAAAAGTCCACCTTCAGGTTATCATCCGAACCCCTTCCAGTATTAAGTTGCAAAACAACAGACAATTGCATTAAGTATGGTGCGTAATTTAATCAATAACTACATCATCGGACATAGCATCAATGTTTTATCCCTAGTGGCAACAGCACATCCATAACCTTAGGGGTTTCGTCACTCCCCGCATTCACGGAGACATGAACCCACTATCGAGCATAAATACTCCCTCTTGGAGTTAATAGCGAAAACTTGGCCGAGCCTCTACTAATAACGGAGAGCATGCAAGATCTTAAACAACACATAGGTAATAACTTGATAATTAACATAACATAGTATTCTCTATCCATCGGATCCCGACAAACACAACATATAGCATTACGGATAGATGATCTTGATCATGTTAGGCAGCTCACAAGATCCAACAATGAAGCACAATGAGGAGAAGACAACCATCTAGCTACTGCTATGGACCCATAGTCCAGGGGTGAACTACTCACTCATCACTCCGGAGGCGACCATGGCGGTGAAGAGTCCTCCGGGAGATGAATCCCCTCTCCGGCAGGGTGCCGGAGGAGATCTCCAGAATCCCCCGAGATGGGATTGGCGGCGTCTCAGTAAGGTTTTCCGTATCGTGGCTCTCGGTACTGGGGGTTTCGCGACGGAGGCTATTTGTAGGCGGAAGGGCAGGTAAAGAGGCGGCACGAGGGGCCCACACCATAGGTCGGCGCGGCCAGGGCCTGGGCCGCGCCGCCCTGGTGTGTCGCCACCTCGTGGCCCCACTTCGACTCTCCTTCGGTCTTCCGGAAGCTTCGTGGCAAAATAGGACCCCGGGCGTTGATTTCGTCCAATTCCGAGAATATTTCGTTACTAGGATTTATGAAACCAAAAACAGCGAAAACAGACAATTGGCTCTTCGGCATCTTGTTAATAGGTTAGTTCCAGAAAATGCACGAATATGATATAAAGTGTGCATAAAACATGTAGATATCATCAATAATGTGGCATGGAACATAAGAAATTATCGATACGTCGGAGACGTATCAGCATCCCCAAGCTTAGTTCTGCTCGTCCCGAGCAGGTAAAACGATAACAAAGATAATTTCTGAAGTGACATGCCATCATAACCTTGATCATACTATTTGTAAACATATGTAATGAATGCAGCGATCAAAACAATGGTAATGACATGAGTAAACAAGTGAATCATAAAGCAAAGACTTTTCATGAATAGTACTTCAAGACAAGCATCAATAAGTCTTGCATAAGAGTTAACTCATAAAGAAATAAATCAAAGTAAAGGTATTGAAGCAACACAAAGGAAGATTAAGTTTCAGCGGTTGCTTTCAACTTATAACATGTGTATCTCATGGATAATTGTCAACATAGAGTAATATAACAAGTGCAATATGCAAGTATGTAGGAATCAATGCACAGTTCGCACAAGTGTTTGCTTCTTGAGGTGGAGAGAAATAGGTGAACTGACTCAACATAAAAGTAAAAAAGAATGGTCCTTCAAAGAGGAAAGCATCGATTTCTATATTTGTGCTAGAGCTTTTATTTTGAAAACATGAAACAATTTTGTCAACGGTAGTAATAAAGCATATGAGTTATGTAAATTATATCTTACAAGTTGCAAGCCTCATGCATAGTATACTAATAGTGCCCGCACCTTGTCCTAACTAGTTTGGACTACCGGATCATCGCAATACACATGTTTTAACCAAGTGTCACAATGGGGTACCTCCATGCCGCCTGTACAAAGGTCTAAGGAGAAAGCTCGCATTTTGGATTTCTCGCTTTTGATTATTCTCAACTTAGACATCCATACCGGGACAACATGGACAACGGATAATGGACTCCTCTTTAATGCATAAGCATGTGGCAACAATTAGTGTTCTCATATGAGATTGAGGATATATGTCCAAAACTGAAACTTCCACCATGAATCATGGCTTTAGTTAGCGGCCCAATGTTCTTCTCTAACAATATGCATGCTCCAACCATTAAAGTGGTAGATCTCTCTTACTTCGGACAAGACGGACATGCATAGCAACTCACATGATATTCAACAAAGAATAGTTGATGGCGTCCCCGAAACATGGTTATCGCACAACAAGCAACTTAATAAGAGATAAAGTGCATAAGTACATATTCAATACCACAATAGTTTTTAAGCTATTTGTCCCATGAGCTATATATTGCAAAGGTGAATGATGGAAATTTAAAGGTAGCACTCAAGAAATTTACTTTGGAATGGCGGAGAAATACCATATAGTAGGTAGGTATGGTGGACACAAATGGCATAGTGGTTGGCTCAAGGATTTTGGATGCATGAGAAGTATTCCCTCTCGATACAAGGTTTAGGCTAGCAAGGTTATTTGAAACAAACACAAAGATGAACGGTGCAGCAAAACTCACATAAAAGACATATTGTAAACATTATAAGACTCTACACCGTTTTTCTTGTTGTTCAAAACTCAATACTAGATATTATATAGACTTTAGAGAGACCAAATATGCAAACCAAATTAGCAAGCTCTAGGTGTTTCTTCATTAATGGGTGCAAAGTATATGATGCAAGAGCTTAAACATGAGCACAACAATTGCCAAGTATCAAATTATCCAAGACATTTTAGAATTACTACATGTAGCATTTTCCAATTCCAACCATATAACAATTTAACGAAGAAGAAACTTCGCCATGAATACTATGAGTAAAGCCTAAGGACATACTTGTCCATATGCTACAGCGGAGCGTGTCTCTCTCCCATAAGAGTGAATGCTAGGATCCATTTTATTCAAACAAAACAAAAACAAAAACAAACCGACGCTCCAAGCAAAGTGCATAAGATGTGACGGAATAAAAATATAGTTTCAGGGGAGGAACCTGATAATGTTGTCGATGAAGAAGGGGATGCCTTGTGCATCCCCAAGCTTAGACGCTTGAGTCTTCTTAAAATATGCAGGGGTGAACCACCGGGGCATCCCCAAGCTTAGAGCTTTCACTCTCCTTGATCATATTGTATCATACTCCTCTCTTGATCCTTGAAAACTTCCTCCACACCAAACTCGAAACAACTCATTAGAGGGTTAGTGGAAAATAAAAATTAACATGTTCAGAGGTGACACAATCATTCTTAACACTTCTGGATATTGCATAAAGCTACTGGACATTAATAGATCAACAAAATTCATCCAACATAGCAAAAGAGGCAATGCGAAATAAAAGGCAGAATCTGTCAAAACAGAACAGTCCGTAAAGATGGATTTTACTGAGGCACCATACTTGCTCAAATGAAAATTCCCAAATTGAATGAAAGTTGCGTACATATCTAAGGATCACTCACGTAAATTGGCTTAATTTTCTGAGTTACCTACAGAGAATTAGGCCCAGATTCGTGACAGCAAAGAAATCTGTTTCTGCGTAGTAATCCAAATCTAGTATTCACTTTACTATCAAAGACTTTACTTGGCACAACAAAACATAAAACTAAGATAAGGAGAGGTTTCTACAGTAGTAAACAACTTCCAAGACTCAAATATAAAACAAAAATACTGTAGCAAAAACATGGGTTGTCTCCCATAAGCGCTTTTCTTTAACGCCTTTCAGCCTAGGCGCGTAAAGTGTATATCAAGTAGCATCAAGAGACGAAGCATCAACATCATAATTTGTTCTAATAATAGAATCATAAGGTAACTTCATTCTCTTTCTAGGGAAGTGTTCCATACCTTTCTTGAGAGGAAATTTATATTTAATATTACCTTCCTTCATATCAATAGTAGCACCAACGGTTCGAAGAAAAGGTCTTCCCATTATAATGGGGCAAGAGGCATTGCATTCAATATCCAAGACAACAAAATCTACGGGGACAAGGTTATTGTTAACCATAATATGAACATTATCAACTCTCCCCAAAGGTTTCTTTTTAGCATTATCAGCGAGATTAACATCCAAATAACAGTTTTTCAATGGTGGCAAGTCAAGCATATCATAGACTTTCTTAGGCATAACAGAAATACTTGCACCAAGATCACATAAAGCATTACAATCAAAATCATTGACCCTCATTTTAATGATGGGCTCCCAACCATCCTCTAGCTTTCTAGGAATAGAAGTTTCAAGTTTTAGTTTCTCTTCTCTAGCTTTTATGAGAGCATTTGTAATATGTTTTGTGAAAGCCAAGTTTACAGACGCTAGCATTAGGACTTTTAGCAAGTTTTTGTAAGAACTTTATAACTTAAGAGATGTGGCAATCATCAAAATCTAAATCATTACAATCTAAAGCAATGGGATTATCATCCCCAAGGTTGGAAAAAATTTCAGCAGTTTTATCACAAGCAGTTTCAGCAGCTTTAGCAATTTCAGTGCGTTTTGCGCGCTTTGCACTAGGAGTAGACACATTGCCAACACCAATTATTTTACCATTAATAGTAGGAGGTGCAGCAACATGTGAATCATTAACATTGCTAGTGGTGGTAATAGTCCAAACTTTAGCTACATTTTTCTCTTTAGCTAGTTTTTCATTTTCTTCTCTATCCCACCTAGCACGCAATTCAGCCATTAATCTTATATTCTCATTAATTCTAACTTGGATGGCATTTGCTGTAGTAATAATTTTATTTTCAATATCCCTATTAGGCATAACTTTCGATTTCAAAAGATCAACATCAGAGGCAAGACTATCAACCTTAGAAGCGAGAATATCAATTTTATTGAGCTTTTCCTCAACAGATTTGTTAAAGGCAGCTTTGTGTACTAATAAATTCTTTAAGCATAGCTTCAAGTCCAGGGGGTGTGTTCCTATTATTATTGTAAGAATTCCCATAAGAATTAGCATAACCGTTACAATTATTATAAGGATATGGCCTATAGTTATTACTAGAATTGTTCCGATAAGCATTGTTGTTGAAATTACTATTTTTAATGAAGTTTACATCAACATGTTCTTCTTGGGCAACCAATGAAGCTAACGGAACATTATTAGGATCAACATTAGTCCTATCATTCACAAGCATAGACATAATAGCATCAATCTTATCACTCAAGGAAGAGGATTCTTCAACAGAATTTACCTTCTTACCTTGTGGAGCTCTTTCCGTGTGCCATTCGGAGTAATTAATCATCATATCATCAAGAAGCTTTGTAGCCGCCCCCAAGGTGATGGACATAAAGGTACCTCCAGCAGCTGAATCCAATAAATTCCGCGAAGAAAAATTTAGTCCTCGCATAGAAGGTTTGGATGATCATCCAAGTAGTCGATCCATGGGTTGGGCAATTTTTAACCAAAGATTTCATTCTTTCCCAAGCTTGAGCAACATGTTCATTATCCAATTGTTTAAAATTCATTATGCTACTCCTCAAAGATATAATTTTAGCAGGGGGATAATATCTACCAATAAAAGCATCCTTGCATTTAGTCCATGAATCAATACTATTCTTAGGCAGAGATAGCAACCAATCTTTAGCTCTTCCTCTTAATGAGAAAGGAAACAATTTTAATTTTATAATGTCACCATCTAAATCTTTATACTTTTGCATTTCACATAGTTCAACAAAATTATTAAGATGGGCAGCAGCATCATCAGAACTAACACCAGAAAATTTCTCTCGCATAACAAGATTCAAGAAAGCAGTGTTTAATTTCAAAGAATTCTGCTGTAGTAGCAGGTGGAACAATAGGTGTGCATAGGAAATCATTATTATTTGTGGTTGTGAAGTCACACAACTTAGTATTTTCAGGGGTAGCCATTTTAGCAGTAGTAAATAAAGCAAACTAGATAAAATAAATGCAAGTAACTAATTATTTTGTGTTTTTAATATAGAGTGCAAGACAGTAAATAAAGTAAAGCTAGCAACTAATTTTTTGTGTTTTGATATAATGCAGCAAACAAAATAGTAAATAAAATAAAGCAAGACAAAAACAAAGTAAAGAGATTGGGAAGTGGAGACTCCCCTTGCAGCGTGTCTTGATCTCCCCGGCAACGGCGCCAGAAAAAGAGCTTGATGGCGTGTAACTCACACGTTTGTTGGGAACCCCAAGAGGAAGGTATGATGCGCACAGCGAGCAAGTTTTCCATCGGAAAGAAACCAAGGTTTATCGAACCAGGAGGAGCCAAGAAGCACGTTGAAGGTTGATGGCGGCGGGATGTAGTGCGGCGCAACACCGGAGATTCCGGCGCCAACGTGGAACCCGCACAACACAACCAAAGTACTTTGCCCCAACGAAACAGCGAGGTTGTCAATCTCACCGGCTTGCCGTAACAAAGGATTAACCGTATTGTGTGGAAGATGATTGTTTGCGAGAAAACGAGTAAAACAAGTATTGCAGTAGATTGTATGCGATGTAAAGAATAGGACCGGGGTCCACAGTTCACTAGAGGTGTCTCTCCCATAAGATAAAAGCATGTTGGGTGAACAAATTACAGTCGGGCAATTGACAAATAGAGAGGGCATAACAATGCACATACATGTCATGATAAATATAGTGAGATTTAATTGGGCATTACGACAAAGTACATAGACCGCCATCCAGCATGCATCTATGCCTAAAAAGTCCACCTTCAGGTTGTCATCCGAACCCCTTCCAGTATTAAGTTGCAAAACAACAGACAATTGCATTAAGTATGGTGCGTAATGTAATCAGTAACTACATCCTCGGACATAGCATCAATGTTTTATCCCTAGTGGCAACAGCACATCCATAACCTTAGGGGTTTCGTCACTCCCCGATTCACGGAGACATGAACCCACTATCGAGCATAAATACTCCCTCTTGGAGTTAATAGCGAAAACTTGGCCGAGCCTCTACTAATAACGGAGAGCATGCAAGATCTTAAACAACACATAGGTAATAACTTGATAATTAACATAACATAGTATTCTCTATCCATCGGATCCCGACAAACACAACATATAGCATTACGGATAGATGATCTTGATCATGTTAGTCAGCTCACAAGATCCAACAATGAAGCACAATGAGGAGAAGACAACCATCTAGCTACCGCTATGGACCCATAGTCCAGGGGTGAACTACTCACTCATCACTCCGGAGGCGACCATGGCGGTGAAGAGTCCTCCGGGAGATGAATCCCCTCTCCGGCAGGGTGCCGGAGGAGATCTCCGTAACCCCCGAGATGGGATTGGCGGCGGCGGCGTCTCGGTAAGGTTTTCCGTATCGTGGCTCTCGGTACTGGGGGTTTCGCGACGGAGGCTATTTGTAGGCGGAAGGGCAGGTAAAGAGGCGGCACGAGGGGCCCACACCATAGGTCGGCGCGGCCAGGGCCCGGGCCGCGCCGCCCTGGTGTGTCGCCACCTCGTGGCCCCACTTCGACTCTCCTTCGGTCTTCTGGAAGCTTCGTGGCAAAATAGGACCCTGGGCGTTGATTTCGTCCAATTCCGAGAATATTTCGTTACTAGGATTTCTGAAACCAAAAACAGCAGAAAACAACAATCGGCTCTTCGGCATCTTGTTAATAGGTTATTTCCAGAAAATGCACGAATATGATATAAAGTGTGCATAAAACATGTAGATATCATCAATAATGTGGCATGGAACATAAGAAATTATCGATACGTCGGAGACGTATCAGTGGCCGCGGCGGAGGAGTCGGCGCTGGAGCGGGTGGCGGATATCCAGGATTTTTGCCGTGGTAGTTGGGGCTCGGACGCAATCTAGGAGGGGCCGTCGATGGTGTAGTAGGGGTAGGCAGTAGGTGTGGGCGAAGCACCGTGTGAAACACCTGCGGAGGACGCGCGGCCTTGCGAGCTTGATTCTGAGCTTCAAGTTGCAAAATAGATCGCACTTCAGCGAAAGTTGGGTAAGGTTTCAGCAGCGGGATGAAGGCGACTTGCTTCTCAAATTGATCGCCGAGACCAACGAGAAGGGCATTGATGAGGGTGCGTTCGTCGACGTGATCACCGAGTTCCCAAAGTTCGTCACCGATGGCCTTGATGCGTTGGCAGAAGACGGTGACGGGGCAGTCGCCTTGAGTGCTGGTGCGGAGCTCGATGTGAAGAGCGTTGACGCGCGAGTCAGAGTTGTCCTGTACGAGCTGATGAAGAGCGGCCCGTAGTTGGGCAGCCGTGGCGTCATCGGTGGAGACTAGGTTGAAGAGCTCGGTGGAGATTCTGGTGTAGATCCACTGAATGACAGTGAGGTCATCCTTGACCCAACGTGGATCGGCGGGCCGTGGTGTCAAGGCGAGGTTGATGTGATCGCGGAGGCCGCAGCGACTGAGATGAGCATGGAAGAGGTGGCGCCAATGGTAAAAGTTATGCTTGGAGAGATCGAGGACGATCGGAACGAACGGAGAGCCGTCGGCAATCGTGTCGGCTAGGGTAAGTTGTGGGAGCTGTGAATTTTGTTGGGGATTTTGGTGGAGAGTAGAGATAGAGGAAGAAGATAGATCGGTGCCAGCGGCGGCGCGTGCCTCGGACGTGGTCCAGAGTGGACGCGTCGGCGGCGGCGGTGGAGTGGGCGGAGCCATCTAGGTGCGGAAAACCTAGGCGTCTGATACCATAATAGATTGCGGAATATGATTATATTGATATGCGGTAATTGGTGATTACATTGAGCCTCTTGGGCTTTTTATATAGTAGAGATAGATCTAGGTTACAATGCCTAATGCCTAATATAACTAAATGTAATATACTCTAACAAATCACCGTGTTCAGCCTAATCTTGGCGACTTTAGTGAAAAGCTGACATTAAGAAGACATATAGGCTAGTACAGCTGGATCCTTACTGCTTCATTAACTTTAGACAATAAAATTGTTTCACCAAAATTTAGACGGAACAACTCTAGTTATCCAGCATGAAGATCACCAAACAAAGCTAGCAAATCTGATAAAGGTGCCATGTATGTTTGTTGGATGGACGCTAGCTTCATGGCTTCATGCCTTCATGCACATACGCACTTGAATTGATCCATCGAGTGACCACGCACGCACGTTCGCAGCTCATTAAATTACCGAGGCTTAGCTTAACTCCTGTACTTTGTATCCCAACGTGCTAAGACAGCACGGGGACATTCCCGGTCGATGTGCTATAGCGACATATGCCTCGCTGCTTGCAGCAGGCCTGTTCACTGACTCACAAAGCCTCGTTGGTGATGGTGTTTTTTTGAATCTTGCAACGGTGGAGGCTCGGCGTCTCTTCTTGCGTTCGTCTCGGTGGCTTTGGCATTGGACGGCGACCGCTGGCTACGGTGGTTGCAGGAAACTCTAGGGATCGTTTTGTATTTCTCAATCTTTTAGGATTTTATCGGATAATCACTTTATCCCGGTTTGTCTTTTAGTTTTCACATGTGTTGCGTTATGTAATTTAGTGTTCGATTAATAAAATATGTAGTTGCTCTATAAAAAAGACGTGCCAACTTGAGCCGCTTACCAGAAACACGTCGAACAAATGCCCCTCGACTTGGCACGTCTGCCTTAGCTTGGCGAAACTCTCGGCCGACGCAACCGGTATCTGTGCAGCCTGCAACGCACTTTGATTTGCACCGTTGTTTATCATCCCGTATCCAAATCCATTAGGACGTTGCGATTCTTGCGCGTGACTTGTGATTCTCCAACCGTTGCAACGAAGGGTTATATAATGATGGTGTCGTGCCCTTCACAGCTTTTCTTCCACGGCAGCTATATATCCACGCCCCTAACAAGTTCTTTGATGCGGCGAACTATCGAAGCAGGAAAACCGATCTCATCTGTTGCTGGCCATCGATCATGTTCCTTGACACCAGGCGAGAGCGGCGACTGTGACAGCCTTCGATCATGTTCCTTGACACCAGGCGCGAGCGGCGACTGTGACTGTGCGGCTGCCGGCGTCAACTCTTGGCGGCAGACCATCAGTGGCAGCAGCAGCTAGCACACCACGACTAGCTGCACATCGTCTTCTTTTTCCCTTTATAGCCCCTTTGCTTGATTTTCTTTTAATCTTGCTTCATCCTTACTGTGACCATGCGTGTACCCAGGCTGAGATCGATGGACAGGCGCGAGATCGAAGTCCCATCGCAGGAATTCCGGCGGTGGCCACGACAAAAAGGACCACCGCTCCGGCAAGCCACGCTTAAAGATCACTCGGTCCGAACAGAAAAGAAGGCGAGATCCTTCCTCCGCCGCCGTCACCTAGGACAAGTGGAAAGGCCACGATCTACACTATGGAGTCGCCGCCCTACCGGCGGTTAACGTTGCTCCGGCGCCAGCACCACTGCACCAGCCGTAGAGCACCGTTCCCCCCTCCAGCGAGGTCATAACCGTTGATCCCGAAGCTCCGCTGGCAATACCTGAGGTAAGCAGTGCATCATTGTTTTTTTGAAAGGGGGACTAGAGCGCACTCTGCATATGCATCCCTTTTCATCAACGCTAAGTCTCATCATCTTTCATGTACAGGATAAATTCGAGGATGTTCTGCCGCACATCCAAGGCAATAGGCAAGGCAAGGCAGAGCAGCTAGCCTGCCACTGGCTCTCTGCAGGAGAGACCAGCCACGCTCCTGCCGCTGATCTTGCAACGCCGCTGGTGCCGGTGCCTGCGCCGGCCTGCCACGGGTATGCCCATTCAGGCCACCCCGGCTGAGCAGAAGAAGCGTCATACTGCCTCATCCGCGGAGAAAGTTGGCGGGATAATCGTGAAGATCGAGGCCACGTTCACCTCACCATGGTAAAGCATACGTGTTTACTTGGCTCTTCACGACCCGATGCATCTTGTTTTAAAAAAAAAAACTTGGTACGAGCACTCACTAGCTGCTGCCTTTGCTGTTACTTTCAGACTCGCCGAGCGACGCCCCTTTTGCCGCCTCTCCTGCTACTCTTCCGAGGCGAGGACACTTCGAATTTCCATCGAGAAAAACAAGATGTAGATAGGAGAGCGTGGCGGAAATACTATCCATCCTCCGCCATCCTTCTACGTCGGGGTGCCAACCCTCGTCCTTCCTGTGGCGACACATACTGATCGCCGCTTGAATAAGATTGTCACCAGCGACTGGAAGAAGATCGAAGCTCATGCGCGCCCAACCGCTGGAGAAGGAGGAGGATGCCATCGGCTAGAATGTTGGCTTGGGATGATGGATACAATGGGGTGCCTCCGGCTGACCTCTAGGCCCTCACGGGTCACCTGAGATCATTGGTGACTCGCTTGGAGGGAGGAGAGAGCTCGACGTCTCCCGGCAAGGCAACCACTATGGCTTCACAAGCACACCAACTTCTCTACCAGCTCGAAGTCGGTTGCAAGAATATCACAATGGGGTTGGCCCAGCTTAAGGCTGACCGCCCGCGGCTTGAAGCGTGTCCCCGATCTGGACCAGTTGACTGCCAAACAATAGGCATGCGCTGAGAAGTACGATAAGTGTGCCTCCTATGAGCATCGGAGGCAAGGTTGTCGTACTTCTCAACGCAGGCATATTGTTTAGCAGGCAACTTCTCCAGTTCGGTGACACGCTTCAAGCAATCGGCGATCAACCTTCAACCGGGCCAAACCCCTCTGTGGTTCTGTTCCAAGCGACTTCAAACTGGTGGAGTGTGCGTGCTTGTGAAAACATAGAGGTCGCCTTCCCGGGAGACGCCGAGCTCTATCCTCTCCCAGGCGAGTCACCAATGATCTCAAGTGACCCATCAGGGCCTAGAGGTCAACAGGAGGCGCTCCGTATCATCCCAAGCAAACAAGTTGCACTCGATCTGGCCGGTGGTGTCCTCCTCCATGTCCAGCGATTGGGCGCGCAAGACCGCTTGGATCTCCTCCAGGTCGCTGGTGAATGGTGATGATCTTCTTCATGCGGCAATCAGCGGCTAACACGCGCACGTCGCCAAGAAATTAACTCGGTCATGCTTCTTGAGTAGCCTTGTGTTCCTCTAGCATACAAACATGACCGTAGATGGGAAGAATCAAGGTGCTCCACTAAACAGAGCCCCCAAATTTTGGGGCCCTCTTAATCTATAGGGCCAGCTCTGCAATCCAAGAGAATTTACAATCTGCTCGGTCGCTCGGTTGCTCCCTGATTTGCTCATGTGGGATGCGTCTCGTGCCGATCTCTGGTCAGCAGGGAAACAGTGCTACGCCTCTATCTCATGTCACAACTCAATCCCTTTTCATATTGTGATTCAATTTTTGCAAAACCATTCGTACTTCTGTGATAATAAATGTTATATTTGGTACACAGTGTAATGAATTTATGATATCTATGCCTGCCTTCTTTTGGTATTCACATGCAACCAATACTTCCTCCTTGCCAAAATGTAGTGCATATACGAATTTTTTAAAGTCAAACGAAGTAAAATTTTACCAAATATATATGAAAAAAATACAAACATCTAGAATATCAAATAAATACCATTAGATTTCCCATGATGACGTATATTTTCATATGGTATACATTTGGTATGTTAGATGTAGATCATTTTATCAAAAATAACTTGATCAAAGTTAACATGGTTTGACTTTTTATAAATCTTATATGCACTACATTGACATTGAGGAGGGAGTATTTTACTACTAAACACGATTAAAGATACTTCCTCCAATAGTCACCCCTTTTCCAATTTTCAAAGTGAAATTATAAAATAAAAATGATAATAATGGAAAATGTTGTCCAGCCGACACAAACAACTTTTATGTCCAGCAGTATACTCCATGGTACCATACACGAGCTTCATAGGAAAATGTTGGACAATGTTCTTTTAAAAATTTACTTTGCGAAAGCTTATGATAAAGTGAGATCGCCCTTACAACAAGTTTTAAGAATGAAAGGATTTGATCCAAAATGGTGCACCTGGATATAGGATACATGGATTTATTGAAAAGGGTAGTGTTGGGATTAGAGTTAATGATGATATAGGGCACTACTTTCAAACTACAAAAGGTCTTTAGACAAGATGATCCATTGTCACCTATTTTATTCAACCTTGTCGCATACATGTTAGCAATTTTGATTGCTAGAGCAAAATAGGATGGCCAGGGTTTAATTCCTCATTTAGTTGATGGTGGGGTTTCGGTTCTTCAATATGTCAATATGAGGATGAAACTATTTTTTTATGGTGCATGATTTAAGTAAAGCATTGAATATGAAATTAGTCCTATGTATTTTCAAGCAATTGCCGGGATTGTAAACAAATTTTAATAAAAGTAAGTTGTTCTGTTTCGGTAAGTCCAAAGAGATTGAGAATGAATATAAAATTATTTTTGGGTGTGATATAGGGTCATTACCCTTTAGATATTTGGGCATACCAATAACTTTTTCTTAAGTTAAGAAATGAAGAGTGGAAACCAGTTGAGGATCACTTTGAAAACTAAGTAGTTGGATAGGTAAAATGATTTCTTACGGTGATCGTCTCGTGCTTATTAACTCCGTTCTCATAATTATTCCATGTTTATGCTTTATTTTCTTGAAATTCCGAAGGGAGTTAGGAAGAGATTGGATTTCTTCATATCATGTTTTTTCTGGCAAAGTGATGGGCATAAGCGGAAATTTAGATTGACCAATTGGAATATAATTTATCGACCGAAAGATCAAGGAGGATTACGAATAGAGGATTTAGAGCTAAAAAATAAGAGCTTGTTAGCCAAGTGGCTACATAAACTTATTAATGAAGATAGTATGTGGTAAGAGTTACTACATAAAAAATATTTAAGTACTAAAACTCTCTCTCGGGTTTCTACTAAACCAACAAACTCTCCTTTTTGGAAGAGCATTATGAATGTTAAAGATGATTTTTTGCACGAGGATATTTTGTCATAGGTAATGGTCATAGTACTCGATTCTGGGAGGACATCTAGCTAGGAGAAAAGTCCTTGGCTAATGAATACCCATCTCTATATACTTAATCATAGGAATCTGTTGAGAATGTGTTATCCTCTACTCCTATTAATATAGGTTTTAGAAGAACTCTGGATGATCATAAATGGGGTAGATGGACTCACCTGCTGCATAGATTAATTCTTGTCCAGCTCACTCATTGTGATGATTGACATAGGCATCCCCAATGGGCCTGCCAAAGATGGTACCCGGGGTTTACTGGAGGCCCACGAGGCGAAGAATATGAAGTTCGGAAGCCCAGTTAGTGTTAAGGAAAGTTAGAGTTGTATTAGGAAATATAGACTTGTAACTTTACGGGTTGAACTCAGAGAGTCTCCCGGAATCTGTAATCTTGTGTAACACGATATCCTTGGCTCCGCCTCCTATATAAGGGGGAGTCGAGGGACGAAGAGAGGATCGAATCCATTGTCAACACAACCCTAGTTTCTTAATCGTCGAGTACTTTTCGGCTGAAACCTTCGAGATCTACT
Organism: Lolium rigidum; assembly: GCF_022539505.1. Taxonomy (NCBI): domain Eukaryota; kingdom Viridiplantae; phylum Streptophyta; class Magnoliopsida; order Poales; family Poaceae; genus Lolium; species Lolium rigidum. Next base: position 113,129,073 of record NC_061513.1, on the reverse strand, counting down.
TGCCCTCTACTTCCAACTAAACCCTAGTCTACAATACGTAGGCATTGACAAGTTAATCCCTGGTCAATTGGCGCCGTCTGTGGGAATTAGAGGCGACAAGGAGCTGATCTCGATGGCACGTTCAAGATCGTCGACTTCGTCGGTAGCAAGCAACGCGATGGATAGAGGTAAACGGATCGAAACTGATCTAGTAGATTTTGTTCCTCACCCGCCCTCCCGTTTGGATGCATATGCGTATCTGGAGGAGCCCATGGAGATGACGTTCGGAAAGTTCCACTTCCGCGTTGAGAAAGAAGGATCGTATCGTCTCGAAGTTCCGATCTCGTCGGGATTATCAGCGGTCGATCCCGATTTTTCGGGTTCAACATCGTCAATCGAGTCAGGCGACGAGGAGATTTCGCCGCCACGCTTCATCAACACTATGGCAAGCGAAAAGCTCGCCAAGATCTTCGGCAACATGTCCTTTGAGTTGTCTGCGGATTCCGATATAAGCAGCGACTCAGACAGTATCGACAGTTTCAGCTTCATCGACAGATCCATTGCTGTTAGGGAGGTCTTCGCCGATCTATATGATGGCGTCACCAATCCCAACAAATATCAAAGTTCAAAATACCATCAAATCTACGCAATTGGAGAGACAAGTCGAGCAGAGCCGGAGACGTCAGAGGCTTTCGACGATGTGGGAAACCCATATGTCGATCCCGCTGATCTCAGGCGAGGTTTGGGCACCAAATATGTCGGGCCTACACCGCGTCTAAGGGTTCAACTCCCGCAAGAAGCGTGGGACAGAGCCGCAAGAGCTATGGATGGTACAGAACCAATGACCACAACCGCTACGGCGGAAGAATTGCAAGCATACCAATACAGACTCGCCCGTGTTGGAAGAGAATTAGAAAAACAGACAGCTGCCCTTAATAGGAGAAGGGAGGCAGCTTCCGCGTCAAGCAGGCGAAGGGCGGATCTAAGTCGACAATCAGGAACATCGGGAGATAGTCACAGAGAAGCTCGAAACAGAGCAAGATCTCGGCTACAAAACATACCTGAGGCTGACAGAGAGAACTTAGATCAAAACATCGACATATCTTTTATGTCAATCGACACGAGGGGAATATTATTCCCAAAACACCAGAAGCTAGATACATGGCGACGCAAGCTTTCATCCTCGCATCCAAGCCACCTCCTGGGGATCCAAGGGAAGCGTTGTATAACATGGCCATGGCAGGAGCTGGTGTCATGGAACGGCATTCATAACTACACCTCCCGAAGGATCTGCAAGGAAAAATAGTCCGCGACCTACTGCAGCAGTTCAGGATCCTCCGAGAGCAAGCGGGGCAAGAGACGCAGCGACTCAGGCAAGGGTGGATAGAGCGCGACAGGACAGAAGGGAACATCGACATTCACCTGAAGTTGATGAAGAAGATATGTGCGGGCTCCCGTGCTTTACGAGACGAGTCCGAAAAACTCGGGTCCCGTCAGGATTTAAGTTACCCGAAAATTTCAAAAAATTCGATGGTTTACAAGATCCCGAGGATTGGCTAGTTGATTATCTCGAGACAGTGAAGCTTATAGGTGGAACCAGAGCAACAGCCATGCAGAGCATTGATACGCGTACAGCACGCGTCCGTTGGGAACCCCAAGAGGAAGGTGTGATGCGTACAACGGCAAGTTTTCCCTCAGAAAGAAACCAAGGTTTATCGAACCAGGACGAGCCAAGAAGCACGTCGAAGGTTGATGGCGGCGGGATGTAGTGCGGCGCAACACCAGGGATTCCGGCGCCAACGTGGAACCTGCACAACACAACCAAAGTACTTTGCCCCAACGAAACGAGTGAGGTTGTCAATCTCACCGGCTTGGCTGTAACAAAGGATTAGATGTATAGTGTGGATGATGATTGTTTGCAGAAAACAGTAGAACAAGTATTGCAGTAGATTGTATTCAGTGTAAAAGAATGGACCGGGGTCCACAGTTCACTAGAGGTGTCTATCCCATAAGATAAATAGCATGTTGGGTGAACAAATTACAGTTGGGCAATTGACAAATAGAGAGAGCATGACAATGCACATACATGATATGATGAGTATTGTGAGATTTAATTGGGTATTACGACAAAGTACATAGACCGCTATCCAGCATGCATCTATGCCTAAAAAGTCCACCTTCAGGTTATCATCCGAACCCCTTCCAGTATTAAGTTGCAAACAACAGACAATTGCATTAAGTATGGTGCGTAATGTAATCAATAACTACATCCTCGGACATAGCATCAATGTTTTATCCCTAGTGGCAACAACACATCTACAACCTTAGAACTTTCTCATCATCGTCCCGCATTTAATGGAGGCATGAACCCACTATCGAGCATAAATACTCCCTCTTGGAGTTAAGAGCAAAAACTTGGCCAGAGCCTCTACTAATAACGGAGAGCATGCAAGATCATAAACAACACATAGGTAATAGATTGATAATCAACATAACATAGTATTCTCTATCCATCGGATCCCGACAAACACAACATATAGAATTACGGATAGATGATCTTGATCATGTTAGGCAGCTCACAAGATCCAACAATGAAGCACATGAGGAGAAGACAACCATCTAGCTACCGCTATGGACCCATAGTCCAGGGGTGAACTACTCACTCATCACTCCGGAGGCGACCATGGCGGTGAAGAGTCCTCCGGGAGATGAATCCCCTCTCCGGCGAGGTGCCGGAGGTGATCTCCGAATCCCCCGAGATGGGATTGGCGGCGGCGGCGTCTCTGGAAGGTTTTCCGTATCGTGGCTCTCGGTACTGGGGGTTTCGCGACGAAGGCTTTAAGTAGGCGTAAGGGCAACGCGGGGGGCCACACGAGGGCCCCACACGCCAGGGCCGCGCGGCCAGGGCATGGGCCACGCCGCCCTGTTGTGTCGGCGCCTCGTGGCCCCACTTCCTTTCCCCCTCGGTCTTCTGGAAGCTTCGTGCAAAAATAGGACCCTGGGCGTTGATTTCGTCCAATTCCGAGAATATTTCCTTATTAGGATTTCTGAAACCAAAAACAGCAGAAAACAGCAACTGGCTCTTCGGCATCTCGTTAATAGGTTAGTGCCGGAAAATGCATAAATACGACATATAATGTGTATAAAACATGTAGATATCATCAATAATGTGGCATGGAACATAAGAAATTATCGATACGTCGGAGACGTATCAGCATCCCCAAGCTTAGTTCCTGCTCGTCCCGAGCAGGTAAACGATAACAAAGATAATTTCTGGAGTGACATGCCATCATAACCTTGATCATACTATTGTAAACATATGTAATGAATGCAGCGATCAAAACATATGTAATGAATGCAGCGATCAAAACAATGGTAATGACATGAGTAAACAACTGAATCATAAAGCAAAGACTTTTCATGAATAGTACTTAAAGACAAGCATCAATAAGTCTTGCATAAGAGTTAACTCATAAAGCAATGATTCAAAGTAAAGGTATTGAAGCAACACAAAGGAAGATTAAGTTTCAGCGGTTGCTTTCAACTTATAACATGTATATCTCATGGATAATTGTCAACATAGAGTAATATAACAAGTGCAATATGCAAGTATGTAGGAATCAATGCACAGTTCACACAAGTGTTTGCTTCTTGAGGTGGAGAGAAATAGGTGAACTGACTCAACATAAAAGTAAAAGAAAGGTCCTTCGCAGAGGAAAGCATCGATTGCTATATTTGTGCTAGAGCTTTTATTTTGAAAACAAGAAACAATTTTTTCAACGGTAGTAATAAAGCATATGTATTATGTAAATTATATCTTACAAGTTGCAAGCCTCATGCATAGTATACTAATAGTGCCCGCACCTTGTCCTAATTAGCTTGGACTACGGGATCATCGCAATACACATGTTTTAACCAAGTGTCACAAAGGGGTACCTCCATGCCGCCTGTACAAAGGTCTAAGGAGAAAGCTCGCATTTTGGATTTCTCGCTTTTGATTATTCTCAACTTAGACATCCATACCGGGACAACATGGACAACAGATAATGGACTCCTCTTTAATGCATAAGCATGTAGCAACAATTAGTGTTCTCATATGAGATTGAGGATACATGTCCAAAACTGAAACTTCCACCATGATTCATGGCTTTAGTTAGCGGCCCAATGTTCTTCTCTAACAATATGCATGCTCTAACCATTAAAGTGGTAGATCTCCCTTACTTCAGACAAGACGGACATGCATAGCAACTCACATGATATTCAACAAAGAGTAGTTGATGGCGTCCCCGGGAACATGGTTATCGCACAACAAGCAACTTAATAAGAGATAAAGTGCATAAGTACATATTCAATACCACAATAGTTTTTAAGCTATTTGTCCCATGAGCTATATATTGTAAAGGTAGGGAATGGAAATTTTAAAGGTAGCACTCAAGCAATTTACTTTGGAATGGCGGAGAAATACCATGTAGTAGGTAGGTATGGTGGACACAAATGGCATAGTGGTTGGCTCAAGGATTTTGGATGCATGAGAAGTATTCCCTCTCGATACAAGGTTTAGGATAGCAAGGTTATTTGAAACAAACACAAGGATGAACCGGTGCAGCAAAACTCACATAAAAGACACATTGTAAACATTATAAGACTCTACACCGTCTTCCTTGTTGTTCAAAACTCAATACTAGAAATTATCTAGACTTTAGAGAGACCAAATATGCAAACCAAATTTAGCAAGCTCTAGGTGTTTCTTCATTAATGGGTGCAAAGTATATAATGCAAGAGCTTAAACATGAGCACAACAATTGCCAAGTATCAAATTATTCAAGACATTTTAGAATTACTACATGTAGCATTTCCCGATTCCAACCATATAACAATTTAACGAAGAAGATTCAACCTTCGCCATGAATACTATGAGTAAAGCCTAAGGACATATTTGTCCATATGCAACAGCGGAGCGTGTCTCTCTCCCACATAATGAATGCTAGGATCCATTTTATTCAAACAAAACAAAAACAAAAACAAACCGACGCTCCAAGCAAAGTACATAAGATGTGATGGAATAAAAGTATGGTTTCAGGGGAGGAACCTGATAATGTTGTCGATGAAGAAGGGGATGCCTTGGGCATCCCCAAGCTTAGACGCTTGCGTCTTCTTAAAATATGCAGGGGTGAACCACCGGGGCATCCCCAAGCTTAGAGCTTTCACTCTCCTTGATCATATTGCATCATTTCCCTCTCTTGATCCTTGAAAACTTCCTCCACACCAAACTCGAAACAACTCATTAGAGGGTTAGTGCACAATAAAAATTAACATGTTCAGAGGTGACATAATCATTCTTAACACTTCTGGACATTAATGGAACAAATAAATTCATCCACCATAGCAAAAGAGGCAATGCGAAATAAAAAGGCAGAATCTGTCAAAACAGAACAGTCCGTAAAGATGGATTTTATTGAGGCACCAGACTTGCTCAAATGAAAATGACCAAATTGAATGAAAATTGCGTACATATCTGAGGATCACGCACGTAAATTGGCATATTTTTCTGAGCTACCTACAGAGAGGCAGGTCGAAATTCGTGACAGCAAAGAAATCCATATCTGCGCAGTAATCCAAATCTAGTATGAACCTTACTATCAACGACTTTACTTGGCACAACAAAGCACAAAACTAAGATAAGGAGAGGTTGCTACAGTAGTAAACAACTTCCAAGACTCAAATATAAAATAAAAATACTGTAGTAAAAACATGGGTTGTCTCCCATAAGCGCTTTTCTTTAACGCCTTTCAGCTAGGCGCAGAAAGTGTGTATCAAGTGTTATCGAGAGATGAAGCATCAACATCATAACTTGTTCTAATAATAGAATCAAATAGTAACTTCATTATATTTTTAGGGAAGTGTTCCGTACCTTTCTTGAGAGGAAATTGATATTTAATATTACCTTCCTTCATATCAATGGTAGCACCAACAGTTCGAAGAAAAGGTCTTCCCAATATGATGGGACAAGATGCATTGCATTCAATATCCAAGATAACAAAATAAACAGGGACAAGGTTATTGTTAACGGTAATGCGAACATTATCAACTCTCCCCAAAGGTTTCTTTATAGCATTATCAACAAGATTAACATCCAAATAACAATTTCTCAATGGTGGCAAGTCAAGCATATTATAGATTTTTTTAGGCATAACGGAAATACTTGCACCAAGATCACATAAAGCATTACAATCAAAGTTATTGACCTTCATCTTAATGATGGGCTCCCAACCATCCTCTAGCTTTCTAGGAATAGAAGTTTCAAGTTTTAGTTTCTCTTCTCTAGCTTTTATGAGAGCATTTGTAATATGTTTTGTAAAGGCTAAATTTATAGCACTAGCATTGGGACTCTTAGCAAGTTTTTGTAAGAACTTTATAACTTCAGAGATGTGGAAATCATCAAAATCCACACCATTATAATCTAAAGCAATGGGATCATCATCCCCAATGTTGGAAAAAATTTCAGCAGTTTTATCACAGGCAGTTTCAGCAGTTTTAGCAGTTTCAGGCAGTTTTGCGGGCTTTGCACTAGGAGTAGTAACATTGCCAACACCAATTATTTTCCCATTGATAGTAGGAGGTGCAGAAACATGTGAATCATTAACATTACTAGTGGTGGTAATAGTCCAAACTTTAGCTACATTATTCTCTTTAGCTAGTTTTTCATTTTCTTCTCTTTCCCACCTAGCATGCAATTCGGCCATCAATCTTATATTCTCATTAATTCTAACGTGGATGGCATTTGCTGTAGTAAAAATTTTATTTTCAATATCCTTATTAGGCATAACTTTCGATTTCAAAAGATCAACATCAGAGGCAAGACTATCAATCTTAGAAGCAAGAATATCAATTCTATTGAGCTTTTCCTCAACAGATTTGTTAAAAGCAGTTTGTGTACTAATAAATTCTTTAAGCATAGCTTCAAGTCCAGGGGGTGTGTTCCTATTATTGTTGTAAGAATTTCCATAAGAATTAGCATAACCGTTACCATTATTATAAGGATATGGCCTATAGTTATTACTAGAATTGTTCCGATAAGCATTGTTGTTGAAATTATTATTTTTAATGAAGTTTACGTCAACATGTTCTTCTTGGGCAACCAATGAAGCTAACGGAACATTATTAGGATCAACATTAGTCCTATCATTCACAAGCATAGACATAATAGCATCAATCTTATCACTCAAGGAAGAGGTTTCTTCGACAGAATTTACCTTCTTACCTTGTGGAGCTCTTTCCGTGTGCCATTCAGAGTAATTTATCATCATATTATCAAGGAGCTTTGTTGCTTCACCAAGAGTGATGGACATAAAGGTACCTCCAGCAGCTGAATCCAATAGGTTCCGCGAAGAAAAGTTCGATCCTGCATAAAAGGTTTGGATGATCATCCAAGTAGTCGATCCATGGGTTGGGCAATTTTTAACCAAAGATTTCATTCTTTCCCAAGCTTGTGCAACATGCTCATTATCCAATTGTTTAAAGTTCATTATGCTACTTCTCAAAGATATAATTTTAGCAGGGGGATAATATCTACCAATAAAAGCGTCCTTGCATTTAGTCCATGAATCAATACTATTCTTAGGCAGAGATAGCAACCAATCTTTAGCTCTTCCTCTTAATGAGAAAGGAAACAATTTTAATTTTATAATGTCACCATCTACATCTTTATACTTTTGCATTTCACACAATTCAACAAAATTATTGAGATGGGCAGCGAGCATCATCGGAACTAACACCGGAAAATTGCTCTCGCATAACAAGATTCGAGTAAAGCGGGTTTAATTTCAAAGAATTCTGCTGTAGTAGCAGGTGGAGCAATAGGTGTGCATAAGAAATCATTATTATTTGTGGTTGTGAAGTCACACAACTTAGTATTTTCAGGAGTGGCCATTTTAGCAGTAGTAAATAAAGCAAACTAGATAAAGTAAATGCAAGTAACTAATTTTTTTGTGTTTTTGATATAGAGTGCAAGACGAGTAAATAAAGTAAAGCTAGCAACTAATTTTTTTGTGTTTTGATATAATGCAGCAAACAAAGTAGTAAATAAAATAAAGCAAGACAAAACAAAGTAAAGAGATTGGATTGTGGAGACTCCCCTTGCGAGCGTGTCTTGATCTCCCCGGCAACGGCGCCGGAAAAAAGAGCTTGATACGCGTACGAGCACGCGTCCGTTGGGAACCCCAAGAGGAAGGTGTGATGCGTACAGCGGCAAGTTTTCCCTCGAGAAAGAAACCAAGGTTTATCGAACCAGGAGGAGCCAAGAAGCACGTCGAAGGTTGATGGCGGCGGGATGTAGTGCGGCGCAACACCGGGGATTCCGGCGCCAACGTGGAACCCGCACAACACAACCAAAGTACTTTGCCCCAACGAAACGGTGAGGTTGTCAATCTCACCGGCTTGCTGTAACAAAGGATTAGATGTATAGTGTGGATGATGATTGTTTGCGAGAAAACGAGTAGAACAAGTATTGCGATAGATTGTATACAATGTAAAAGAATGGACCGGGGTCCACAGTTCACTAGAGGTGTCTCTCCCATAAGATAAATAGCATGTTGGGTGAACAAATTACAGTTGGGCAATTGACAAATAGAGAGAGCATGACAATGCACATACATGATATGATGAGTATTGTGAGATTTAATTGGGCATTACGACAAAGTACATAGACCGCTATCCAGCATGCATCTATGCCTAAAAAGTCCACCTTCGAGGTTATCATCCGAACCCCTTCCAGGTATTAAGTTGCAAACAACGAGACAATTGCATTAAGTATGGTGCGTAATGTAATCAATAACTACATCCTCGGACATAGCATCAATGTTTTATCCCTAGTGGCAACGAGCACATCCACAACCTTAGAACTTTCGTCACTCGTCCCGATTTAATGGAGGCATGAACCCACTATCGAGCATAAATACTCCCTCTTGGAGTCAAGAGCAAAAACTTGGCCAGAGCCTCTACTAATAACGAGAGAGCATGCAAGATCATAAACAACACATAGGTAATAGATTGATAATCAACATAACATAGTATTCTCTATCCATCGGATCCCGACAAACACAACATATAGAATTACAGATAGATGATCTTGATCATGTTAGGCAGCTCACAAGATCCGACAATGAAGCACATGAGGAGAAGACAACCATCTAGCTACTGCTATGGACCCATAGTCCAGGGGTGAACTACTCACTCATCACTCCGGAGGCGACCATGGCGGTGAAGAGTCCTCCGGGAGATGAATCCCCTCTCCGGCGAGGGTGCCGGAGGTGATCTCCAGAACCCCCGAGATGGGATTGGCGGCGGCGGTGTCTCTGGAAGGTTTTCCGTATCGTGGCTCTCGGTACTGGGGGTTTCGCGACGAAGGCTTTAAGTAGGCGGAAGGGCAACGCGGGGGGCCACACGAGGGCCCCACACGCCAGGGCATGGGCCGCGCCGCCCTGTTGTGTCGGCGCCTCGTGGCCCCACTTCCTTTCCCCCTCGGTCTTCTGGAAGCTTCGTGCAAAAATAGGACCCTGGGCGTTGATTTCGTCCAATTCCGAGAAGATTTCCTTACTAGGATTTCTGAAACCAAAAACAGCAGAAAACAACGAATCGGCTCTTCGGCATCTCGTTAATAGGTTAGTGCCGGAAAATGCATAAATACGACATATAATGCGTATAAAACATGTAGATATCATCAATAATGTGGCATGGAACATAAGAAATTATCGATACGTCGGAGACGTACCAAGCATCCAAGTACACTTGAGTGGAGCCGCACGATCATGGATAAAGAAGCTACCCCCAGGGTCCATCGACAGTTGGGATAGTTTTGAGGACATCTTTGTGAAGAATTTCCGATCCACATGTAAAAAACCCGCATCACTAGAAGAGCTGAGGGCGTGCAGGCAGAAGTATGATGAATCAATGAGAAAATACATCCAGATGTGGAATATCATCAAAAACTCGGCAGAGAACATATCTGACGAGAGAGAAATAGATGCGTTTGTAGCAGGAATTCGACGGAGAGATTTTGTCGAAGATTTGGGGAGAACCAACCCAAGGACAATATCAACACTAATGGAAATAGCGAACATGTGGGCAGACGGAGAAGATGCTGTACACAACAAGCGACATAGGTCGCCAGAGGAGGACCGCAGTCGAAACTTTCAAAATAGACGATGATTCTCTCGACAGTTCTCGAGCTATGATGCTCCTGGCCAAATATCGGCTGGGTTTCGAGGAAACACTGGAGGAAACAATCAGGATGATTACCAAAGGAGTAGCAAGCAGCGAGGCGACAATAGAGATGATTCCCGTAACAACAGACAAAATAGTGGAGCAAGGTTCCAGAGACCATTTATATCTCCCAAAGATATGATGAACGGACCGTGTCAGATGCATTTTTATCTTGATCATAACGGGAAGAGGCAGTCAGGACATCTGCAGAAGGACTGTCGGAATTTTCAAGCAATGTTGAGATTTGCAGGGCAAGCAAATGCTCAAGCAACAAATAGAAACCCCCAGGGGCCAAGGAGTGAGATCCACCTTCCGCCTCCTCCCGCAATTACGGACGAAAATCGACACCAGCTCAGAATTGCGGCAGCACCACACCCACCTCCATACATCGACACCAACGCCAACGGCGCGGTCTCGATGATTCAGAAAGCTAGGCCATCTAACAGGGCCCAGAAAGTAATCTCGCGTCAAGTGTTCATGGCAGAGAAGATGCCTCCACCAACGATTGAGTACCTGGATTGGTCGGCAGGCCCAGGCCCACGGGAGTGCGGCCCGTGTGGCCGCACAGGGCCCCAAATTTTTGGGGTCCCATAATTTTTAAGTTGGCCTTTTTATATGGATAATAATCAAGTACGTCAAATATTAATCACAAAATCAACCTAGCTCAGGTGGTTCTCTGGTCTCACCCGGTATATGTTGAGTAGGAGGTTGCAAGTTCAATTCCTGGACGACCCGGATGTTACTCTGATTTTCTCTATTTTGATATTAGTGCTTCTTTTTTCCCTCTAATCCAACAACCTTTTCCAATTCTTTTCTTTTTACATTTTCCTATTCTGGTTGATGCCTATGCCTATGATACAAATACTTAATTATCCATTTTATTAGTATCGAATAAAACTTACCTTGTGGATGCATAAATCACACTATATCCACTTTTGAGACAAATTTTATAAATCACACCATATCTACTTTGGGTACAAATTTCTAATTCAAGTCTTAAACATATCAGAAAGTTTGAAATTTGATATTGTGATACTGCATTTCTCTCATAGGGTAGTTCTTATAATAGGATTACCCATATTTCTCTCATAGGCTTTACTCCTATTAGACATAGATATTTTTGGTTAGACCGTTGGTTCGATCTTCAGAATATAGTGGTGTTGAGGGTAGTTATTGGGTTTGAATGTACATCGACGACATATATATGTTATAATTGTTTAATATTTTATATTTATGTAGTGAAATAGGGCCCATTTTAAAATGTCGCACAGGGCCCCGGATTTTGCCGGCCCAGCCCTGTTGGTCGGGACAGGACATTGGCTTCACAATAGCGGATCACCCGCATCAAGTTCCTCGACCAGGGAAATCAGCACTTATCTTACCAGCGGTGATCGCAGGATTCGACGTGTCTCGAGTATTCATAGATGGATGCAGCAGTCTAAACCTTATGTATGCAGATACAGTAAGGAAGATGAACATATCCCTGGCGAACCTAAAACCTACCGACACACGTTTCCATGGTATCACGCCAGAAGAGCCAAGTTATCCGCTGGGGAAGATCAATCTCGACGTTCAGTTTGGAACCCGAGAAAACTACAGGATAGAAAGGCTGGAGTTCGAAGTTATCGATTTTCCGTCGCAATATCACACTTTGTTGGGACGACCAGCGTATGCCAGGTTTATGGCGGTACCGCACTACACATACTTGTTGTGGAGGCTATCTGGATCCAAGGGACCGATTACAGTCAAGGGCAGTTTCGCGTTAGCTGATAAATGCGAGAAGGACTTTCACCGACTGTCAGAAACTTTCGGGATGCAAGCAGAACATATGGCGTCAAGGCTAACAACTGACTATGATGTGTTGCCATATGTAGGAAGGCCACTCAGGGAGCCATCCTTTAACACCACCAAGGATTCTAAGGAGGTACAGATTCACCCGACAGATCCCAAGAAAACGACGTCCATTGCAACAAACATGGACCTCGCATAGGAAAGTGCGCTCGTCGAGTTCCTCCGTGAGCACTGGAAAATCTTCGCTTGGTGTCCAGCTGACATGCCAGGAGTACCCAGGGAACATGCCGAGCACCACTTAAACTTGGATCCAATAGCGAGACCAATTAAACAACCTTTGCGGCATTTTTCGGAACCAAACCGCAAAGCCATGCTGTCAGAGATTGATCGACTCAGAGAAACTGGTTTTATCAAAGAGTTACATACAGAGGCCACGTGGGTAGCTAACTTAGTTTTGGTCCCGAAGAAAAACACGAAAGTCCTTCGCATGTGCGTCGACTTCACGTGTCTCAATAAACATTGTCCAAAGGATCGCTTTCCCCTCCCAAGGATCGATCAAATTATCGACTCCACGGCAGGATGTGAACGTCTTTCCTTCCTGGATGCATATTCTGGTTATAACCAGATCAGACTAAAAGAGGATGACGAGGTCAAAACAGCGTTCATAACACCTTATGGCGTGTTCTGCTACAAAACAATGCCTTTTTGTCTGAAAAACGCGGGAGCAACATATCAGTGGATGATGCAGAAGTGTCTTGCAACACAGATTGGCAAAAACGTACAAGTGTACATTGACGATGTTGTCATAACAACAAAGAAGGGGTCAACATTGATCGAGGATTTAAAGGAAACTTTCGACAACCTTGACAAGTTCCGCCTCAAGCTGAACCCGACAAAGTGCTCCTTTGGCGTTCCTGCAGGAGAACTTCTCGGGTTCCTAGTTTCAGCAAGAGGAATCGAAGCTAATTCAAAGAAAATTCAAGCTATCGTAACAATGAGGAAGCCCACAAAGTTGAAAGAAATACAACAGCTGACTGGGCGAGTCGCAGCTTTGAGTAGATTTGTCGCCAGACTCGGAGAAAAGGCGTTGCCGTTCTACGCTTTGATCAAGCAAGGAGAGAAGTTTCAATGGAACGAAGAGGCAGACAGAGCTTTCGAGGATCTCAAGCGCACAATCTCAACACCACCAATCTTGGTGGCGCCTAAGGAGAAGGAACCTCTCTTGCTATACATCGCAGCCACGTCTCAGGTGGTTAGCACAGCACTCGTAGTCGAAAGAGAGGAAGAAGGAAAACTACATGGAGTGCAGAGGCCAGTATATTTCATCAGTGAAGTTTTATCACCCTCGAAAAAGCGGTATCCGCAGTACCAAAAGCTAGCATATGGAGTGTTTACAACCGCAAGAAAACTGCGGCACTATTTTTCGGCGCATCCGATAATAATGGTCAACGAGGCGCCTTTATCCAATATACTAAACAATCCAGAGGCTACGGGTCGTGTCTCCCTTTGGGGAATAGAGCTTTCCCCTCGGGACATCACATACGAGAAAAGAAAAGCAATAAAGTCACAGATCTTACCAGACTTCATCGCAGAGTGAATGGAGCTACAAAATACGGGACCTCCGGATTTATCGAGAACCTGGACTATGAACTTCGACGGGTCCAAGAGATTAGAGGGAGCTGGAGCAGGCGTGATACTAATATCACCTCAAGGCGACAAATTGAAGTGTGTCTTACGGATGACGTTTCCAAACGCGTCAAACAATGAGGCAGAATACGAAGCTCTTATACATGGGATGAAGATGGCGAAGGCCTGTGGCGCAACTCGATTAAAAATCTTCGGTGACTCACAACTAGTGGCTCAACAAGTCATGAATCAATGCGACGCAGTCAATGACAGTATGATAGCATACAAAGAAGTGTATAACGAGCTTGAGAAGCTGTTTGACGGGTGCGAGGTAAATCACATCAGCAGGCTAAGCAACAATGAAGCCGATGTTCTTGCAAACATTGGGTCGCAATGTCTCGCAATACCACCTGGTGTGTTCTGGGAAGAGATAGCGGAAAGATCAACCAAGGCGAAGAAACAACAGAAGAAGGAGAAGGAGGAGAAATCCTCGGGGGCTCAAGAAGTTCCATCGGGAGAAGAGTAACCTAAGGTAATAATGATGGTGCAGATTCCATGGATGCAGGCGTACATAGCATATATCTCGAGACAGGAATTACCCGACGATCTAGTTGAAGCAAGGCGAGTTATCAGGCGATCTAAAGCCTTTACTGTGGTCAATGGAGAACTATACAAGCGAAGTATTTCGGGAGTATTACAAAGATGTGTTACACCTAAGCAAGGAAGGCTGATCCTGAAAGATGTACACGAAGGAGTGTGTGGACATCACGCAAGCAGTCGAGCCATAGCGGCCAAAGTTTTCAGAGTAGGATTTTATTGGTTGACAGCAATCGAGGATGCAAAAGACATAGTTCGCACTTGTGACGCGTGCCAGAGATTTGCCGCAAAACCTCACTCTCCAGCAGCAGAATTAATGCCAATACCATTGTCATGGCCCTTTGCCCAATGGGGTCTCGATATGGTGGGAAAATTACACAAGGCCTGGCCAGGAGGATACGAGTACATGCTCGTCGCTGTCGATAAGTTCACAAAGTGGATAGAAGCAAAGCCGATAAATTCACCAGATGGAGCGTCTGCAATCAAGTTCGTGAAAAGTATTGTTTTTCGGTTTGAAGTCCCTCACAGCATCGTCACGGAGAATGGTAGTAATTTCACATCCAATGAATTCAAGGCATATTGCGCAGAGGTAGGCATCAAACTACACTTTGCGTGAGTTGCGCACCCGCAGACCAATGGTCAAGTCGAGAAAGCCAACGGCACCATATGTAATGGTATCAAGAAACGCTTGCTAGCACCATTGAAAAAAGCTCGACACACCTGGCCAGAGGAGTTGCCTAGTGTGTTATGGAGTATTCGAACAACACCAAATACAACGACAGAGGAAACTCCGTTTTTTTCTGGTCCATGGAGCTGAGGCCGTGCTGCCGATAGAAATAGAACATAACTCTCCGAGAGTAACAGAATATGATGAAGAAGCTTCAAGAAAAGCATTGGAGGACGATGTTGATGCACTCGATGAAGCTCGAGACGAAGTATTATCACGAGTCACCAAGTATCAGCAAGATCTGAAAAATTATCACAGTCGACGTTTGCGACCAAGATCTTTCCAGGTAGGCGACTTAGTTCTTCGGCTCACACAAAAAAGCCACGAAAAACTCGAGTCGCCGTGGCTTGGCCCTTACATCGTCACAGAAGTAATCGAAGGAGGAGCATACAGAATCAAGGACAAGAAGACAGGAATCGCCGAGCCAAATCCTTGGAACGTGGCGCAACTCAGGCGTTTTTACGCCTAGAGTCGAAATATAGTCGTCCTTGTAAACATACAATGTACTAAAACGCCCGCGAGTTTTCAAACGCACTCTTTTCCTTTCAGGGCACCGAGTGGGGCTGAAAGGTTTTTAATGAGGCGGACTCGCGGTGCTACAATATAATAAATATATTGGTGATATACATCTTTTTCGTTGACAGGCTCGGGGGCTCATAACCCACAGCAACAATATATATAACTTTCTGCGAAATACAGTTATTCGCCTTGGCATAAAAATAGTTCGCAAATAAAAAAAGACACAAGCACTGGCCAACAATAGGCTTGGGGGCTTGGTGAAAAGAAAAAAGAAAAACATTTCAAGCTGCCCTACAATATAGATTGTGTTTACAACATAAAAAACTTTACTATCAAGACAAATTCGACAAGGAAAAGAAAATTTTTAGTCGCCACCTAGTATATCATCTATATTTACTCGTTCGTTGCTTGCAGCACCAGTTCTATGTTCAGCATAGCTACCTTTCACGAAGAATTCAGCGTCCATCCGAAGCAGTTCATCCATCATCTCTTCTGCAAGATTCAGCATCGTTTATTTTGTCGATGTTCCTCTTCCTTTTCCTCTGCTTGGCCAAGCACTTGGCGACAATTTGAGTCATGTCTAACTTCGGGTAGCAGACTTGTATCATAATCATGGCAAATCTTGCTCCAGCAGATAGTTGGGCTCGCACAAATTCATGGATTCGAGGGGCATCCCGGAACTTATCCATCAAAGCAGGAAGAGTTTTCGGTGTCTTGTTGCGTGGAAACATGGTATTATAAACTAAGGATAAAGTCCTTGTGCAGAAGTCAAGAAAATCGCGGACCTGACCCGCGCGATCTTGAAATCTGACGATTTGGCGGGTACGTTCAGGCGTAACCCAAAAATTAGAACCATGCTCCAGTGCAAGCTTAAGAAGCATATTGGACCGAGCTTCAACACGCTGATCTTCGGCAGTAGTATCCAGAAAATAACCTGTTTCAGCGGAAGCATCAGCGAGGAAGAAAAACCAGTAAGAATAAAACCAAGTACAACCAAGTGTACGAAGTATACCCGTCATATCCAAGCTGGAGTCATTCATCAGTTGAAGCATATAATTTTCTCGTGAAGTGGCTTCGGCAGCCTCAGTAACCGCGGTTTTCTTCAACGCTAGGGCTTCCTGAGCTTGTTGAAGAGCAAGTTTCTCCCTTTCAGAAGATTTTCGAGACTGTTTCATTATCACGAGAGCTTGTTTCTTCATCGATTGAAGTTATTGTTGAAGATCGTTCAAATCTTCATTCTGTGAAGCATTCGAAGAACCTTCCAAAAACTAGACAACGGGGGCCTTTTTCGAGTAAGACGCAGCTGGTGATGCATCCGAAGAGCGAGGCACCGCGGTATAGTTGTCAAAAATCAACTGGAGGAAAATATTTTGATATCAATAATTCAGCAAGATAGCTTTTCATTGATTCAATCAAATATTTACATGGGCATTACAAAAGAGGGTTCCTAATGAACCAATGGGATAGGAGGCGACAAAGCCACTTCGGCGACGTCGCAAAAAGCAAAAGAACAAAATAAAAGACAAGAACAGGACGGTCTACTTGACCTCTGGCTTTGTCGAGCTAGGGGAAGGAGTTGGTTTGCATCCAAGGAAGGAGAGGATCTTCTTTGAGCTTGGCTTGGCAGCTCTAATCATAGATTGCCATTTCTTCATCTCCATCTGCCCGACGTCACCAACTTTCGACCAATCGACAGCTTGTTGGCTCTCGGCAACCAAAGCAATGGTGCCTTCAACGCCAATCTTCAAGCCCTCTTGCCGAAGACCTAGCCCAAGATCTTCTGCAGGGATGAAGTGTTGGGCCAGTTCAGCGAAAGAGTCGGGTTCCTTTTTCTTCGCGAAGAAATAGGGAAACAGCCGTAACAGTCCCGCCCTAGCGTCAGCAATGCCCTGACGTGCCTCGTCTCCATGAATTTCAAGGAGGGAGAGAGCGTCGAGAAGGCGATCACCTTCAGGGTTCTCCAAATCATAATCTTGGTGCGTCTTCCCTGATGAGGCAAAATTTAGCTTGTCAACAAATGCACAAAGAAAAGCACGACTTCCCGAAGAAATCAATGTGGTTAGAGTACTTACTAACAAAGCGTTGGCTCTGTGACTCCAAGCGAGTGATAATTTCTGTTTCGCGAGCAGACTGCTGAGCTATGTTCTCACTCAAAGCATTTTTCGCGTCTTGAAGTCTCTTTCGAAGACCCTCGACAGCGGTAGCATCTGATTCAGCCTTTTCGCGAGCTTTTTCACTTTGTTCAAGCTTCCGAGCTAGGTCATCAGCACGCTTGTTTGCCTCAGAAAGTGATTCTAGCAAAATAAAGGGTGACATAGGTTACAGCAAAATAGAAGAGATAAATATATTCGATGAAATGCAGCAAGAAAGAATACCTTTCAGCTCATTGGCAATATCACGATACCCGATGAATTGGGTACCGAGACGAACAAATTCCTTCATTGAAGGCTGAAAAGCAACACGGAATAAAAAAGAGAGGTTGAAGAATTTCGAGTTGGAAACATTCGACAGTAAAAAGACAACAAGAAAGGCACTTACATCATCCATATGAGGGGTCGCCGAGCTGTCGGTCAAAAGACTTAGCTCTTTTCCTTGATCAGTCCTTGCTCGTTTTGGCGACGGAGCACGGGGGCTCACAACAGGACTGGGATGTCCTATATCCCGTTGTGGAGGCGAGGTTTCGTCCGCTGCGGGACGAGTCTCGGAGAGAGCTAAAGTACGAGACGTGCTCGTTCGAGCAGTCACGTCAATAGGAGGATTTTCTTCCTCGTCACCACTATTACATCGGGGAAAAATATAAGGAACAAAGACAGGAAAAATTAACCGATACAAAGGGAAAAGTTGATAGAAACTTACGAGCTGACAAGGGCATCATCGTAAGGGTTGAAAGGTCTGTCCTCCTCTTCGGGTAAAGTTTCCTCGAGAGGGGACTTGTTAGTCTTTGAGGTGCCAGAATCTGCTGCATCATCTCTCTTCCGCTTGTTCCTTGGAGAAACAGCATAGGGGAGGGAATGCGTGGATTCGGAAGCCACAGATTCAACTTCTTTTTCAGAGGAAGCCGCAGATTTGTGAGAACCCGCAACTTTGCTCTCAAGGCGAGAAGTCCCTGGTGTTCGTCGGTGACGATGGTCCATTCTTCGACTTCCCCGCCTTCAGGAAGAGGAGGAAGAGAAACTAGGACTTGGTGTTTCTACAAGGGTAAGATATGTCGACAACAGGATTACACAAAGGACGCCATCAAACATAGTAGTCGACAAATACTAAAAACTCGGAACGATGAAAATTTACCTTGGGGAGGGCGTTGGCGCCGCTATACGGCTCCACGCGACAGGTGGATGGAACGGCGTCTTTTTTGCTAAGTGAGGAGATTCTTCGGACAAGCTTCTCCAAGTCCTTCACTTTGAGATCTTTGGAGAGCCGGTCGACATCCTCCTCGCCAGCATACATCCAAAGGGGGTTCTTGCGAGCCTGCAGAGACTGGACCCTAATCCTAAGGAAATATGCTGTAATTTGGATACCCGACAGTTCCTTGCCGCGGGTATTTTGAAGCTCGTGGATACGGGACATCAGTGCCTCTGTCGCCATTTTTTCTTCTTCTGTGGCTTCCGCGTCCCAGGATCGGCGGCGAAGAGTTTCGGCACCTCCATCGAAAGGAGCAATGTTATACTCCACCGAGTCGGCGCATTCTTCGCGGACATACAGCCATCTTTTGCGCCACCCTTGGACGGAGTCGGAGAATTTGACGTCAAAATACTCGACATCAGGACGAACGCAAATAACAACACCACCTATATTGTAGGCGATGTTGTGGGAGCCATTGCGGCGGAGACAGAAGATGCGTTTCCACAGAGCCCAATTAGGATGGACTCCAAGGAAGCATTCGCAGAGAGTAATGAAAATAGAGACATGGAGGATGGAATTGGGAGTCAGCTGATGAAGCTGCAACCCGTACACAAAGAGCAAACCGCGGAGGAAATCATGAATGGGGGCAGAGAGGCCGCGGATGAGATGGTCAACGAAACTGACCCGATATTGGATAGGAGGCGATGGATAACTTTCTTCGCTGGGGAAGCGCAGTGCCTCTTTCTTCTTCGTCAACCCAAGCTTCTTCATCAGGTTGATGTCCTGATTGGAAATCTTGGACCTTTCCCACACCGTCGTTCCGAGATCTGGTGCCGCCATCTTCTATTCAGGAGTGCTATGCCTGGTGAGTCGCGCGCGTGGTGGCATCAACAATGGCGTAGGCGTGAGTGAGAGTGCGTTTGAGCTCAGGAAGTGTTGGGCGCAACGGGGGATTTGAGGAGAGAGAGCAGAGGTGTGGCGCGGCGAAGCGACGACTAGAGGAGGAAGACGACCTTTTATAGGAAGCATGCGGGTCGATGCACCGTTGGATGGAGCAGTTAAGAACTTGATGGATTACACGTGGCCTAAAGGGTAAAGTGGTATTTTCGCGAGGATGGAACTGGACAGGCGCTACAGCGCGCGTGCCAGAAAAAGTGGAGGACGTGTGCCCCCACTTGCGCAACGTGTCAAACTGCCGTGGATTTTGGGTCCACCAGTCAGAGACAGGAGAGAGTTCGTGTTTTTTAAATAAAGAGGTCGTGGCTAACGTCAGCATTGATGTCACTTTGGCAGAGGAAATTTCGACAGCAATGATACGAAGACCGGTCAAAGAATACAAGTGATGATAATTTCGAGAGCCTTTGGTCAAATACAAGTTTTTGATCAAATGCTCGGGGGCTACTCTTGACAAAAGAAATTTCGGGTATGACAAAATAGAAATGGCGAGAGCCTATGATCAAAAGCAAGCATTTGTTCATAGCCTCGGGGGCTACTCCCATCGGAACCGCTGGTCGCGCACCCGATAGAAATAAAAGCTCGAGAAAGAATGACAATATAGCGACATAAGGCGTTAAAGTGTTGAGCCTACAACCAAGTACAAGTCCTTGGCTGTAGCCTCGGGGGCTACTCCCATCGGGAACGCTGTTCGCGTACCCGATGAAATTATAAAGAGTATAGTGAGCATATTTCGAGTTATACTAATAACTCTACATATACTCCCATCGGGAGGGCAAGATAAGTCATCCGTTGACTCAATAAAATGTGCTATTCCAGCAGCCGAAAGAGCACTCGACAATAGATTCTCAGAGCGTCTAAGTCGCGAATAATCTCTGAATGCCGCAAAACTTTGCGAAGGTAAGACCCCAGATCCGTTCTGAGCGGCGTGGCACCGTCTCTGACGTCGGTTTGCTACTTTTTTCCGTATCAAAAGATACGAAGAAAAATCCTAACGGACGCGTTAGGTACCCGATAAAACATGACTGGGACTCGACAGATGGTAAGACCTTAAGCGGCACCTGTCGAGTTAACACCAGTATCCCGAGATCATGTCCAGGGACGTGAAAATTTGCGGATTGCCACTAGAGCAGTTAACTAGTACCTGATCCGTCAGATGAACTAGCCCCAATTACCATTATCCATGTACAATATATAATTGTATGTCTAAAAATATATGATGGCTTGACAGAATTTTTGTATGATTATAAAATTGGAGATTTTCTCTGATTCTTCGATTCAAGCAAAATCTCGGGGGCTACTGATATAGGCATCCCAATGGGCCTGCCAAAGATGGTACCCGGGGTTTACTGGAGGCCCACGAGGCGAAGAATATGAAGTTCGGAAGCCCAGTTAGTGTTAAGGAAAGTTAGAGTTGTATTAGGAAATATAGACTTGTAACTTTACGGGTTGAACTCAGAGAGTCTCCCGGAATCTGTAATCTTGTGTAACACGGTATCCTCGGCTCCGCCTCCTATATAAGGGGGAATCGAGTGACGAAGAGAGGATCGAATCCATTGTCAACACAACCCTAGTTTCTTAATCGTCGAGTACTTTTCGGCTGAAACCTTCGAGATCTACTTGCCCTCTACTTCCAACTAAACCCTAGTCTACAATACGTAGACATTGACAAGTTAATCCCTTGTCGATGATATTTTAAATGGAGTCTCACGTCCTCCGGCCTTTTTACAGTTAAATCCATGTACATTGATTTTCTTAATGATCACATTGTATATCTTAGAAAATATATTTGGAAAACAAAGATACCTTTGAAGTTTAGGATTTTTATAGGGAAATTCAATTCGGTTCCCGGGTGCATATGCTCCCTCTACCACAAAAACATATTTTGAATTGTCAAAAAGTTCGATAAAAAATTCTACATATACATCTCCATAATATATATGTGTCTGTCAAGTTTCGCGAAAAAACGATATCTTTTGTGATCTATGTAAAATAGAGAAAATTTGTCTTGTCAAAACCTTTTTTAGAACTGAATTTTATTTTTTACACACGCCACACGACAAGTTGAATTTTCGTGAAACAACTTTGTTAGCACGACACATGAAGATGTACTGTGAACTTTTAGTTTTAATTATTTTACATTTCAAAATATATCTAAGATGCATTTCAAACTATAGGGAGCATATACTCCCATGAGCCAAAACACCGCTCCCATTTTTATATGGTTCTTCATAAGAAAGTTATACTCACAAAAGATAATTTAGTCAAACTTAATTGGCATTGGGATGTAAGGTGTTGTTTTTGTGATCAAGAAAAGACAATACAACAACCTATTTATAGCTTGTCCTTTCACTGGCATGATCTAAAGAATTATCTATATGACTTTTAATATAACTTTCCCTTTAAAAATTACAAATATATTTGGAAATTGGTTGAGTGCGGTGCTCAAAAAAGATAAAGCTCATATTATAGTTGGTGTATATGTTGTTCTATGGGTGATATGAAAAGTTCGGAACGATTGGATCTTTAACAGAAAAAAATAGTTTCCATCATTTTTTGCAGATTATTCCTTTGGCTACCCACTTGCTTGATCCATATGTGGTCTAGCTATCGATACTGGGTGCAACTGACTGGTAATAGTTGGGATTTCTACAACCACCGGTGCATACTTGATATGTTGATGTAAAGGCGATTCATGTCATTTTTCCTTTTTAGGTGGCTCACCTTTGTTGAGATCCTTTGTGATCCGTGATTTGTAGTACTCCCTCCGATCCCAAAAAAGTGTCTTACCGTTAATACAATCACATTTTGTAAGTAAACCCTTCCAAAAGTCAGCATTGATTGTCCTGGAACGGACCATGCACGTGAATGGCAAACCGATTACTAAAGTGGTCCCTTGCATGCATGCTGCTGCGGCCCATGGTTAGCTCGCATTTATTTCCCGGTCGCTCTTGCAGGAAGAAAGTGGAGTGCGGGTTAATTAAATAGTAACTGCGAGGGTTGTTTTGTAAAACTGCTCGTCGGACAGTTTTTTCGGACCGGAGGGAGTAAGATTTTTAGACAATCGTATGTAAAACTGGATTTTTTAAGTTTATAATAAAAGCGGGAGTATGGATCATTTTGATGGAGAGGTTGGGGCAACACATTTCAAAAAAAAACACCATCCAATCTCAGTTTACAGTTAAGTTATTAGATGTTATATGTTATCGAGAATTGGTTGAATTTTTATGTTGTGTATTGAGCATTGACACAGCGTGCAACATCTTCTATTTAGCACGGGCAAAAACACGACCTATCTCACAGGGTCGGCGGGTTTCCCGGCACCTCGCCAACCCGATCTACAACAAGCATAGACAGGAACAATTTAACGAATGAAACAATGGCCAGCTAGCTAATACATCTACTATTTCCTCTGCTCAACACTCTGAGTTCTTTCTTTCCAACAAACAACACACGCACGATCGCATCAGCAAAGGAACCACCACGCCGAACGACTAGTCTGCCAGTTTACGACGGAGGGAAGAAGCGGTTGAGGTTGAATGGCAGGCTGTAGAACTCCTCGTTCCTGCTGTCCCCCTTGAACGACCGGAACGGCACCCACGCCGGCATCCCCCGATCCCTGGCCGCGTCCTTCACCTCCAGCGTGTTGTCCAGGAACACGGCCACCATCAGCCCCACCGTCGGCGGCGACGAGAAGATGGTGTTGATGTAGTCGTTGAACTGTATACAGATATTTCAGGTCAGTGTCGGATCACACACACATAAGATTCAGAAACATTGCTGAAGTGGAGTTCAGGCACGCGGTGCTTTTGACTATGAGCAATAAGACAGAGAGAAGATGAAAAGGACGAGGGACAAACCCATCCAGCTTTAGTGTGCGCAGGCCCACGGTTGGCAGCCATGCTGTACCGGAAGAAGTACTCCGGCACAGATAAGCCAAGGAAGATGGAGACGCCCACGATAAAGAGGTTGCGCATGGAGTTCATGTTTGTGAACTGCAAGAAGGAGAGCCCCACTGCAGCTGGAATCACAGGAAGCAAACAGTTCATTAGAAAACAACAGACAACTAACAAGACATTCAAATGCACATAGTACTCGTAGCAGATGGTGTCGGGGTAACCTACCAACTAGCCCGAACAAGACACAGTACACTGCAGCGAAGATCGTGAACGGGATGGAAGCAAACAGTGCTCCGAATTTTCCTGCAAGAAATACAAGAGAGTTTTATGATTCAGGATACCTGTGTTTATCAGTGCAAGATATTATCTCAAGAAGGTTCAGTTCAGATAACTCACCCAGCATGGAGAAAAAGATCATGAAACCAGCAGAGATTTGTATGACGCGCCGGCTCCCGATCCTTGTTGATCCTAGTAATCCCACATTCTCCCTGCATTGTTCACAATGGTAAGTATCACGGCTTAAAGAAACACTTTGTACATCATGAATTTCTTCTGTGCAACATACACTGAGACAGTGGAGCCGGTCCCTGTTCCAAATAGCCCACTGAGGAGGATGCCAATTCCCTGTTTCATAGAGTATTATTCTTCTATCTCTTTTGAATTCGAATAACATTCAGAACAGAAAATGATGTAACAGCCAGGGCTCAAAGATTATATTTACCTGCCACCCAATGCCTCTGCTCAGGATATGGGCTGGAGGTGGAGTTGCACTTGCGAGCCGAGCTGCAGCATTGTAAGAAGCTGTGGACTGTTGCACGGAGAGATTGTTAAGATCAAGGCTGCCATGCACATGGCTACTGCCAACGATTAATTAGGGGTATCACCTCTATTAGCGAGACCAAAACAGCAGACACCATGCCAAACGATTGGCCAGCACTGAAGGTTGGTGCCCCCCATTGCAGTGGATATGGGATCTTGATCCTGTGATCAGTACAAAACTCATCTCAAGGATACTGTTTAAAATGATTCATTCAACGGAAGAACTTACTTGAGTTGGATAAGAAGAGATTAATCTGTTAGTTGATTGTTTGTGCGCACAGAAAAGCTTATAATACCAAGTACAGTCTACTCTAGAGCATCTTCACTTTTCAACCCTCTCCATGATCAAGATCATAAATTACAGAGATGTGACAATGGGAAGAGGGGCTAACCATGGGGCGGACGAGATCAGATTGGCACGGTCCGTGCGGCAGTTGATCTGAGTGATCTCACTGCTATGCTTATACGCGCCACCAGAAGTGAGGATTTGAGCATAGGCCCAAACCAGTGCAATACAGATGAACAAGGAGAATCTTTCCAGCACGGGAATATCTTTTATTTGTACATTCTTCAGATACTGGTATAAGAACAAAAAAAGGAACTAATTAGCAATGCTGAACTTGCTGGGATGGACTTTGTTAACGAGCAATGACTTGGGTAATTTAATTTGCTTGTCAAACCTGGGAAAGCACGACAAAGAGGATCAGCATCGGCAGGCCAACCTCAACGCATCTCCCAACCTGATGTAGCATCAATGAGTTCAACGCAATTATCATCTCTCCTAAAGAAAATGAGAGACGCCAAATGGAGAATCTGATACAGAGCAAGCCATACATACCACGGGGAATCCTCTCTCGAAGAGGCCAAAACCGAGCAGCGCGACCACCGGCGCCATTCCCACTGGACTGAAGAATCTGAAAGTTAAACCCATGACCCATCCATCAGTAGAGCCTAGGCAACATCGAATCTGAACAGAAATGCATGTGCAGCACCCAACATTGTTACTTCTACTACCACAAGGCATTGTGAAGTAGTACCTGGAGAAAATCCCCCAGAGCTGGCTGTAACCCAGGATGATCTGGATGCTGGAGGATACAATCAGCGCGCCCTGTATGGCCCTCATGCTCTGGAGGAACCTCTGCGCGCAGATGAACGAGTTCCATGAGACCAGCAAACCAGAAGGAGAAAAACAGTTGAATGTGCAGTGATCCAGAGTAAAATGTAAATGACTCCTCAGTCCTCACCTCGTGGTTGTCTGTTATCGCGGTGAGCGACGAGTCCTGCACGATGGCCATGATCGGGATGACGAAGGCGTAGGAGCCGCCGATGACCGTGGGCAGGCGCGTCCCGAAGAGCGACTGCAGCAGCGTGTTGATGCCGGTGACGAAGAGCAGCGTCTGGACCACCCTCACCCTGTCTCCCTGCAACCCCCAACAGTCAGACATCGGCACGGAAACGTATAACGCGAAGCCCAGTGCAGGGCTCCAGGTTGATGTGAGTCAAGGAAATGGCAATGGGACACTCACATCGCTTCCGCCCATCATGGGCACCAGCACCGTGGGGATCATCACCGCAGTGCCCAGCGCCAGGATGTAGTGCTGGAAGCCCAGGATAATCGCCTCCCCTGGAACAGCAAAAAAACACGGGGTTCAGAGTGGAATCCAGCCAGACCTCGAAAATGAAAAGGCCGTTGGATTAGAGTGGGACACTCACCCCAGGGCGGGTTGGAGTCGATGCAGTACTCGAAGCCCTGGAGCTGCTCCATGGCCGGATGGCTGATCTCCTCCGGCTTCACCTCCGACATTTCCCCTCTCCCTTCTCGACAAGAAGAAGAAGAAGAAAATGCTCGAAAGAAACTCCGGCCTCGCTGTCCCGCACGCCGGCCGCACGATTCCCTCGCTTATGAAGGCAGCGGAGCGCGCGTCTCGTCTTGTCCTCTCACGAATTCGAGAGGAAGAAGACGACAACCGGATGGGGGGCTTTGCTTCCACCGCTCGCTCACTCAACTTCACTCACTCCACTCGAGTGTTTCACAATGCCCTTTGCAGCTGGGGACGAAATCTGTGCAGCTGGGGACGAAATCTGTTGGGGGCGAGAGGCGCCAAGACACTATGGCCGGCGTCTACTACGGCTGCTAGTACCGGCCGCCAGCCTTTGTTTCTCGTCTCCTTTGGTGGTTCACCCTCGACCACTTCTCTTTTCCTTTTATCCTGCTTGCCGGGGTTAATGCTTTCCGGTCTCTCTCTCTCGACAGTGTTTGCTCTTCTTCCCTCCACCGTCCGGAGGAGGAGAACTGGCCGTTGGATTTTTGGCTCTGACCGAACTGCCCTCCATTGCCCCCGGTATTTCCCTAGCGGCTACCGCCGGCCTGGCCTACCTAGGACCGACGTCTACGCGGCAGGGCACTGTAGGTCTTTCTTTTTCTTTCCTTTGAAGAACTGTGTCGTCGTTGTCTCACATCATTTTTCTACCTGACGACCAAACAGGGAAGATCAAGCGTACTACGTAATACTTTACCGCCGTAACATGCGAAACGGAAAAGTTAGATCTCTCCGTCGTCGTAGCACTAGTACCCGTACGTGCTACACTGCTACTCCTCATCACATCATTCAGGCATTGACCTCCAGGCAGGAACGAAAGGAAAGAAAGATGGTACACGGTGGTCGGAGCTCGGAGGGCACACCGCATTGCACGCACGGCACCCTGGAGGCTTCCACCCGTTGGACCGGAACATCCCCTGATTGATTCGCACCTCTATCCTCGAGATAGAGGACGCTGGTTCCAATAAGATATCCACAGCGCCAGCCACCTGACGGTCTGGCCTGGGGCAGGAGGCAGGATTGCAGGGGATGCTTGTAATTTTCCCACTTCTAAAATGGGTGGGCACGTCAGCTCATGTCCTCGTTTTCATTTCCGCCTCGCTCCATGGTCATAGCAGTAGTAGAATACTGGGCCCGAGATGAGACACAGGGGGAAAGGGAAAGTTACCGTTGGGTGGTGTGGTGTGGGGATGATTATGAGGACCGTATCATGGCATCATGGCGTAGGAGGAGCACAGGCAGCGACGGCGCGTCGCGAGACCACGTACGAAGACGACGCCGGACCCCGGGCGAGGCAGGGCCATGGGAAAGCGATCATACGAGCCTGCACGGACTCCGTTGCGCTGCTGCGCCGCTCTACACTTGTGACTCGTGTCGGCTGGCTGGTCGTGCCGTCGGTAGAAGTAAGTACTCCGGCAGTAAAATCTCCTGCAAAGCAGAGGACCCTAGCTATTACTGATGCGCTGCCAAAGGGTACATCTAATCAGCAGAAGATAACTTATTATCACTTACTGCTGGCGACCAGGCCAACGGGAAGTCCCATTCACTTCGCTGTGCTGCGGCACTGCTGCTGCCAGATCTAGGGCCAGTGTAGGAGTGGACTACATGCAGCACTGCGGTGAATTGAAGGACAGGCGTCAAGTTTGTTGGAGTGGCGGTAATAAGTTATGGCAGGGATGACGGTTGCCTCGCCGGTTGGTGGTTCCATTCCATCCACCGCTCCAGCGGACGAGCATCGACCCATCGAGTTTCAGAGTTGGTGTTCACGTGCCTGGGCCTTCTGTAGGAATGGCTACGCTACATTGTACGCATCCGTAGTCTCATGTATACATGATTGTTCACACAGAAATACTTACCTCTAGAATCCACTAGGACAAGGCCAGACTCCTGATAAGTCACCTGAAAATCATAGTGGAGTGGAAGTCAGATCTATTGCAGCTGCATATACTAGAACATTTGACCATAACAGTAACATGTTTTTCACGTTTGAGAAACGATAAACAGGCAGTGAACTACGCACAAACATATCATATTAGTCCCTAAAATAAAGGCAGTGCTCCTGTTCTTTTTATAAATGCACTCGTGCTAGCACATATATATGGTTTGTACATTACAAAATTACATGTAGCCCAAACATCCCGATAGTACATTTATCGCTCAAAAGAAGTAAAGAACAAAACTGAAGCGCTATGATCTTCTGTCTGACTTGTAATCGCTTGTCCTCTTTTCTTCAGCTTCTTTCCTCTTTTGTTGCCTGAAAGAAAAAAGCAAGATCCATGTTACAATAATGGACATGATGAACCAAAAGAAAAGATAAACACTAATTGCTAAGGGTTGCTGGATTTTATCTTCATACAAGTTGGCCTGATACAAATAATATGCAAAGTAAATACACAACTCCTATTATATAGTTATTCATGTTTTATATTGCTACAACATAAGCTGAACCCTTTCATCATCATGCCAATAACGTTCACTCAACAATTTAGGCAGGCATCACAACGTCACAATCAGGTTGAGTGTAGCACAGTTGCCTCAATATAACAATAGCATTGACATTTGTAAGACATTTTCATCAGGAACAAAGACGAGTATATATAACCGCGTGGAACATCTATGAACATTTTCATCGGTTAATCTGATTGACATGAATATTTTGGACCAGTTGCAGACTAGCGAAAAACGTCATGATAGTAACAAACAATATGTGCTAACAGATCATAGTGAAAACCATTTTGCTGAAAGAAGAGCGCTAGTAGCTTACGCAAAAGCAGCATATCCATTTCCAGAACTCAAAAGTGCTGCAGATCCACTGTCATGTCCACTAGGAGCTGCAGGGTTAGTATCACCATCAACCTAACCAATAACAGAAAACAGAAGGCTGATCATAAACATGTTGCTTCCAAAAGAAGGTAACTGCATCAAGCGAGAGAAATATATAGAAACCTTATCCCATTTTGATTTCTTGTTTGCCCTAGCCTCTTTCTGTACACCTTCTGCTGCTACTGGACCAGATGCACCAGCTACAGCTGCTGCTGCTGATATGGCAGCTGCAAAACATACTATGAGAATCACAAGATTGCCTAAAGGTAATGATCATTTTTCAAAATAGAGCACACAATTTACTGATGTGCACCGTACCTGAAATCTTTGCTATAGATGGATTAATTGGAGGTTGTACCCCTGAACTTACAAAATCAACTTTGGGATTTCTTTTTTTCTCCTGGTCCTTTCTCTCAAGTTCACGCTTCATATCAGCTTCTGTAGACAAAAAGGTGTTACATACAAGATCAAGACTGGAATATCAATCCTTGGAAAAGACAGAAGCATAATAAATAACTAAAACATTCACTGTCAACAAGACAACGAGTACACACACAGGTTATAAGTGTAGTTTACGAATGGCCAGTGTTGACAGTGGCGAGTGGGAGCTGTTGCCACCGAAAGAAAGATAGCAAGAAAGGTATGCCAGTACAAAAGGAAGCGTTAGGGAAAAGGAATTCTTATTGGCTATGAAACAAAAGGTACAATGCCAACTGGCCTATATAGCATTGCAGAGGCCTAGATTCAACTCAAAAATCTCTCTTAATGAAGAAGAATACACTTCAAACTCATAGAAAGGACTGCTTTGACTCTTTCTACATTAGAGTTAACCAGCATCACTACTCAGTATGCAAGAACAAACACAAATATCTGTTTTTCCTAATCGAATAAGTAGATGTGGCTGTGTGGGATGTCCTCAATAGCTGACTGATGAAGGTAGGTATTAAGCTGCTCCAAAGCAGATCCTGTAATTAGGGGTGGAAACTAGTAGTGGATAGTCCATATTATCCGACATTCATATTTGAGAAATTGAAAATGGAAGTGGTAATATCCAAATCCGGACGTCTGTGGAAATGTATATGGTAAATATCCGAATCCGTTTTACAAAAACAAATACAAATGTGGTGCTGAATTTGAAGAAAATGTGGGTATGGAAATAAATATACCCGTATCCGTTTTACAAAAACAAATACAAATCAGCCAAATGTTCTTTTATGTGATCCAACTTGAAACTACTATGCATTATATCTCTCTACCATTCTATAGTTGACTCATTATAAGACATGAGTATATTATTTTCTTATATTTGTATCCGCTCTGAATTAGGAAAACATCCGATCTGTATTCGTATTCGATTAACATCCGCTCTGAATTCGTATTCGGTAACATCCACATCCGCATCCGTATTTGTATTGAAAATATGGAAACGGATATGGGGAGGGCACTATTCGATCCACACCAGATCCGTTTCCACCCCTACCTGTAATGATGCTTCCCAAAAGTACGTTCAAGAACTAAAATACTTGGATGCAACCCTTCGCTCTGGTGATAACTGTGGTATCAATTCTTCAAACTGCGACATGAACATCATTATAGTCGGAAGTAGTATGAGGAAGACCTTCAAAGCAGATCCAGAAAGAAATCTTTGCATGAATGATTTAAAGGTCTGGATAACTAAGCTGACCACCAGCACGGCATGCTCCTTTTTAGTGCTGGACATCTTAGCAGTTAGCATAACACCACCTCCAAGGAAGTGTCCATCTTGAACACCATGTCATCAACGCGACATTGCTGTGGCTATTGAGGGTCATTTGCATGGTGGTCGCTGGCAGTCATGCGGTACGCGCAGTCCCAGAGAACCTGACCTCGTCCAGGTTGGGCAGACGGCTTGGCACATCGTTTCAGACTACTCCCAATTAAACAGCTGGTTGAGGTGAACCCCGCTTGTTGCTGGTGTCACATGGAAGGTGATGCTACCGCAGGTGCATGTAGGTTAACGGTGGTTGTGAAAATGTTGACACAGTGACCTTGCTCAGCAAGGACAGATGGAAAAGGCAGCACCTGTGAGGGTGGCTGCACGAGTAGAAGGGGAATGGAGTTGGCTCCAAGAAGACACATAGATGAAGGGTAAACAGCTGTGGTTGAAGAGGAAGGTCATGGTGAAAATAGTGTGTGGAGTGGTATGGTTGAGGTGCAGGATAAGGATCAGAAGTAGGAAATGAGAAGACAATATTGATAAAAAAAAAAGTGAGGCAGAACAGATGGCCACCACTGCAATTATCACTGGAGGGTAACAAGTTGGTGTCATCAGGTTGCAGAGTTCTTGAAACTGGTATAGACTACATGTGTTGTTGAGTGGGAGTTTAAGGGGTGATCGATCTAATATGATTCCACTTCTTTATTTTTAATCTATAGCTAATTGTTATTTAGCAATATATGGCTTGTTCTTGTTTCTAGTTGTAAACATGATATGATTAACGGGAGATCAAGGATTCTTCGTGTTTTAGATGAGTAAGTCAGAACATGGAGTACTTTGTACCAAGTCTAGGTACCTTCAGTTGCTGCCCAAACATGGATATGTATTACTTATGCAACAGAACATGTGGTACTTTATAATTGACTAATTTAAAAAAGAAGCTCTCCATACAATTTCAATTTTCATGATTATCCAAACAACTTTGATTTGGTATAGCTAATCAGGCCAGCATTTTATTCAAAAGCTTGAGGTAGCATGGAGAGTCGTGTATAATTTGATGTGCCTTACAAGCATGCACACCCAATTTAAAAACAAAAGCAGTTTGCATGTTACTTGCAATCACATGCAAGATGAATGGCATAACAGAACTTATATTTTTTCCATTTGCATGACAAAATAGGTCCTAGAAATTAGCACGAACAGGGAAGCTATACTCAGATGTACAATTATCTTTCAAACAGTAACAAATGACCCAAGAGGATGTTATATTGGATCACACATGACTATAACATACCTATCTCATCATAGTAGTCACTTTTATCGTACCCATAGGGATTGAAAACATCTTTACTGAAGCAGGTCCCTATCTGGTCGATTTCCTGGTACCGCACAGCATGCTGCAAGAAGTCAGGATTTCTGTAATCCTTTCTGTTGCGTACTTCAGCATTAAAGCTCTTTCCTGACCTTTTGTATGCAAGGAACTTGTTAATCTTTTGCTGCAGGGAAACAGTGGAACATGGGTAACTACAGATGTATTTTATGTAAAATCAAGAACAAGTGTGAAGAATGTAGACATGCATTTCTATAGTATGCATATCACATGGAAAGCATCATATTCCAATGTTTTCACACAACATGAAAAGTGAACCACATGATCAGAGGGCTCTGATAACATCAAAGTTTTAAAACAATAATTACAAATAGGCCAAATGGACAAATGTACTGATCTACATATGCATCAAGGAAAAGAAAGTACAAGAAAAAGGTAATGTCTAACTGTATCTGACAGAGCCAACTCTCGCTAACATCATATTGCAGGAAGAGGTGTGAAAACATATGAAATGGTTTTCTGGGTGCCCTGCCTATAAGTTATAACATACCACCATAATATTTTCATCTTGTAGATTCTAGATAGTGGAGCTTGTTTGAAACTTTTCTAGATAATGGAGTTTCTCTAGCATATTGCCAGAAATGAGCTGTATGTTCTACATGAAAAAATGCTAAGAATAGTGTAGAAATATTTATTTGGTCGAATGATAACCTGTAATGCTACAGAACACTTTGTAGTGACGGCTGGAGGAAGGAAGCGGCTCAACGGATCATCATTCTGAACATTGGGAGAAATATCAGAAGCTTCCTCCACCCTAGTATCTTCAGTTTCGGTTTCAGTTGCATCCATTGCAACATCTCCCAGGTTCTGCTCAGGTGCATCAGAATGCTGAGATGTCTCTGATAGTATATTTGGGGTCAGAATATGAACTGTACCTGAGAGAACTCTTTCCTCAAGATTCCCTACAAGACAGTACAGAAATGCAAAGCATACTGGATATTAGATAGAAGTGTAGATGTTTTAATGGTTCGATTTTCCCAATAAGGTAAAGAGAACCAGTAACTGAACTTTAAGAAACTTCTACGTGTGATAAAAATATGTACACTAAGCAACACACAGTAGTGAAATCCAGCATATTATCAAGATTTCCTACAATAAATGAATAGAGACATGTAAATCAATAGAGTTCCTAGTTTCCTACAGGAGTTTTACTGCACAAGTGTATAAGCATAGAGGTTATAACAATTCCATTTACCACAAAAGGTGAACATAGCCAGTAACTTAACTTTAAAATTTCGCACATGACAGAATTATATACGTCAAGCAGCGCCAGAATTAAAATCCAACGTGATATCAAGAGTTCCCATAATAAATCAATGAAAAAAATCCATGTATCCTTTTACTGAACATTTAATGTTGGTACTAGATGACAATCATAAAAAAAAATGTTATCGGTGGGGAGTAGTATATCGACTAAAAAGTAAAACACGGACTCCTTTCACAGCATTGTGACGCCTATGATGCACAGTCTGCAGCGATGGGCTCAAATTGTTCCAAGTTTGGGTTGACAAACAAATTAACTGGAGATGACATTAATGAAATTACTCAACCTACACATCTGTTGCCGAGGTTGCTAGGAGCTAAAAAAATCGAGCCTATACACATGGAAATAAAGAATTCCTGTAACATCTACTATTGTCATGCTTCAAGTTATGTCTTTGTCTCTTCTTCTGAGCATCCTTGTCAACAATTTTTTTTATGGAGAAAGTAGTCATTTCAAGAGTTTCCTCATCAAACATTTTGCAGAAGGTACAGTCCATGGAGTAATCTATGACACCTTACTTATCTCTGTAAAATCTAATGTGCAGTTTCAGTTCTATACTTCTATAGCAGCAGTGCCGAAATGAGATATTAGGTACAAAAATATGAAAAGAACACACACAAAGTTATTATTAGTTCACTAGTTCCTATGGAGTCAATATTAAAAAGTGTGTAGTATATTCGTGTGTCATCTAAGTATCTAACCAACAAAGAGATACAACATACTCAGCAAATGAAAGGCTCAGTGGTAGCAAAGGAACATTTGGGCAGCAAATTAACTAAAACAGCTCAAATATAGCATAATCCAATGTTACAGTTATTTTTTCTTTAACTGTAACACGACAAGGATATAGCATTGCACAATAAATATCTGAATGAATAGCGCAATCAGGCAACAAACAGGAAATACAAAGGACGATATATATGATGGTACGTAAAGGTAACTGGAAATACGATCATATAGTCCATTCAGGTTTCTAACTAAATATAGTAGATCTTAGGGCTTTCTTGTGTGCCTTCAACCTATTTCATTTTCAACATAGTTCAACATAGCTATAATTCATGTTCTTCAAATAGCACTGATTTGATACTTGATTGCATAACCTTAAGCACTGGCATCCATGGCAGTATGGGAAACATTGAACAAGCGAAACTTCAAGCATAGACACTGATTCAATGTTCTCAATGTTTGATGTTGCTGACCGGGCGTACCGCCCGGTGCAGAGACACTGATTCGTACTGGAAGTTAGCAACGCATACCAAACATAGCAAAACATGGTAACAATTGTAGAGCGTGCTTACCCTCGGAATCCTGAGGGTCCGAGCCCAAACCGCCGATGTCAGTCATGATTTCCCCATCCTGCAGCCAGAACAGAGGCAGCAACATCAATGCAGAAAAGTGGAACATTACAGCAGCGTTGTTAACGGCATACTCCCCCAGCTGTACCTACCTCCTGGTCGGGCGACATCGCCATCTCGTCGTGCGCGTAGTCCACGATAGCGAGCGCCCCGCGGCGTGGGGGGCGCGGGAGGCCGGGCGGCGGCTGGGCGGCCAGCGGGGGGCGAGGTGGGGAGGGGGACGACACCGCGAAAGGCGGCGGCGAGAGCTGGGGGCTCGCTAGGGTTTTGCGGGCGGCGTGCTCCTCGGGGGGGAGGGAACGGGACGAGTGCTCCGGCGAAGGGTTAGGGTTGGAGCCCTCGCCTCCGCTCCGAGGTGACGTGGACGGGGAGGCTGCCGCGGCGGGCGGGGAAGGGGGCCCGGGCTCGTCGGCGTCGTCCTCGTCGTCGTCGTTGTACATGGAGAAGAGCGCGGC
Organism: Lolium rigidum; assembly: GCF_022539505.1. Lineage (NCBI taxonomy): Eukaryota > Viridiplantae > Streptophyta > Magnoliopsida > Poales > Poaceae > Lolium > Lolium rigidum. Next base: position 113,093,757 of record NC_061513.1, on the reverse strand, counting down.
TATGCCCTCGGTGTCGGACGCCATGGGTGGGGAGGACGGGGATGTGGAAGGGAGGGTCGAATTTGGGGGCGGATGCGGAGGCTAGGGCGCGGGGAGGAAGAAGGTGGACGGAATTTGCCAATAATTTCTTCCGAGTTCGTGAAACGAATCAAGGAATTTGTGAGTTCGACTGGTAGACGTCTAGACGACGATGGTGGGTAAGTGGGTCCGGAAATCCTATACACCGACCAGGTCGGTGCCTACCAGGCACCGCACACCCTGGTCGGGTATTGGGCCTGGCCCATTTTCATCATCTTCTTTTTTTCGTTTTCTGTTTCTGTTTCTGTTTTTTCTTTTTTCTTTTTTCTGTTTTCTGTTTTCCTTTTCCGTTTTCTTTCTTTTCTGTTTATTTTTATTTTTGTTCAAAATCGAAAATTCAAATTTAAAAATTGTTTAAATTTGAAAAAGTTCAAATTTTGAAAAGTGTTCAAAACGAAAATTGTTCGAGAAAATTCAAATTCGAAAATTGTTCAAATAAAAAATTGTTCAATTTTTTTTTTGTTCAAATACGAAAATTGTTCAAATAAAAAATTTGTTTAAATAAAAAATTGTTCAAATTCGAAATTTGTTCATGTATAAAAAATAATAAATTTTAAATTTTTTGTTCAATTTTAAAATTTGTTCCAATTTAAAATTTGTTCCAATTTGAAAAATGTTCAAATTTTAAAAATATTTAAATTTCAGAAAAACTAAAATAATTTTTAAAATCGGGTCTAAAAAGAATCAGCTTTTAAAAAACGTAAAAAGAAAATTGAACAGAAAAAACAAAAAAGCAAAAGAAACCAAAAAAAGAAAGAGTGAGAATGTTGGGCCGGCCCAACAACCTGCCTGGGGGGTGTGCGGCGCCTGGTCCGCACCGACCAGGTCGGCGTACAGCACCCCCCAGTGGGTTGGCACAGTGTGACGGGCTAACGGCGCCAGGAGAGCTGGACAACGGGCCGACCCGGCACGAGTGCACGACACGGCCCAGGCCTCCACTTATATGAAACTGTGCCGGCATGGGGGCTTCGGATGGCGGCCCAGTTACAAATTGTCAGATGTTTCGCGGTAAAAAATGCGCGCGCCGTAAAAAAACCTCCAATTTGGCGCACCAGCGCGAACGTCCAGCGGACGCGCGAAAAAGAGACGCGCGCTATAAAACGCCACGCGGGCGCGCACCCAACCGTCTGGAAACTTCAGTTGCGCATGTGTCGCTCCGCCTCCGCCTCCCTCCTCTCACCGCTCTGCCTCCCGCGTCGTGTCCGCGTTGACGCTCCGTCTCCGACGACACCATGCCTCCGCGCCACCGCTTCGCCTCCGGCTACCGCGGCGTTCGCGCGCGGCCGAGCGGCCGCTTCGACGCCGAGATCCACTCCGGCGAGGAGCGCATCCGGCTCGGCACCTTCGACATGGCGCACGAGGCGGCGCCGTCACCTAGCGCCTCGGCCACTCCCGCCGCCAGATGAACTTCCACGATGTGTGGACGCGGGAGCAGGCAGAGATGCTCGCGTCGCATCGCCGGCCGTCACGCGCGAGCAGCAACGGCGCAACCGCGAGCTCGAGCAGCGGCTCCGCATATCGTGGAGCAGGACGAGCGCCTCCGCCTCGAGTGGGCGCGGCAGTTCCCGGAGGACGTCGCCGCGATGGAGACGTTCTACGCGCAGAAGGAGAAACAGAAGGCGGACCGCGAGAAGCGTCGGAGTCGGCAGCGTGGAAGGCGGAGAGGGCGGAGAAGGTGGCGAGGAGGGCGGAGGAGAAGAGAAACGGCGCCGGGCCGTCGACGATCATCCCCTCCTCCTCCTCCTCCTTCGAGTGGACAACTACTCCGGTGTCCGACACTACTCCGAGCAGCCACTCGTCGGACTTCGACTGGGACTCGGAGTAGATTTTAGGGTAGTTTAAATAAAATGTCGCTGTACCGTCGAACTTTTAATATATTTCGTAATTCCTGATTATTTTTTCGTGTTTTGTTTGATTTGTTTCGAACCAAAAATGATCAAACTAGCCGTTCGGCCGCGCCGCGCGCTGCATAATGGCGCGCCCGGCGGAGGACCACTTTTACCGCTCGAGCACGCACCGCAAAATACCGCATCCGACGGGGCAACTTTCAGCGCAGCGCGCGCTACCAGTTTACAGCGCGGCCGAAACGATTTTTAGCGCGCCGATTTTTAGTGCGGCTATTGGAGATGTTCTTATTGCCTTATAGGTGCTTGCTGCTACAGTAAAGACAACACAAATATTGAATGAACCACTAAAAGGTGATGCACTAGATATTGCTCTTCGGGCGGGATGGGCTCCCTCTAGGGTTGGGAATGTCAAAAGTTTAGTCTTTTTTTCTTTTGAACATGAAGAGTGGTCTTTTTTTGATAAAGAGTATATATTAATATCACGAAGATATTAATTACATCCAACCTCTGCAACAACGTATTGCCCTAGCGGCACTACAGATGCACACAACCCGAAAAGAAATAAGAATTGCAAAAAAGAAAAAGTCCCACTACAGCAATCTGTTCCTTGAAACAACGGCACTAACACCAACAAGACAACACCAGAAGTTCAGCTTCTCCAAAAGCGACGCCTCCAAGAAGGAAACAGTGCACCAGCGCCGTCGTCGCCCGGTCATAGATCTTAGGTTTTCACCCTGAAGAAAAATCCTCACTCTCAAAACAATGCCTTCAACAAGGACATTGCCAGGCACAACCAATTAAGGTCAGTCCTTAGATTTTCACCCTGAGAGGTAAGACTTTGAACTTCTCATGTGAAGTCGCCTCCACTTGCATACTGTTGCTTCAACTCATGAATCACCAAGCCAATTCCTCATCACATGAAAAGGGGTCTGGAAGGACCCCGATAGCTGTATTCATTTCATGGTCAGTGGAGTACAAATTACAGAAAAAAACCCTCTAAAATAAAGAAAATTACAACTCAACCCTAGGACAAGAACGGAAAAAAGCAATCCAGGTCAAATCATCATCTGGCTCCTTCTCCACCGATCTTTTGTCCACACATCCGATCGCAGTCAGAGCCGAAGGGCCTTCAAAATGGAACGATGGCATGGAGGTTTGAACATACCTTTGGCTAGCAGTTGAACAACATATCATGTGCACATGTTGCTTGTAAGAAGGGAGGGAGTAGCCGCCCTTCGGCCATGAAAGTCGACGACATCCATGTCGTTGAGGAATTACTCCCATCAAGGATGTGGAACGGCCGCCTCACCGGCCCAAAATCACAGCAAATCCTTGCAGTCACGCAGGAACTCAACAAAGCATCCACCCAATCTTCCCTTCAGGCCCCAGCGCCCTCTCGCTCGCTCCACCACCCGAAACCACAACCTTATTGAGGGAGACATCCATGCTCATCCTTGTCACTCCTATCTTTGGCCTCCAGGGCATCGAAACGAGAGAGAGAGAGAGAGAGAGAGAGAGAGAGAGAGAGAGAGAGAGAGAGAGAGAGAGAGAGAGAGAGAGAGAGAGAGAGAGAGAGAGAGGCCCTATCCCACACTAGATCTGGCCAAAATCTGGTGCACAGCTCCAGAACTACACATGGGAGACAACCGGCATAACGCCAAACCTTGATCTAGACCTAGACTAATACTACAGAGGGAAGGGACCCTCGCCCTACTCGCCACCGGCCACCATCGGAGAGGACAGGGGAGGGGCCAGCTGGCCCTTGACCTGGAGCACAAGGAGAGACGGAGGTGGTGAGAGCGGTGGGAGAAAGTCCGTCCGCTCTCGGGGTATGGGTATGGTCATGGGTATGGAAAAGTTTAGTCTAAAACTTTCAACACACAAGATATAATCCAAGATCTAAATCATCGAGAACATAAGGTTCCATTCATTTGATAGGTGAGAACCTCTATTTATATGCCCCATGAGAAACCAATACTTAGTTCTACTTGTAGCTATACGGTTCTAGAGAATACCGTTTAAAATTAGGAAAGCAAACACAAACAACATGGTTACAATTCACACTAGAACACTCTAAAAAAAAACACTAAAACACATATGACTAAAGAGCCAAATTATCTAGAATGTAGTAGAAGTGTATAGAAGCTAGTGTTGGATTTTATTTCTATTTGATTCTCACTACCATCCCTTGTTAGGTTGCACACATCTCGATCGTCGATTTTTTCGGTGACCTTTTTTCCGTCGATCGTCCCTATATTTTGGTCAGATTTCCAAATTCTATAGCCACTTTAAATATGTGCACTCTAGATATGGAGAAGTCGATAGTAGGTAATGAAATCGCTTCTCATTTTTCAATAAAAAGGAAAATTCGACGGAGCTAATTTTTTCTAGCGCATCTAGGTTTCCAGCACTCGTGTCCATAACCTTTCTATGAATCGAGAAGCTTCCGAGCCTATTTCTGGTCACGGTTACCTAAAGCAATCGATGACAATCATAGCAAGGTAGTGTTTCATGGCATGTAACTTGAATCGAGGAGGAAATATATGGTTGCAACAGACTAGCTTTTGTAGCTAGTCGGCAGCTTAAGTTTTGCTTAATTTTCAACCAATCAAACGTGACGTGAGTTGTTGCTAAAACAAGCCATCGAAAACGTCCTCGATCGGTGAAATACACGATTTACCTATAGTGCTGCAGGATATTTTTGCACCCTAAATTCGTCCACCCCGCTGGTCACTGTCTTTAGCTTTACGGGCAGGTCAATTTCGTAGCGGGAAAAAACCTGCATAAAATTCCGAATTCGTGCTTGTCCCATTGCACAAGGCAAAGGTGCGATGGTGACGCGTGTGCTCTAGATAGATGCGTGGTTAGATTCCGTTCAATTCGCTTTCATCCGCCTGTTGTGGCGTCCATCCATTTTTTGCCTTGCGTATCTATCGGAGCCTCGAAAGGTTGGTCGATTCGTCTCCCTGTATAGCATTAGCAATTTAGCATCCGAGCCTAGAGAATTCAGTGGAATCACGTAGTATAGGTGAAGTGGGAATTTGGAATCAAATATGAATGATTTTAACCCGTTCGCGCCCATCTCCAGCAACGGCATAATATAAATTGATCTATTTTGATCTGTTTGGGTCATGTCACATACATAAAATAGGCCCTGGCACTCTAGCATCACTTGTATGCTTGGGTCAGGCAGGGGCAGCCCAGTGGGTGCCACGGGTTATGGCGCCAACACATGTGTTGCGGGTTCTGGCGCCATTGTGGGGGTGTCGTGCGTCTAATGACTCGATGGGGTGAGCGTTGACATGACACGCCTTTCACGCGATAGCGCGGATTCCCACAAGACCCTCCTACTTGGGAGAGCTTGTCGAGCTTGCTCTAGGCGATGGCCATCTAGAGGGCCTTGTCTGGCCACCAACGTGATCGTAGCTCAAGTACTTGATGTCGCCCAGGTAACCGGCTCGGCGATGCGGGTTGAATTCCATGCCCCGAACATTTCTGAGTCAAGCGTGAACGTCGAATCCCCCCTCCCCGGCCACAACGGCGCCGTTCGTTAGCACCGGTGTGTTGAACACATATGTTGCTAGCGGGCCTGAGGCTACAAAGGGAGGTCACACGAGTGATCCGCGACACGTCCACGGGCTGCAAATGGGTCGCCGCGGACATGTTGATCCTATTGCATGGAGCTACCGGGCTGATTTTTGTTGTCCTCTACAGACCAATCACGCCATCAGATGGAGATCAGCGAGAAGGACGATTTGCCAGTAGGTCCTACGTCACCGTGTTTGTCTTGCACCTTTGGACTTGTAGTGGAAACACGTCGACGACACCGTGAAGTTGAGTCATGACGCTGGCTGGAGTTACCGGCACGCCAGGGAGTGAGCTGTGAGCCGCACGCTGAGCTTCACGCGCGTTTCCGTTGCTTGCATCGCCGCTACGGTTCGGAGTTCGGCAAGGCAGACGTACTTGTGGCCCACGCGAGCGCACGGCGTCGGGGCGGTTCGGCTCACGCGGCCGAATCCGCGCCGTCCGGCCGGCCGGGGCGGCGGACACGCCAGCGCCGCCAGGTTTACCGGCGCGACGCCGATCGACGCGATGGGCCAGTTTTGTTTAAGGTAGGCAGGTGCAGAGGTTGCGGTGGACAGGCATGCGGCGCGCGACCGTCACGCCGCACCAGCCGACATGGCGCTCGGGAAAGCTGCACCTGTCCTCGCGGCGCCAGCGCGACCCACTGCGGTTCCTCCACGTCGCCTCAAACAAATCGCCTCGCGTGTTCTCTGGTTCAAACCCGCCATCTTGGAAAGTGAAGGACCACTGCGCAGCACTTTCTTTCCATGATTAAGAAAGAGAGATCTTTTGCATTATTTGTCCTGAGAGATGTTGAAACTAGTAGTGTACAATAATAATATTTTTTACGTTTTTTAAGGAAGAATGAACGGACGAGGAGACCTGAATGGGTGGGCCTGGAGAAGCTGAGACCGTGACTGACAGTACGGGGTACTGCTCGGAGAATATGATTTATCACGTACGTAGTATATATATTGCTTTCTTTTCTCGAGTACCACATACGCCCTTCGGTGATCACATATTTACGCGAAGGTATACCCTCAACGCAACATGTTAGTATGTTACCGGCTTTGTTCAGTGAACTTCTTCTTGGACAAACAATTAATAATAATAGTGCTACGTATGGGAAGGTCTGTCGATCGCGTGGTTATATGAACCTTTCTTGACAACGGTGTAAAGTAGGAGAGCGATATATTCTCATGTAAACAGCATTATAGCGTAGTGGCATCCAAACAAGGAGTACAGCCCAAAGAGGAAAAAGATAGATGTGGCAGGTTTAAGTGGACATATTGAATGAAACATATGGGGCACATGACCGGTGTGCAACTATAAGAAATGATGCTTTATTTTTTTAACTACTTACCTCCTATGTAAATGTAGATTTTTTCATGTTTTCCCGATCAATTATTTGCATGTTTAACCATACGTAAGAATTTTTTTGTAGCATCAACAACATCCGTTTCACATTGCCTACATTATCATGAAATATTTTTCTTAACATTTTTTTTAGATTCACATGGAGACACCTCCTCGGTTCCATTTATAGCATAAACGAAACCACTGTTCAGAACATTCAGAATTCAAACTAAAACGAGCAAAGCCGCAGCTAGAACCAAGTCTTAAAGCTAGATCCTACCACCCACATCACGGGCACCGTAACACTGAACCAAAGCCACAGCTCAGCGCCACAAAAGCACGCCGTCACCTAGCCAAACTATCAAAAAACCACCACAGACATTACATTACACCAAAACACTAAACTGTTCTTTTCCAGACTTCAGAGAGGCAGCTAACCCAGCACGACATGGATCGAAGAGTCTTCCTCTGGGTGTTTCTTTCAGGTAAGCCATGGAAACCCTTCCACCATGTGCGAGCTTCGAAGCACGAGCCCAAGAGGAGATCCAGTCGAAATTGGTGTACTTCAGCTTGACATCAGTGCCAATCCACCTCCTTCCAGATTTGATCCTTGAAAGGAACTTTCCAGTTTTCTGAGATATGATAGAATCAACCTCCACACCTGTTTCATATCCATCCATGTCAATCTATTAAAAATTATACTATTTCTAGAGTTCCAAATCCCCCACAAGGCAGCAGAGGAAATGAAATTAAATTGTAAGAATGTTTTATTACATAACCATCTACTAGTCACATCTACAAATTTATCAATCCTACACTTAAAACAATTTTCTACTAAAAGCCAGACACTTCTAGCAACTATGCATTCAAAGAATAGGTGATGCACTTTCAAAATCCTTGCAAAAAGAGCACTCTAGAGGTTTGGTAATCCCTCTATGTCTCAGATTATCTCTAGTTATAATTTTGTTTTGGGAAAACAACCAAAGGAACACCTGAACTCTAGGAGAAATTTTGAGGTTCCAAACAGCAGGTAAATAAACTGAAGTTATACCTCTAAAATTAACTAAAGCATACATAGATTTTGAGAAATACACTCCATTTATTTCATAGGACCAGATAAGCTGGTCATCTTCATCCACTAGGTTAATAGTATTAGCAATAGCAACTAACTCTTACCACTGCAACATCATTTCATCAGAGAAAGCTCTTCTAAAATCACATCCCAAATTAGTTCCATCCCAAACCTCCCAAACAGTTTTAGTTTGTTGGTTAGAGACGAAGTAAATATCCCAAAACTGTGTAGCTAAATTAGTGTTACCAAACCAGATATCTTAACATATTTTTTTATGGAGCTACAAGCATGTTTTTACCCAAATTGGTGGCTAGAGTTTCACACTGAAAACATTGTCAATATGGTCAAACACCGACTCTTGTATTAATTAAATCACTAAAATCATATTCTTGTACTAGAGTAGCTAGCAATACAAAGTGTAACTACAAAACCCTCTAGAAAACAAGAAAATAACTTGGTTTACTGGATAACCCTCTTTTCTTCCCAATGGCGAGCCGGTCATTGTATGCATTACTTTTATTGGATGTTGTGTGTTCATTAATCTACACCATTTTCTCCATGAAACTTGAATCACATTATAACAATTGTGAGAGGTAAACTAGTTAAGGAAGAATGAACGGTGTGGGTCGGAGAAGCTGAGACCGTGACTAAGTATGGGGTACCGCCGGGGGAACAATTTATTAGCATATACAGTGTATGCTCTTTTTTCTCGATAACACATTAGCCCTCTCGGGAGACACACGTTTTATGTGAAGGTATACTCAACGCAACATGTTGCCGTCTTGATCGATGACCTTCTTTGGGACAAATAACTATACTAGTGCTAGGTATGGGGTCGAATGGTTATGTGAACTTGCTTGCGAACAACATAAAGTGGGAAAGCGATATTTTCTTTTCTTGTAAACAACATTACAGCTAGTGGCATCCAACCAAAGAGTGGAACCCCTTAAGGAAAAAAGATTGATGTGGGAGGGGTTTAAGTGGTCATATTCAATACAAAAGATGGGACATATGAATGGTGCACAAGTATACAAAAATGGTGCAACATTTTAGGCTACTAATGCAATTCATTATTAAAATAGTTACCCCTATATAGAATGTAGATCTCTTCGCATTTTCCTGCCAGATATTTGTATGTTTAACCATATATGTGAGAAACTTAGTAGCATCAAGAACATCATTTGACATTACCTAAATTACCTTTACTTTTTTTACGGAGCAACACATTTTCACCGGAATTGGTGGCCAGATCGAGTACCATATCGAAAACCTTGTCAATGTGGTAAAAAAACCTATATTAAATTAGTGGAGGCACACTCTTCTATTAGGGTAGCTAGTGATACAAAGTGCGATTATAAAACCCTCTAGAAAACACGAAAAGAACTTGGTTACTCGTAACCCTCTTTTCTCCCGATGACGAGTCGGTAATTGTATGCATATAACTTTATTTGCACGTTGCTCGTTTAGTATTTGTAGCATTTTCTACAAAAAAAATTGAGCAACATTATAACAATTGTAAGGGTTAATGTTGAAATAAAGGTTTTGATGTTTCTAAATACTTGTATTTACCACAAATCTCATGTTTGATACTAGTAGAAGCTAGGCAACAAAGTTTACAACCGATCGGTATGCTGCCAATTTGCTCTACACATATGAACGGCGAATGTTTCTCGCGAAATAAAAAGTGATGCTTGTATAATACACTACTTTATTATTATGTACAGCTGTTATCGTTGTTCCTATTGTGGGCAACGGTTATGCACTAGAAGCATTGCGCGCATTTACGCAAAAATCCTCGAATTAGGGCACAAAAGGTGCACAAAGGAAAGGAGAGACTCCAGCAGCAGGAATTGGGTAAAACAAAAGAAACCCATCCCAAACAATACAAGCAAACGGCGAGGGGCACGAAGCCATATAACCACCGGGAAAAATACAAACAAGGAGATGTGAAAAATATCTGGCCTCCAAAAGCAAAGAGTCCCAGCCCAACCATATGCTCGACGGGCCAGCCATAGAACCCCTGCGCCGCGCCGTAGGTGGAGAGGAAAGCAAACAACAACAAAGAAGCGAGCTTTCGCGGAGCCGTTAAGCTGCCTGCCTGCACCTCCTCCGTCCGAGGCCGGCTGCTCCACCTAATCCCCTCCGCTTTGCCCATCCACCACCCCTCGATGGCGGCCGTCAAGCCGCCGCCGCCCGACCAGTCCCCGCAGCCCGCGCGCCTGCCGTCCCCCTCCCCCTCCGCGGCCAAGCGCGGCGCCACCGGCTCCCGCGGGCTGCTCATGGGGCGCTACGAGCTGGGCCGCGTCCTCGGCCACGGCACCTTCGCCAAGGTCTACCACGCGCGCCACCTGCAGACGGGCGAGAGCGTCGCCATCAAGGTGCTCGACCGGGAGAAGGCGGTGCGGAGCGGCCTCGTCTCGCACATCAAGCGCGAGATCGCCGTGCTCCGCCGCGTGCGCCACCCAAACATCGTGCACCTCTTCGAGGTCATGGCCACCAAGACCAAGATCTACTTCGTCATGGAGCTCGTCCGCGGCGGCGAGCTCTTCTCCCGCGTCTCCAAGGGCCGCCTCAAGGAGGACACCGCGCGCCGCTACTTCCAGCACCTCGTCTCCGCCGTCGGATTCTGCCACGCCCGCGGCGTCTTCCACCGCGACCTCAAGCCCGAGAACCTCCTCGTCGACGAGGCCGGCAATCTCAAGGTATCAGACTTTGGGCTCTCCGCTGTCGCCGAGCCGTTCCAGCCCGACGGCCTCCTGCACACCTTCTGCGGCACGCCCGCCTATGTCGCCCCCGAGGTGCTCGCCCGCAAGGGGTACGAGGGGGCCAAGGCCGACATATGGTCCTGCGGCGTCATCCTCTTTGTCCTCATGGCCGGGTACCTCCCTTTCCATGACCAGAACCTCATGGCCATGTACCGGAAGATTTACAAGGGAGAGTTCCGCTGCCCAAGGTGGTTCTCCAAGGACCTCACCAGCTTGATCATGCGTTTCCTTGACACTAACCCCAGCACCAGGATCACCTTGCCAGAGGTCATGGAGAGCCGGTGGTTCAAGAAAGGTTTCCGGCCCGTCAAGTTCTATATCGAGGATGACCAGCTCTACAACGTGATCGATGCCGAGAATGATATGCTGGACCTGGGGCTCACTGACCCTATTCCTCAACAGTTGCCGCCTCCACCGCCTCCGCAGGAGGTCGACGCCGATGATTCCGGTTCGGAGTCGGATTCATCGGTTGTGTCCTGCCCTGCCACTTCCTCATTCGAGGAGCGGCGCCAGAGGCTCCCTGGGCCACTCCCACGCCCCGCAAGCCTTAATGCGTTTGATATCATATCATTCTCAAGGGGATTCAACTTGTCGGGGCTGTTCGAGGAAAAGGGGGACGAGGTGAGATTCATCTCCAGCGAGCCTATGTCGGAGATTATAACTAAATTGGAGGAGATCGCTAACGTCAAGAGCTTCGCGGTGCGGAAGAAGGATTGGCGGGTGAGCCTAGAGGGTACAAGGGAAGGAGTTAAGGGGCCACTAACAATTGGCGCCGAGATTTTCGAGCTCACCCCCTCCCTTGTAGTGGTAGAGGTCAAAAAGAAGGCGGGTGATAAGGAAGAGTATGATGATTTCTGTAACAAGGAACTGAAGCCAGGAATGCAACATCTTGTCCACCAGATGGTTCCAACTCCAATTACACCTACCATTTCCCAGTAGGCAGAAAGGTAATACTTTTTTCTGCCCTTTTTCTTTTGTGTTGGTGGTAAATATGGAATAATAGAAGTTGTTTTCATAAACATGACCTCTTGATAGAATATGGTATTATTTGATGCTTTGGGTCTTGTAATTTCACATAAAAGATGTCCAATCGTTACATAGTTTACGGATCGTAAAATCACACACTCCAGTGATTCTATTAAACTATCTTTGCTCATACTAATTTAATCAATATATGGTTATATTGCTAACAATAGTATTTGGAATATTTTAACTTACAAACATTATGTACGTTGATCGACTCACCCTGTCCTTTGAGAACTGTCAAAATTGAAACCTCTGCTACTGAAAATGAGATCTGAGATTTTTATCGATTTACTGCTGCAGAAGTTTAACCACTTGCTGAAAAGAAAGTGAAATTTGTTCTTCATTGCCCTAATTAACCTAGTTTGTGGCTGTTAAACTGTTAAAGATTTTTTCTTGTGTTTCATAATCACTAGATTTTTTCCCAAGATAGACGTCTCTCTCGGGAGGCAGTAGCTCCATATTTGAGAATAACAGAATTTCCCAGTTAATTAAGGAAAAACTGGGCGAAACATATGCTGCTGATAACTTGTCAAATATAGAAATGAGACATCAGTGTCACAGAACAGTTGTCTTTTCTTTTCCCAATGCTTTTGCAAGCAATTTCCACGGATGGATATTTTAATTCACATATAGTAGAGTGGAAATCTGAAGGGACGCTTGACTAGTACTGGAAAGTGTAGAAACACCTTCATTTTCTCCTAGCAGTGCTTTACGTGGTTTTGTGCATGGTACTCTCAAGTGGGAAGGGTTGGAACCGCACTTCATTAGTTTGGTGCTAATAGCATAGGTTTGTGCGGTGCGGTGTGGCATAATAACTGTCTGCTCTTACAGAGGGCTAGCGCACGTATCTAATCAGTTTGGTGCAAAGATAAAACTAATAAGAATAATAATACATCATAGTTACTGGAATAGCTACTAAATGTAGTCAGCTATGATTCACACAATGAGATGTTTTAGTTTTTGTTCTACCCAGTTTATTTTAACTACTTCAGTTAGTTTGTTAATTGATGCACATTTAGTTGTGCAACTAAGTTTTGGCCTTCGTTTAGGTTCCTGGTTTTATGCTCTCTTTGTTTTGGAAAATATTGTTCTCACTAGGATTATTTTGTTATTGATCCATCTTCTGCTTGTATCTAATGATAACCTATAATATGATGGATCCTTATTGGCCACTTAATCCGATGCACACATTGGGCACAATTATGTGCAAATACATGGAGCACATTTCTAGTTACTTGGTAGACCTATCTTACATAAGTTCAGTTCTATAGCTTTACTCGAGTAGTCACTGCTTCATTGGATCCAGCTTGGTGATCAAAATTTATTCTATGGCTTTTACTCGAGTAGAATTTAGAATGCCGTGTGTATTTCCATAAGTTATGCCTTTTATTGACTTGAAGCTAATGATGGTTTGTTCCTCTCTTAGGCAAGCTACATGTTCCTATTGTTCCTATTCTCCGATTCTGAATTGGACCAGGTTGTAATGAGCCAAAAATACTTTGCTAAGATTCCTGCAAGATCTGTTATTGTTCTTGTCCAAAATTTTGATAGGGTAGGTTTAGTATATTCTGTAGCTTTATAGGGGCATACCCTACCAAAATTTTGGTAGACAGATTTTTGGTTTTGCTTGCCCATTGTTTGGTGAATGTTGGCAAGAAAAACAAACTAGAGTTGGCAAGGTGGTATGGGCATCCAAAAATTTGGCAACCATCTGAACTATTACCAAAAATTAGGTAGGTTGATTTTGAACACTAACCAAACATTATGTATCATTAAGCCACATAGGAAGAGGAGTTTCTGTTGGAGTAGGTGAAGCTTACATAAGTGTTTGATGATGTGGTTATAACCTCTCTTAAGCGCATTGCACTAGACTGTACTACTGGACTCATTTGACCATTTCTTTGCTTCATGCAGGCTTTCGAAGTTACCGGCGTCATTGCCCCTGGAGCTAACCGGGATAGGAGCAAAGCCTCCAAGCGGCGAGAGCTAGAAGCAGGAGTTGAGTGCAACTGACAGGAGGATCTCTTGTAGTGGGACTGAAAACCTGACCAGTTTGGGCACTGATGATGAGCGTGGTTAACTCACAAGAGAGTTCGTTTCTGGAGAGCATAATGTTGTTCCGAGATGGAGCTAGATTGTGGCTGTATATACTATGGTTGGTGTTGGCTTAGCTGCTAAATGGCTCAAGTTAATTAGCTGGTTGTGTACTCCTACTGCTGAAAACCAGCAGGATCGAATAATTTTGGGTAATCGTTTAAGCTGATTGACAATAAGTTGGGTGCAACATGCAACCTTGGGCTCCAGGCACATGCTGCTGGGTCGATTAGCTTCCGAATCTTTCAGTTTTGTGATCCACATAATTGCATGCAGAAGTCAAGATTTGTGCAGCGCCGCTGGGACGATTGCTCGGACCAGTCTGTCCCAGGCTCCCAGCGCGAGGTGTCGTCCCAGAGGGCACCTGAGCGAGAGAGCACCCCAACGAGCATTTCCATAGACGATGATGATGGATGGCCTACCTGGGAGTCGGCATGCGTGGGCAACCGGGGCCGGCTTTTGGCCACGAAAGCGCCGTGTGCGGCAGAGCGCGGCTCGGAGTTGGGTGACCGGGGCCCTGGTCGCGCATCGACTGAGATAAAGATTGCATTATGAATACATTGTGTCCCCATCATATCTGCGACTGTGTTCTTTTCCCTGGATCCGACGACGAACGCCGATAGTGATTGATGGAGACGATAGATATCGATCGTAGAAACACGATTGGAAAACATACTAAGCAGTTGAAAAATACAGCTGGGACAGCGTGATAATTTCGAGTGAAGAGTAAGGACCGTTCAGTTCGAAGCTGAGTGCTCAGTAAACAAGAGAAAATCATTATTGATTTATTTTTCTGAGAAGAGAAGATGGAGTTCAACCATGTTTTCACCGATGAGAATAACTGTTCCGCCCTCTGCATCCAATCAAATAAAAAGGCGAATATTTCTACAATCCAAAATTCAAGAAAGTTGTAGGTCGAATCGTCCGTTTCACATTCCACCTGGCCTAGCGCCACAATCTTCTTCTGGTTCCGTAACTGATTAACTGAATTCCAATACAAAGAAAATCCATGTTTACAAGAAATTAGCAAATACTCGTCACTTCATATATAACTCAAATCCTAATGGCTATAGTTACCTAAGTTTTAGAATGCCTTGTTTAAGAGACTCGGTATTTTTGGTTTTGTTTTGATTGGAATTTCGTTATGGAATACCGTTCTGGACTTAATTAACAATTTGAATTTCCCCTTCTTTTTATCAACCCGTCTTATATGGAGACATGCTTATGGACCATATATTTATATATGAAGTATACTTGATACAAAAATATTTATAACTAGATTTAAACGGCAACCTTTCCATATATTCTATATTATTAAAACATTTCTTGTTACTCGAAAAAGAAGATGAATAAAATTAGTAGATTTAAAAAGAGAGCTTATTCTTAAGTAAATAAATTGGGAGATACTTCTCTTGAGTGTCCCTGATCTGTTTTGTATCTTACATACACAAACTATCAATTCTTGTAAGATTTTCTTATGTATTACTCAAAAGATCCAATAGTTTATGTATGTTGGACCTGTTGAGACAATTATATGTTCTAGAAGGAAACTCTAATTGACCAATAGAAATACTATTCAATTTTCTACATCTAGATTTAATTTCATACTTTTTGATACTTTAAATGTTGTTTTCAATTTTTCAAAAGACGAGCTGCATGTAGCCTGAGCTACAATTGTGGTTTCTGTGCAATGCTTTTATTTCTCATATACTTGCTACTTCTAGGTATAGTTGATTTTTCTTAAGGGCGGATAAGATTTTGTGGAGTCTGGATTCATTTGGGGGCGGCTAGGCCTAGGTTGACCCAGAGTTAGTTTAACTCACGGTTGACAAACTTCTGGTAGAAAGATTTTTGGTTTTGCTTGCCCATTGTTTGGCGAATGTTGGCAAGAAAAACAAACTAGAGTTGCGATGGTGGTATGGGCATCCAAAATTTTGGCAACCATCCGAACTAGTATTACCAAAATTTTGTCCATGGCCAAACATTAGGTACGATTGATTTTGAGCACCAACCAAACACACCCTTAGCATCCGAACATGTTTGATTGTTCACGGGAGGGTTTAGCAAAATCAGCACACTTTAATTTGCCATGCAGGACAATGGAAATATACTTTATGGTACTCCCTCCGTTCTTTTTTAATTGACTCAAATTTAGTACAATTTTGTACTAAATCCGAGTCAATTAAAAAGGAACGGAGGGAGTATGTGCTTATGTAGCTAGTGGGATATTTGAACTAGGCATTTTTAAGTAAGAAAAAGGTATACATGACAATTGTGATTACGAAGAGATGAAAAATTACAATTGCACAAAGAAAACCAAAATTGCACATATATAGTAATTACAAATCCATGTGCAATTATGCTTCTATGAATAGAAAATATGCATAGATTTAAATTGAATGTTAATGATACATTCAACTTACACACATATATGCAGTTGCACACATATGTGCAAACCTTCATACAAAAAAGGCAGTGGGTCCGAATTGCACACATATGCGCAATCGCGTGTAAAAAAAACATTAGTTTTCAAATTACACATATATGCAATTGCACACTATAAAAAAAACATGGCAACTAAAGTTACAAAAAATATGAAAAATGCAATTACATGTTATTGTGCAATTGCACACAACTATTCGCTCATCTCCCACTGCTAATGAGTACACTCTTCCGAGCCCAACACGGTATAGGGGAAAAAAAGCTAAGAAATCTAGCTAAAAGGGGACCAAAACAAAGAAAAAAAGAAAGAAGGCCTAAAAGCCAGAACGCGAAAGCTCAGTATCATTTGCATAGCTAATGGTGGGCTAATATTGCACTAACTAATCCAGGCCTAATCTAGCACTAATTGTGAACCAAACGCTACACTAATTCTCGGTCACATGAGAAATAGCAAAAACTTATTTTACGTGATTTCAATGGTGTTAAGTTTTAGTAAATTTGTACCATGCATACTTATAATATTTTGAAATAAATGGAGGGTCGTCTCTTGGCAACATCATGTGACACACACATACAAATGTATTTATGTGTACATCCATACAATTCATTCATAAAAATAAATATATCCAAAACATCAATGTTAAAAATAGCTCACATGAGGCAACAAAATACAACTATATGGCAAACATTGACAAAGATATCCGACACGGCCGGTGTAACTGCATACTACCATGCTTTCACTAATTGTTCTTTTATGCAAGATCATTAAAGTGAAAACATATGTACAAATGTATTTTTTATTTATTAAAGTAAGCTTTTACTGTGTTAGTAAACTAGGTCAACTGCATGTGTAAATACACAACGAGAAGCACACATATTATTAATTGGTTCATAAAGTACAAATAATTTTATTTGATATTCAAAAAATATATTTTGTCAAGTTGGTGAACTAGGGAAACTGCCAGCACTATTACACGTGGAGCTGCAGGTGGCATATGCACTGTGCGACACACACACATTGACAAATAATGCTTTTATTGAAGTATATTTCCATGAATCCATGCTAAATAAATTAAATCGATCACAAATGTCAACAAGTTAAATACAACTCAGGGATAGCATTATTGGAGATATCCAACGCCGTCACCGTCAGCACAATGTTATGCCAGCCTTACAACTAGTACAACCACATAAGTGGAACTATAAATATAAAAAATACCCCAACAAACAAGTATTTCACAAAGGGCTCAACGATTAGGTTGCTAGATCAATCTAGTCGAGAGTAGATCAGGGGTTTCTATAAATATACATAACAAACATATATATAAATGTAGAATTTCTTTATTTGTTAAATATTTTATTTTCTCATGTTAGTAAACTAGGTCAATTTTACGTGAGAACTGACCCACAAAAATCTAATTAATTGTTCATAAAGCATGTATAATTTTCTTTGACTCTCTATTTATTTTGTCAAAAGTTGGTGAATTAGGTCAATTTCCAACGCAATGATCATGGATATGCAATTGGTATATGCATCTTGTGCTACACACATACAAATTTTATTGAAACGTACTTTCATAAAATTTCCATTATAAAATCATCTATAATGTTAACACAATACGATTGTGGCCATCTCTAACTGGGATATCCAACAACCATGCAAGTGAAATTATAATGTAGAAAGAATACCCCACAATCATGCAAGTGAAATTATAATGTACTACTATAAAGAATACCCCACATAGGACACTTTCACTAAGGGTTCATTGATTATGCATCATCTTTCTATAAAAATAATAGAGTGAAGTACATGTAGTTTTTTCTTTGTTTGATAAACTATGTTATTTTTTCTGGTTAGTAAACTACACTTACGCAGTCACACATGGAGCCACAGATATAATATTAATTGATTCACAAAGTATATATAATTTTATTTTAATATCGAAGCGTATTTATCTAGATTAGTTACACTACAAGAAAAGTTCTGATAGACAACGTCTCAAAATCGTCCGCTAAGGGGTATTTTCCTACAAGAAAAGTTCTATAGACAACGTCTCAAATCGTCCGCTAAGGGGTATTTTTCGAAGCCGTTCCAGGCCTAACCTACGATATGGGCTCCGTTGTGGAAATCGCGCTCAGCAAAGTCCTACGACGATTTTTTCGTCCGTCGCGCTGGGCG
>NC_061513.1:112989314-113075234 GCF_022539505.1 Lolium rigidum | reverse complement strand
TGACCATCTTGCATTAACACAGCTCCGATGCCTTTGTCGCTTGCGTCTGTTTCGACAATAAAGCGTTTGGCGAAATTCGGTAATGCTAGGACTGGTGCAGTAACTAAAGCACTTTTTAAAGCTTGGAAAGAAGCTTCGGCCTCTGATGTCCAAATATATTGGACTCCTTTCTTCAACAACTGTGTCAAGGTTTTGCTAATGACACCATACCCTCTGACAAATTTCCTGTAGTAGCCAGCCATTCCCAAAAAACTTCTAAGCTGTTTGACATTCTGAGGAGCTGCCCATTTCACAATCGGGGAAATCTTGGAGGGGTCAGTCGACACACCGGCAGCACTGATAACATGACCCAGATAAGATAGTTGCTGTTGCGCAAAATGACATTTGCTTTTCTTCACTTTTAACTGGTTTTCCATCAGCATTTTGAAAACAGCCTTGACATGCTGCACATGCTCTTGAAGTGTAGCACTGTAGATTAGAATGTCATCGATAAATACTAACACATACTTCCTCAATCCAGGTGCTAAGACTGCATTCATAACACCCTGGAAGGTAGCCGGAGCCCCTGTGAGACCATATGGCATGACCAAATACTCGAAATGGCCGTGATGTGTCTGGAACGTTGTTTTAGGGACATCCTCATCCGCCATCCTGATTTGGTGGTAACCAGCTCGCAAATCAAGGGTAGTGAACCATTTAGCCCCAGCAAGCTCGTCTAGCAGCTCATCTATAACGGGAAGAGGGAACTTGTTCTTTACTGTCATGGCATTCAGGTGGCGAAAATCTTGACAGAGCCTCCAAGATAAATCCTTCTTCTTAACTAGTAAGGCTGGTGCAGCAAAAGGACTAGCGCTGAGTTGCAACACCCCTTGTTTGATGAGTTCTGCAACTTGTTTCTCAATCTCCGTTTTCTGCATGGGGTTATAACGGTAAGGACGAAGCTTCGCAGGTGTTGCCCCGGCCAGCAGTGGAATTTTATGGTCATACAATCTCTTGGGAGGTAGCCCTTTAGGCTCTTGAAACAAGTCGTCGAAAGAGTGAACCAACTGTTCAATGGCCAAGGGAATACGCTGCTCCATCGACTGTTCCACAGCATACACTTGAACAAAGTACCATACTTCGCCCTTCTGTTCTTCTTGAGTCAAATCCATAGATGAAATGAAATTACAGCTTGAAGTGTCAGCCACCACGCCAAATAGTTTTTGCTTCTTATTATCTTGATTGACCTCGATCCATTTTTCTTGCCAATCAACGTGCATTGGACTTTGAGCTTTCAACCATTCTATCCCCAAAATCACATCATAACACTGCAATGGAATTACTTTCATGTCGGTTTGGAACACAGCACCTTGGCATGCCCATTTGCAGGCTGGCAATATATCAGTGCCCTTGATAGTCTCCCCATTAGCCACCTTCACCCGAATAGGTGACCATCTTATGAACCCCTTGAAGCTGGGTAGCAAAATCAGAACTAATGAAATTGCCCGAAGAACCAGAATCGATCAGCATCACAACGGTTTGCCCCTGAATGGTCCCTTTTAAGCGGAAACAAGAGCTGTTCTCTGTTCCAGTATATGCCTGTGAAGAGATTGCATTGAATTTAGCGTCAGTTCCGGCCTCAACATCCCCAGCTGTGGTAAAAGAGTCAGAACTCTCGGAATCATCCAACATTTCCATCAACTCTTCGACAATATGTAATTGCACAGTGGAAGCACATTTGTGTTGTTGAGTCCAATTTTTCTCACCACACTTAAAACACAAATTCATAGCTCTTCTATATGTTTTGAGTGCTGCAAACTTTTGAGCACTGGTCATAGCCTTGTCAGTATCATTGCTCCTCTTATCCTCAATCACTTGGTGAGTGCGAGGACGAGCTTGTGTGGAAGTAGAAGATGATGCTGGCGCTTTATAGTTGACACGCGGCGAACTGGCATGCTTGGAAAATGAATGCGGAAGCTCACAATCCTCATTTATCTCCTCCTGCAACAAGGCGAGAGAAACGGCAGTTTCCAAACTCGTGGGTTGTTGAATGAGAACAGCAGCACGAATATCACTAAGCAAACCATCGATGAAACGTGTGATACGTCTCCGACGTATCGATAATTTCTTATGTTCCATGCCACATTATTGATGATATCTACATGTTTTATGCACACTTTATGTCATTATTATGCGTTTTCCGGAACTAACCTATTGACGAGATGCCGAAGTGCCGGTTCTCGTTTTCGCTGTTTTTGGTTTCGAAATCCTAGTAAGGAAATATTCTCGGAATTGGACGAAATCAACGCCCGGGGTCCTATTTTCACACGAAGCTTCCAGAAGGCCGGAGGAGATACGAAGTGGGGCCACGAGGTGGCGCCACACTAAGGCGGCGCGGCCAGGCTAGGGCCCGCGCCGCCCTGTTGTGTGGGCCCCTCGTGACTCCACCGACCTTGCCCTTCCGCCTACTTAAAGTCTCCGTCGCGAAAACCCTACCAAGTTCGACGAAACCAGAGAAAACCTTCCAGAGCCGCCGCCATCGCGAAGCCAAGATCTGGGGGACAGGAGTCTCTGTTCCGGCACGCCGCCGGGACGGGGAAGTGCCCCCGAAGGCTTCTCCATCGACACCACCGCCATCTTCATCACCGCTCGCTGTCTCCCATGAGGAGGGAGTAGTTCTCCATCGAGGCTCGGGGCCGTACCGGTAGCTATGTGGTTCATCTCTCTCCTATGTGCTTCAATACAATAATCTCATGAGCTGACTTACATGATTGAGATTCATATGATGATGCTTGTAATCTAGATGTCATTATGCTAGTCAAGTGGATTTTACTTATGTGATCTCCGGAGACTCCTTGTCCCACGTGTGTAAAGGTGACAGTGTGTGCACCGTGTGGGTCTCTTAGGCTATATTTCACGTAATACTTATTCACCGTTATGAATGGCATAGTGAAGTGCTTATTTATATCTCTTTATGATTGCAATGTGTTTTGTATCACAATATATCCGTGTGCTACTCTAGTGATGTTATTAAAGTAGTTTATTCCTCCCGCACGGTGTAATGGTGACAGAGTGTGTGCATCGTGTAGTACTTGGCGTAGACTATGATTGTGATCTCTTGTAGATTATGAAGTTAACTATTGCTATGATAGTATTGATGTGATCTATGCCTCCTTTCGTAGTGTGAAGGTGACAAGTGTGCATGCTATGTTAGTACTTGGTTTGGTTATGTTGATCTGTTATGCACTCTAAGGTTATTTAAATATGAACATTGAATATTGTGGAGCTTGTTAACTCCGGCATTGAGGGTTCGTGTAATCCTACACAGTTAGTGGTGTTCATCATCCAACAAGAGGGTGTAGAGTCTAGCATCTATCTATTTATTCTGTTATGTGATCAATGTTGAGAGTGTCCACTAGTGAAAGTCTGATCCCTAGGCCTTGTTCCTAAATACTGCTATCGCTGCTTGTTTACTTGTTTTATCTGCATTTATACTCGCTCGCAATATTACCACCATCAACCACGCTCCAGTCCTGGACGAGCAAAGCACTTTTCTCGGTGCCATTGCTACTGCTCATACTTATTCATACCACCTCGTATTTCACTATCTCTTCGCCGAACTAGTGCACCTATTAGGTGTGTTGGGGACACAAGAGACTTCTTGCTTTGTGGTTGCAGGGTTGCATGAGAGGGATATCTTTGACCTCTTCCTCCCTGAGTTCGATAAACCTTGGGTGATCCACTTAAGGGAAACTTGCTGCTGTTCTACAAACCTCTGCTCTTGGAGGTCCAACACTGTCTACAAGAATAGAAGCACCCGTAGACATCAACGTGTGGTGAAAAAAAGTAGGATCTATGTCTGGCTTGTAGGCTAACATATGATGCATCAAGTTATCAAATCGTTCAATGTAATCAGAGACTGAACTAGTTTGTTTAATTTTGAACACTTGGCGGTACAGCAACTGGTACTGGCCGCGATCAAACCTTGTGTTTATAATGTCACACAATTGAACCCAATTAACAGCTCCCATTTTATCCTCGGCACTCTGAAACCACAGGGCCGCATTGCCCGTAAAGTGCAGGGTGGCATGCTCAACCCAAAACTCAGAGCTAACAGAATAAATTCTGAAGTATTTCTCACATGCTTTCTTCCATAATTTGGGGTTTTCACCATCAAAACGAGGGAATTCTGAGTGTGGTGGTGGGTTTCCGGCCTGATTTCTAGCATTTTCAGTAGTAGCACTCGCACTAGCACCTGGGTCAAAAGGTATCATGGTGCGCGTAGTATTCTGACCTGTGACCGGGGCTGGTGGCGACGGAGGTGTATCCGACACCACCATAACCCCGGAGAGATGTTCGACGCCGAGGCCGAGTTGCCTGGAGTGTGCACCCTTGAGTGCGCTCGATGGAGATGGACCCATCGGCGGAGGGGCTGCTGCAGGAGGAGGTCCCAGCGCGCCAGCTCCCACTCCCCTTGCCATGTGGTCGACCTGCCTGCGCAGATCCTTCACCACCTCGCCAAGGCCCTCCACCTTGGCCTCCATCTCAGGGCGCCAGGCTTCGAAAGTGGCCTTGATTTTCTCCATTTCCGGTTGCAACGACATCACCGAACTCTGCAAACCGACGATGTCAGGTCTGATGGCGTCAACCCCCGCCGAGATCGCTCCCATCTCGCGCGCCAGGCGAGACTCGGAGTCCTTGATCATTTGCATCAACGCATCCATCCTCGACTCCATGCTGTCGATGCGGCCCGAAGTATCCCACCGCGTCTGGGCTTTTTCGGTCCCCAGTTTCACTCAGCTCACTTATCGAACAGGTGCTGTGCGAGCACCCACTCCGACAAGTTCGTCCGATTCAACTCAAGGTGGGCGTCCGCGAAGCGAAACTTTGTGTAGATCGCAAGGATCTACGCCCAACAGAGAGGATCCGCCCAGCAGATCGTGAATCGAACCGCGTGCGAGCCCACCCCCCAACGGAATTGCTGGAATCTGATACCAAATGTTATGTACCCGGATCGATCTACTCTTCTATTATAGTTTCACACAGAAATTTGGATACAAGTGCAAGTAGCAGCAAGAGATCTGGGAGTAGAAGCAAGGATTCAAGGAAGAAGAGCAGGGAGGAAGAAGAGACGTGAGCACCGCTCTTTTACAATTGGCTTCCAAAAGCAAAACGATCAGTTTGGCCTCCAGGCCCTTTTTATGAGACGTACAGGAGACGGTTTCTGAATAGACTTCAGGGATGATGCGACGGAACTCCGGTGTTGTTGGATCGGCCTACGTGGTCCAATCCGGACCGTTGAAGCGAGCATTCAGTTGACGCTCTCGCCTTGACCTCCTGGCTTGCTCACGCTGATGCTCCGGTCCCCGCTCCATGATCGCCTTCTCTCTTTTCTTCAGAGGCATCTTCTTAGGTGCAATAGGCTGGTCCATAACATAGGGTGTGTTTGGTAGCCTGTATCACTAGAGAAAGACTTTCTCATCTCACCCAAGCTGATCTCACACAAGCTGAGCTGAGATTTTACCACATGTTTGGTAGGTTGGGTGTGCTCACCCACGCTGAGTAAGGATGTTGTTTGGTGTGCCAAGCTGAGTTCAACCCATACACCGTTTTACATAAACTATCCAATTACAAAAAGGTCCACAATTTTACAGAAACAACCTTAGGCAGAAAAAGAAAAAGCAATCAAATCCCAGCCAGGGCGCTGGGCGGTGGCTGACGGCGGTGGCCGACGAGGCGATGGGCGGCGGCTGACGCGGCGCTGGGCGGTGGCCGACGAGGCGATGGGCGGCGGCCGACGAGGCCGTGGTCGGCGGCACGAGAAGGCAGCAGGGCGCGCGGCGTGAGGACGCGCCAGGATGCATCGCGCGATGACCATGCCTCCGTGGCTGGCTCTCGGCCGTGGCGGCGTGAGGGAGCGCCGTGGCCCTTCTATGCCGACGAGAAGACCCCCCGCCGACGAGAATAGCGGCCGCCAGAAGCCCGAGCCCCTCCTGCTCGCGCGCGGCAAGGCCGAGCTGCGCATCCTGCTCGGTTGCTCCGCCTGACATAGGCATCCCAAATGGGCCTGCCGAATATAGTACCCGGGGTTTATTGGAGGCCCACTACCCGAAGGATAAGAAGATTCGGAAGCCCAAGATGTGTTAAAGGAAAAGATAGAGTTGTAATAGGAAGCGTTATTTGTAATCTGACGGGATGAGTTAGAAACCGTCCCGGACTCTGTAACTTGTACAAAACGAAACCCTCGGCTCCACCTCTTATATAAAGGGGGAGTCGAGGGACGAAGAGATCATCGAATCATTGTCTGCAAACCCTAGTTTTCATATTCGTCGAGTACTTTTCGGCTGAAACCTTCGAGATCTACTTGCCCTCTACTTCTAACTAAACCCTAGCCTACAATCCATAGGCATTGACAAGTTAATCCCTTGTCACCGCCGGCGAAGGAGGCTCGAGTCGTCGGTCGCGGACCAGAGGGTGCGGGCGCGAGCTCCTGCCTCTGCTCGACGTCCCATGCTGCTGCTCGGCCGTCGGGAGAGGAGAAGGGCGGGAGGAGGGCCGGAGCGGGAGCTTCTCCGGCGGAGGTGGGTTGGAGCGAGAGGACGATGGGGGGGAAATGAGGAGAAATTGAGGTGGGGGTGGAGGTCTGGAGGGGGGCGCGCGGGGCCTGCTACAGTGTTCTGCGGGTTGAGTTCAGCTCGGTCGGGTTGTGAAGCTCGATTTGAGCTTCTCCACCCGGCCTGGCTGAGAGGCGTTTTCTGTATGCGTTCGGCAGTGCTGAGATGGCCCGATCCAGTCTAACAAACAAGAAATAGACACTCTAGCTAGGTTGAGATGAGAATATCTAAACTCACCCGAGCTACCAAACACACCCATAGTGTTTCATGGCATGCAACTTGAATCGAGGAGGAAATATATGGTTGCAACAGTGGAATGCGACCCCATGTTACGAAAGGACCTTCCACTAGCTTTTGTAGTCGGCAGTTTAACTTTTGCTTAATTTGCAACCAATCAAACGTGACGTGAGGTTGCTAAACAAGCCAACGAAAACGTCCTCGGTGAAATACACGATTTACCACCTATAGTGCTGCAGGATATTTTTCCACCCTAAATTCGTCTACCCCGCTGGTCACTGTCTTTAGCTTTACGTGCAGGTCAATTTCGTAGCGGGAAAAAACCTGCAGAAAATTCCCAATTCGTGCTTGTCCCGTCGCAGAAGGCAAAGGCGCGACGGTGACGCGTGTGCCCTAGATAGATGCATGGTTAGATTCCGTTCAGTTCGCTTTCATCTGCCTTTTCTGGCGTCCATCCATTTTTTGCCTTGCGTATCTATTGGAGCCTAGAAAGGTTGGTCGATTCGTCCCCCTGTATAGCATTAGCATCCGAGCCTAGAGAATTCAGTGGAATCACGTATGGATGAAGTGGGAATTTGGAATCGCATTTGAAGTGATTTTAATCCGCGTGTGTGCTCATGATCTCCGGCGGCCTAACATAAATCGAACACGAAAAGTATTCGTTTTGATCCATTTAGATCGGGTGGATACAAAATAGGCCCTCTCATATAGTCGATATAGATGAAGTTGTCGAGCAAAGTCGACGAGGACGTTCCCCTGGTCCATCTCCATTCGGCGGCAGCGGGAGGACCCCGCCTCATACTCGTTCTGGGACTTCCTAAACGGCCAGGACTTACCCATGGCGCGAGGCGTGTATCTTCATTGTGTGAGTGCGGAGTGTGTGGCAATGGCGTGGGCAAAAGGCAGGTGTTGCCAGATGCCTTAAAAAGCATCGCCTTTTAAATGCCGGCTCTAATCTCCGAGGCATTGATGTTGTCGTAGAGCCCAACGCTATCTGCCAACAGTACTGACGCGTAAAAGGAGAGGCGGGCTCCATTAACCGCGGCGTAGAAGGCCGCACCATCCCCGTTGTCAGAACCGGCGCGTTGAAGGCGAAGCAGGCACTTATGTTGCTAGTTGGGTCCGAGGCTATAGAGGGGGGTCACGCGTGCGCGGTTCGGGACACGTATGCCGACACATTTGCAACCCAAATTGGTCGCCGCGGATAGGTTGGTCCGTCTATGCTGCCCGGTTGTCTTTTCGCTCTCCTGCTGTCTCGGTAGACCAAAACTAGTTAGATTGATCTGTTTACGCTGACCCGGAGATGAGTAGCGGATCCAACCCAATTTGCTAGGATGAGGCGGGCCTAAGTTAGGCTAGACCTTTTTGCATTTTTCTTCTTCTTTCTGTTCTGTACATAGCTGATACATGGGTGAATACAAATCTTTTCACCCATACATCCAGCTGGCTCCGCCACTCGAGATGGGGTAGATGTTCAGATGTGTGGAGAAGACGATTCGCCAGTAGCTAGGTCCTACGTCACCGTGTTTTGTCTTGCACCTTTGGACTTGTAGTGGAAACACGTCGACGACACCGTGAAGTTGAGTCATGACGCTGGCTGGAGTTACCGGCACGCCAGGGAGTGAGCTGTGAACCGCACGCTGAGCTTCACGCGCGTTTCCGTTGCTTTTTTTTTTTTTTTGATAAAGGATGCTTTTATTACTTTTGGAAGCAATTACATCCAGCCTCTGCATAACCAGGATGCACACAGCCGTATAGTTGTCTCAAGTCCAAAAAGATGAAAAATAAAAATAAAATCTAGGCGAGATACATATCGGAACGATGAATCATATAACGCCTAAGGAGTAGGTGGGGCATCTATCCGTAGACTATGCTGCCACCCATGTAGGGAAAAAGTATCCCTCGCCGTAGCCTCCAACCGTGTACAGACCTCCGTAAATAGGTCTCGGTTCTCCAGTCGCTGAAGAGGTAACCACGAACGGAGAATACCTGTACATCTGTAGATGACCTGCAACAAAGAGCAATTTATATCGTTAAAGATCTTGTCATTTCTACATAGCCAAAGCGCCCAGATAACTGCTAGCGCCCCCACCCTAAGAAGCAACTTAAACCTTGAATCGATACCATGAAGCCAATTGCCAAAGACATTGGCAACACTAGTCGGAGGATACGGGGTAGACGCTACTTGGATGATCGACCATATAGATCTCGCGAGTCGGCACTCTGGAAGAATAAGTGTTTGATTGTTTCGTCATGATGACAAAAAACGCACCGTGTACTCCCGTGCCAATTACGCTTAACAAGATTGTCTTTGGTGAGAATAACCTCACGACGAAGATACCATCCAAAAATTTTAATTTTTAATGGTATCTTCATCTTCCAAATCTTTTTATTGTTATCAACTGGTAAATCAGAAAGAAGGATCGCGTTGTAGAAAGATTTTACGGAAAAAGTACCATCTACATGAAGGTTCCATCTAAATTCGTCTGGTTCATGCGATAATTGAATATCTCCGAGCCGTTGAATTAAGGTATTCCATGCCACAAGTCTTTGTCCAAGTAAAACCCGTCTAAACGTCACATTCGGAGGTGAGGTAGCCATTACAGTAGCAATGGTATCACCTTGACGACGAGCAATCCTATAAAGAGCAGGATACTGTTCACATAAGGGTGCATTGTCTAGCCAAGCATCTTCCCAGAACCGTATCTGTGCTCCATTCCTGATAGAGAAAGTGCCATGGCGAAAAAATTCATTTTTTGTCGCCATTAGCCCAGCCCAGAAGTGAGAATCCCCTGGTTTCCAAACCATTTGGGATAAAGTCTTCGAACCGATATACTTTCTCCGAAGAATAGTTTGCCAAGTCCCATCCTCTGTGAGGAGCTTAAACAGCCATTTACCCAGTAGAGCTGAATTCTTGACCTCCAAGTCATGAACTCCAAGCCCTCCTTGGTCTTTGGGACTACAAACTATACTCCACTTAACCAGTCGATATTTCTTTTTCTCGCTGTCCCCTTGCCAAAAGAATCTGGATCGATAGTAATCGAGTTTATGCAGAATTCCTTTCGGTAGGATGAAAAATGATAACATATACGGTACCATATTTGTGAGTACCGAATTAATGAGTACCAATCTTCCTCCCAGGGACAACAATTTACCTTTCCAGCTACTAAGGCGTTTTTGTAGTCTTTCTTCCACTAATTTCCATTCCGCGATTGTAAGTCTCCGATAATGAATCGGGATACCCAAATAACGAATCGGAAATTGGCCTTGCCCGCAACCAAACAACTCTGTATACAGAGTCATATCATTTTGGGCATCACCGAAGCAAAACAATTCACTTTTATGGAAATTGATTTTCAATCCTGACAATTGCTCAAAAGCCGCCAAAATTAATTTCAGATTTTGAGCTTTTTCAAGATCATGATCCATAAACAGAATTGTATCATCGGCATATTGAAGTATAGATAAACCACCATCAACCAGATGTGGAATCACTCCTTCAATCTGGCCATCAGCCTTGGCCCGCTCTATGAGTATAGCCAGCATATCCGCTACAATGTTAAACAACATCGGTGATAACGGATCCCCTTGGCGTAACCCTTTTCGTGTTTGGAAATAGTGACCGGTGTCATCATTAACCCGGATTGCGACACTACCTCCATACACAAAATCATTTATCAGAGCGCGCCACTCTGGAGAAAAACCTTTCATCCTGAGTGTCTGCTTGTAGGAAAGACCACTTAACTTTATCATACGCCTTTTCAAAATCTAATTTTAAAATAACCCCATTTAGTTTCTTAGAATGCATCTCATGTACCGTCTCATGCAGGACGGCCACTCCATCAAGGATGTTCCTTCCTTGCATAAAGGCTGTCTGTGATGGCTGGACAACATGATCCGCAACCGTATTAAGTCTAATGGTGGCCACTTTCGTGAAAATCTTGAAACTTACATTTAAGAGGCAAATAGGTCTATATTGTTGAATCCTTTCTGCCTCATTAACTTTCGGTAACAAGATTACTTCACCAAAATTTAGACGAAATAATTCTAGTTGTCCAGTGTGTAGGTCAGTGAACAAATCTAGAAGGTCCGATTTAATCGTATCCCAGAAAGTTTGATAAAACTCAGCTGGAAAACCATCAGGACCCGGTGCTTTGTTGCATTCCATTTGGAAAACTGCCTTCTGAACCTCTTCCTCGGTATAAGGTGCGGTTAGTAGACCATTTTCCTCAATGGAAACTTGGGGTATATCGTCCGTTAAGTCCTCATTAAGAAAGAAGGTACTTTCCTCCGGAGGACCAAACAAACCTTTATAATAATTAGTAATGTAAGATTTGAGTTGCTCATGGCCTTCGATCAACCCTTCATCTTGAGTAAGAGAGTGAATACGTTTTTTCCGATGTCTCCCATTGGCTAAGGCATGGAAATATCGCGTATTTGAATCTCCTTCCAATATGAACTGGGCTTTGGATCGTTGATACCATTTGAGTTCCTCCTCGCGAAGAAGACTCGCCATTTGCGCATTTGATTGATTTTTAAGTTCAATCTCCTGCGTAGACAACGGTCTAACCTCCGCTACAGCCTCAAGCTCATCAATAACATTTGATAAGCGAGCCTTCTCTTTTTTGAGGATACCAGCCGTATGGGCAGCCCAACCAGAGAGATGTTTGCGCATTGTCCGCATCTTATTATTCCATCTCATAATTGGAGAGCTGCCCCCGACCGGTCTCTCCCAAACCTTCTTAACCATATCATGAAAACCCTCTCGATGTAGCCAACCAATTTCAAATTTGAATGGCCGTTTACAAACAGGACGGGGATTCCCAGTAGTTAGGAGGATGGGGGCATGGTCAGACAGTTTTTCAATACGTTCTAGTGCGCGGACTGATACCATAGGGAATTTATCTTCCCATTCGGTATCCATCAACACGCGATCTAGCTTTTCGTATGTGGGCTCAGGCAAGCTGTTGGCCCAAGTATACTGTCGACCCGACATAAACACCTCTCTTAAGTCAAGGCTATCAATGACAGCATTAAACAAGAAAGGCCAATGTCCATCAAAAAGACCTTTACTTTTCTCATGAGGAAATCTTAGTATATTGAAATCCCCTCCGATCAAAATCGGGTAGGGATTATCTTTAGTAAGATTTACCAACTCACGTAAAAAGTCAGCCTTAAAAGCATCTTGGGCGGCACCATACACAGCAACCAGACTCCAAGTGAAACCGTCAGCTTTATTCCGAATATCGAGCTTAATGTGATACTCTCCATCAGAACTAGCTAGAACAGTCATGGTGTCTATGCGGACGCCAAGTAAAATGCCCCCAGACCTACCACGAGGCGGGCGAGAAAACCACTGAAAGTTAATCCCGCCTGATAAACGGTCGAGGAAACTCTGTGAGAAATTCCGCCTACCAGTCTACGATATAGCAAGAAAGTCTAAATCATAATCTCTACAACCATCGGCAATGTGAGAATGCTTAGCCAAGTCTCCAAGACCTCTCGCTATTCCGAAACATGCCATTCATTGAGAGACTATTTTAGATTTAGAGCTTTTGCTATATCGACGAGACTTCTTTCCGACAGACGACCGAGAACCTCGTGCTGAAGCTTTTAGATCATATACTGAACTAAGCTCCGAGTGTTCTAGGTCGAAATCTGAAACACTACCAATGATAGACGAGAGAAGCTGACCATCTAGGATGTCATCATCTTCATCATTATCTATCACGGAAGTTTCAAGCCCAGTGGATTCATTCGGAACAACCGTTAAACGGTCAAGTTCCGTCTGTCTCAACACATTAGCCGAAACCGAGATCTCATTAGTCGTAATACCCAACGAGACACCAAGACTACTCAAATTAGAAGAAATGCGTGAATCTGAAAAAGAAGTAAAAGACTTAGGATGTTTCTTCATACCTGCCGTGTCGAGATTCTTCTCCGCCTTGCGTCGCATAGCACGTTGCATGACGTCCTCGTCCGTCGCCCCCGACCCATCCTCCGCAAGCGCATATCTCCCACTCCGTCTCACCGTCGGTTGAACGACAGGAGGAGGAATAGCGGAAGGAGGCTGCTGCAGGGTAGAGACTGGCGAAGGAGAGGTCGAACGCGGTGAAGAAACCGTCGAAGCAGGCGAGGAGTCTGGCGATACAGGGGAAGATGGCGGTGCAGGCCCCCGTACCAAACCAGGCCGAGGCGCGACCCCCTCCAAGGGCGAAGACGGCACTTGCAGCGCCCCCACGTAGGCCGCATCACCTCGTCGAGGTTGGGGATCAGGCGTGAGCGGCTGCTGCTGTCCCTCTCCAGTTGGGCACGTGGCCAACCCCGCACCCAGCGCCTTGGCCGGCTGCTCCGAGGCCGACGACGTCGGCTGCTGCTGCGTGGCCGGCCGCTCCAAAGCAGCCGACGTTGGCTGCTGCTGCGCCGAACCCGCCGTGGCCAACCCCGTACCCGGCTCCTTGGCCGGCTGCTCCGTGGCCATCGATGACGGCTGTTGCTGCGTGGCCGGCCACTCCGAGTCCGTCGACGACAGCTGCTGCTGCATGGCCGGCCTCTCCTCCGCCGGGAGCATCGGAGCCAGCTGAGGCGACGAAGCCGATCGCCCCGAGGCCGACATTTGCCCAAGCGATGGCGCCTTGGCCGGCTGCTGCTGCAGCGAAGCCAGCGCCGAAGAGCCGGGCCGGTCAACGTGCGACGCCGCAGTTGAGAGAGACCGCTGCGGCGGAGGCACCAAATCCATCTGTGGCGAGGTAGAAGACGGAGGTGGTGCCCCCCGCTGCGAACCCGGAGAAGAGGCCCGTGAACTAGTCGATGAAGCCGGACGAGTACGACCCTGCATAAAAGTCCGAACTCTAGACGGTGAAGAAGCCCGTGAAGACGTCGGCGGTGTAGCAACCAAGTGCGGACACTCCTCCCTAGCTCGAGCCACGATCTCTCGTCCTCTCGCTCGTCAAGGGCGAATGGTTGAACGGAGTCAACGCCACCTGCGCAGTCGACACCGCCGGGGTGCCTGAAGAATGCGTCGGAACATGTCCATCAACCTCCATATTAGCCGACTCCGGCGCCGCATCAGGTGCGGCGTCATCAAGCCTCTCCTCCTCAGAACCGTGAGCTCCATCATCATCACCTCCGTCCTTCCAGAAAAAAGGCCGGAACCGAGTGTCTGGCTGAAACCCCACTGCCTCACGACTGAAAATAAACCTATAACCATTAAGCTGAAGCAGAGCAATAACCTCCATGCAACCATTATCTTTC
Source organism: Lolium rigidum (assembly GCF_022539505.1). Lineage (NCBI taxonomy): Eukaryota > Viridiplantae > Streptophyta > Magnoliopsida > Poales > Poaceae > Lolium > Lolium rigidum. The sequence continues at coordinate 113,061,150 of NC_061513.1, read as the reverse complement.
TCCAGAGCTGCAGGATCACGCATCGCCACAAGAATCCGAACAATCCCCAGGGACCGAAGAGAATACAAATCAACATCGAGTGTATTACCAATAAGAGAACCCACAGCCCAGAGCCCTAAGAAATGACGGACAGAATCAGGAACACCGTCAACATGCACCCAAACCGGCTTCATAACAAACAGTGGCTTAACATCCTGGTGAACCCATGAAGAAACTAGAGCCTGAGCATTAGTCTTGGGCACACTCATCTGCATACCATCAATCCTGGACAAGTCATCGGCTGTAGGAATAGCAATAAGGAACGCATTAACCCCATGGGCCATCGCCTCCCACTTCCATGCAGGATTCCCTGGACACATGCGGGCCATAAGACTCTGAATATCTGCCGCAGTGACAACCCCCTCCCCTGACACCTGCACCAAAGCTGTTGGAGCTCCAGGAGAAATCAACTGAGGCTTATAAACTGAGTCAGGTAACTGAAGATCAAGTGTGGCATCATTACCACAACCAACAAAGGAACTCGTAGGCCTTGGCAACTTCAGGACGGGACACCTAATGGTAGGGTGTGCCCCAGAATCACAAACCAAACAATAATGTATAGCCTTACAGTCTTTTGTTGCATGAGTATTATTGGCGCATTTCCAACATCGTCCCGCCTTCTTTTGCTTCACCACGGGTGCGACAGGGACAGGAACTACAGCAGGCATCTGCAAAGGAATCGAAGAACTATCCGTGTTTACCATCATAGATGGTTGTCCCATGGGAACCTGCACAGACTGGCCCATAGGCGGCACTGCTTGCCCCATAGGCGGCGTAGGCGGCAGGGGCTGCCCCACGGTAGCCACCGGCTGTCCCACTGCAGCGGCACTCTTCTTCTTCCTTCTCTTCTTTACCTGTCCAGGTTGCTGCGGTGGTTGTTGCTGTGCAGGCTGTTGCAAAAAGGCTGCACCATACTCTGTTGACCAGCCATCGGATACTGGAAAGGACCGGAGTACGGTTGAACCGGTTGCTGCGGGATGAATTGAGGCACCGGCATACGAACTGGTGGGCGGTATCCTGATGTCGGCCTCGGGACTGGTGCAGATGGCCGTGGAACAGGCGCAGGCTGCGGCATCAACATCCCTGCCGGCCACCCTTGGAAGCCGGGGGGCCCCATGTAGGGACCGGTGGCGGCAGCAGCCGCAGCCACCGGGGGAGCAGACCCTGGCGCCGCCGCAGCAAGTCCAGGCGCCGGTACAGCAGGAGCTGCTGACGCCGCCACAGGCGCCCCGGCAGGCGCAGGGGGCCGCACCATCCCGGCCACCCCGACGAGCGAAGACGACCCGGCGACGACCTGCGCGAAGGAGCGGGGCGAAGCAGATCCTGGCGATGGCGTGAGCGGGGATGGCGGTGTCGAGGTGCTGACGATGATGGCGTGGGCAGAGGCGGCGACGTGAGGTGGAGCTGTGGCGGCGGAGGAGTCGTACGAAGATCGATACGTATTTTGGTCGATAGACCGAGATCGTATGTGATCGCCAAACACCCCACGCCGCGGCGCTCGCTGCACGGCCATCACGGCCCGGCCAAACCAGGCCCACCGAGGCTGCGGCCCACCCAAGACCTCCAGGGATCCCGCGTCGAGCGGTTTGAACCGCGGATGAGTCGCCGCGATCAACGTCCTCGCCGCCGGCGCCGTAGAAACGTCGGCCGGCTCCGTAGCCGGAGCAGTAAAGCTCCTCGACGTAGGAATATGAGCAGCCGCGCACGCCCCGGACTTTCCAAGCGCGGCGTCGATGAAGTCCGCGAGAACTGCCGGCGGTGTGATCCGCTTGGGCGGCAAGGGACCCTTCCACGCCTTCGGCTTCATCGGTGGCTTAGGCGGACGGAAAACCGGCGGCGAGGACGATGCCGGTCTTCCTCCCAAAGCTACCTTCTCAACCCTTGTCGGAGACGAAGACCTAGCGCGTTGAGCCACTTGTTTCCTCTCCCAATGCCTGGATGCCGCCGTCGGGAACCCGATCTTAGACCAGAAATCATCTAGCCGCTCGCGGCCTCCCCGATCATCGATCTTGTCAAGAGGCGACACCCGCGGCTCGTCGACGAGGCCATTCCATGCGACCTCCTCCGCCACCGAGATCTCGCCGTCTTCGAACACATCATCGATGGGAAGAAACCTCGGATCCCGAGCCGGATGGGACATCCGCCGGCGAGAGAACTGGACAGATCGGCCGCCGCCGGCGCCGAATCTCCGGCGTGATCCACGCCGAGCCGTCCACCTCGCTCATCCTTATTAAATGGGGAGAATTTCACTTCCCGGCCTCTGCACCAACCAGGGATGCACACAGCCATTTGGCATGAGTACTAAGATTTTTAATCTTGGTTAAGATTAAAGCATAGTCCTCAAGATAAATTGCGTGAGTACCGAGTCTAGCTCGGGCCTCAAGTATAAATAGGAACCTAAATTCGCGTCCGTGAGGATTTGAACTCAGGTGCTGGGTTTGTACATCCACTCCCCCAACCAGTTGAGCTAGGCTCACTCCCTTTAAAAATGGGGAGAATTTCACTTCCCGGCCTCTGCACCAACCAGGGATGCACACAGCCATTTGGCATGAGTACTAAGATTTTTAATCTTGGTTAAGATTAAAGCATAGTCCTCAAGATAAATTGCGTGAGTACGCGAGTCAGCGCAGGCCTCAAGTATAAATAGGAACCTAAATTCGCGTCCGTGAGGATTTGAACTCAGGTGCTGGGTTTCCGTTGCTTGCATCGCTGCTACAGTTCGAAGTTAGGCCAAGGCACTTGTGGCCCACGCGAGCGCACGCCGTCGGGGCGGTTCGGCTCACGCGGCCGAACCCGCGCCTTCCGGCGGCCGGCCGGGGCGGCGGACACGCCAGCGCCGCCAGGTTTACCGGCGCGGCGCCGCGCGACGCGGTGGTGGGTCTCGTTTTGTTTAAGGTAGGCAGGTAGCGGTGGAGAATCAATCACAGGAGGCATGCAGCGCGCGCGCGACCGTCACGCCGCACCAGCCGACCTGGCGCAATAGCGCTGGGGAAAGCTCCACCTGTCCTCGCGGCGCCAGCGCGACCCACTGCCGTCGCTCCACGTCGCCTCAAACAAATCCCCTCGCGTGTTCTCTGGTTCAAACCCGCCATCTTGGAAAGTGAAGGACCACTGTGCTGCACTTTCCTTCGATGATTAAGAAAGAGATCTTTGCATTATTTGTCCTGAGAGATGTTGAAACTAGTAGTGTACAATAATAATATTTTTTACGTTTTTTAAGGAAGAATGAACGGACGAGGAGACCTGCATGGGTGGGCCTGGAGAAGCTGAGACCGTGACTGACACTACGGGGTACTGCTGAGAGAATGATTTATCACGTACGTAGTATATTGCTTTCTTTTCTCGAGTACCACATACGCCCTTCGGTGATCACATATTTACGTGAAAGTATATCCTCCACGCAACATGTTTAGTATGTATGTTACCGGCTTTGTTCAGTGAACTTCTTCTAGGACAAGCAATAATAATAGTGCTACGTATGGGAAGGTACGTCGCGTGGTTATATGAACTTTGCTTGCCAGCGGTGTAAAGTAGGAGAGCGATGTTTTCTCTTGTAAACAACATTATAGCGTAGTGGCATCCAAACAAGGGTACAGCCCAAAGAGGAAAAAGATAGATGTGGCAGGTTTAAGTGGTCATATTGAATGAAAAAATATGGGGCACATGACCGGTGTGCAACTATAAGAAATGATGCGTTATTTTTTTAACTACTTACCTCCTTTGTAAATGTAGATCTTTTCATGTTTTCCCGATCAATTATTTGCATGTTTAACCATAGTACTGTAAGAGAAATTTAGGTTTTCCCAATCAAATATTTGCATGTTTAACCATACGTAAGATAAATTTAGTAGCATCAACAACATCCTTTTCACATTGCCTACATTATCATGAAATGTTTTTCTTAACATTTTTTTAGATTCATAGGGAGACACCTCCTCGGTTCCATTTATAGCATAAACAAAACCAGTGTTCAGAACATTCAGAATTCAAACTAAAACGAGCAAAGCCGCAGCTAGAACCAAGTCTTAAAGCTAGATCCTACCACCCACATCACGGGCACCGTAACACTGAACCAAAGCCACAACTCAGCGCCACAAAAGCACGCCGTCACCTAGCCAAACTATCAAAAAACCACCACAGGCATTACATTACACCAAAACACTAAACTGTTCTTTTCCAGACTTCAAAGAGACAGCTAACCCAGCACGACATGGATCGAAGAGTCTTCCTCTGGGTGTTTCTTTCAGGTAAGCCATGGAAGCCCTTCCACCATGTGCAAGCTTCGAAGCAGGAGCCCAAGAGGAGATCCAGTCGAAATTGGTGTACTTCAGCTTGACATCAGTGCCAGTCCACCTCCTTCCAGATTTGATCCTTGAAAGGAACTTTCCAATTTCTGAGATATGATAGAATCAACCTCCACACCTGTTTCATATCCATCCAGGTCAATCTATTAAAAACTATACTATTTCTAGAGTTCCAAATCCCCCACAAGGCAGCAGAGGAAATGAAATGAAATTGTAAGAATGTTTTATTACATAACCATCTACTAGTCACATTTACAAATTTATCAATCCTACACTTAAAACAATTTTCTACTAAAAGCCAGACACTTCTAGCAACTATGCATTCAAAGAATAGGTGATGCACTTTCAAAATCCTTGCAAAAAGAGCACTCTAGAGGTTTGGTAATCCCTCTATGTCTCGGATTATCTCTAGTCATAATTTTGTTTTGGGAAAACAACCAAAGGAACACCTGAACTCTAGGAGAAATTTTGAGGTTCCAAACAGCAGGTAAATAAACTGAAGTTATACCTCTAAAATTAACTGAAGCATACATAGATTTTGAGAAATACACTCCATTTATTTCATAGGACCAGATAAGCTGGTCATCTTCATCCACTAGGTTAATAGTATTAGCAATAACAACTAACTCTTACCACTACAACATCATTTCATCAGAGAAAGCTCTTCCAAAATCACATCTCAAATTAGTTCCATCCCAAATTTCCCAAACAGTTTTAGTTTGTTGGTTAGAGACGAAGTAAATATCCCAAAACTGTGTAGCTAAATTAGTGTTACCAAACCAGATATCTTAACATATTTTTTTATGGAGCTACAAGCATGTTTTTACCCAAATTGGTGGCTAGAGTTTCACACTGAAAACATTGTCAATATGGTCAAACACCGACTCTTGTATTAATTAAATCACTAAAATCATATTCTTGTACTAGAGTAGCTAGCAATACAAAGTGTAACTACAAAACCCTCTAGAAAACAAGAAAATAACTTGGTTTACTGAATAACCCTCTTTTCCTCCCAATGGCGAGTCGGTCATTGTATGCATTACTTTTATTGGATGTTGTGTGTTCAGTAATCTACACCATTTTCTCCATGAAACTTGAATCACATTATAACAATTGTGAGAGGTAAACTAATTAAGGAAGAATGAACGGTGTGGGCCGGAGAAGCTGAGACCGTGACTAAGTATGGGGTACCGCTGGGGGAACAATTTAGCATATACAGTGTATGCTCTTTTTTTCTCGATAACACATAAGCCCTCTCGGGAGACACACGTTTTATGTGAAGGTATGCTCAACGCAACATGTTGCCGTCTTGATCGATGACCTTCTTTGGGACAAATAACTATACTAGTGCTAGGTATGGGGTTGAATGGTTATATGAACTTGCTTGCGAACAACGTAAAGTGGGAAAGCGATATTTTTTCTTCTTGTAAACAACATTATAGCTAGTGGCATCCAACCAAAGAGTGGAACCCCTTAAGGAAAAAGGATTAATGTGGCAGGTTTGAGTGGTCATATTGAATACCGAAGATGGGACATATGAATGGTGCACAAGTATACAAAAATGCTGCAACCTTTTGGGCTACTAATGCAATTCATTATTAAAATAGTTACCCCTACATAGAATGTAGATTTCTTCGCATTTTCCTAGTCAGATATTTGTATGTTTAACCATATATGTGAGAAACTTAGTAGCATCAAGAACATCATTTTGACATTACCTAAATTACCATGGAATGCTATTCTTTACAGTTTTTTTTACGGAGCAACATGTTTTCGCCGAAATTGTTGGCCAGAGTATCACATAGAAAACCTTGACAATGTGGCAAAAAAAACCTATATTAAATCAGTGAAGACACACTCTTGTATTAGAGTAGCCAGTGATATAAAGTGCGATTATAAAACCCTCTAGAAAACAATAAAAGAACTTGGTTAGTCGTAGCCCTCTTTTCCTCCTGACGATGAGTCGGTAATTGTATGCATAACTTTATTTGCACGTTGCTCGTTTAGTATTTATAGCATTTTCTACACAGAAATCGAGCAACATTATAACAATTCTAAGGGTTAATGTTGAAATAAAGGTTTTGATGTTTCTAAATACTTTGTGTTTACACAAATCTCATGTTTGATACTAGTAGAAGCTAGGCAACAAAGTTTTTACAACCAATTGGTATGCTGCCAATTTGCTCTAGTACATGTGAGCCGTGAACGTCTCTCGCGAAATAAAAAGTGATGCTTATATAATACACTATACTTTATTATTATGTACAGCTGTATCGTTGTTCCTATTGTGGGCAACGGGTTATACCCTAGAACCAGCGAGAGCATTGCACATTTACGCAAAAATCCTCGAATTAGGGCACAAAAGGTGCACAAAGAAGAGACTCCAGCCAAATTGGCTAAACAAAAGAAACCCATCCCAACAATACAAGCAAACGGCGAGGGGCACGAAGCCATATAACCACCGAGGAAAAATACAAACGAGGAGATGTGAAAAATATCTGGCCTCCAAACCAAAAGCAAAGAGTCCCAGCCCAACCATATGCTCGAGTGCTCGACGGGCCAGCCATAGAACCCCTGCGCTGCGCCGTAGGTGGAGAGGAAAGCAAACAACAAAGAAGCGAGCTTTCGCGGAGCCGTTAAGCTGCCTGCACCTCCTCCGTCCGAGGCCGGCTGCTCCACCTAATCCCCTCCGCTTTGCCCATCCACCACCCGTCGATGGCGGCCGTCAAGCCGCCGCCGCCCGACCAGTCCCCGCAGCCCGCGCGCCTGCCGTCCCCCTCCTCGGCCGCCGCCGCCAAGCGAGGCGCGACCGGCTCCCGCGGGCTGCTCATGGGGCGCTACGAGCTGGGCCGCGTCCTCGGCCACGGCACCTTCGCCAAGGTCTACCACGCGCGCCACCTGCAGACGGGCGAGAGCGTCGCCATCAAGGTGCTCGACCGGGAGAAGGCGGTGCGGAGCGGCCTCGTCTCGCACATCAAGCGCGAGATCGCCGTGCTGCGTCGCGTGCGCCACCCAAACATCGTGCACCTCTTCGAGGTCATGGCCACCAAGACCAAGATCTACTTCGTCATGGAGCTCGTCCGCGGCGGCGAGCTCTTCTCCCGCGTCTCCAAGGGCCGCCTCAAGGAGGACACCGCGCGCCGCTACTTCCAGCACCTCGTCTCCGCCGTCGGCTTCTGCCACGCCCGCGGCGTCTTCCACCGCGACCTCAAGCCCGAGAACCTCCTCGTCGACGAGGCCGGCAACCTCAAGGTCTCCGACTTCGGGCTCTCCGCTGTCGCCGAGCCGTTCCAGCCCGACGGGCTCCTGCACACCTTCTGCGGCACGCCCGCCTACGTCGCCCCCGAGGTGCTCGCCCGCAAGGGGTACGAGGGGGCCAAGGCGGACATATGGTCCTGCGGCGTCATCCTCTTTGTGCTCATGGCTGGGTACCTCCCTTTCCATGACCAGAACCTCATGTCCATGTACCGGAAGATTTACAAGGGGGAGTTCCGCTGCCCAAGGTGGTTCTCCAAGGACCTCACCAGCTTGATCGTGCGTTTCCTTGACACTAACCCCAACACCCGGATCACCTTGCCAGAGGTCATGGAGAGCCGGTGGTTCAAGAAAGGTTTCCGGCCTGTCAAGTTCTATATCGAGGATGACCAGCTCTACAACGTGATCGATGCCGAGAATGATATGCTGGACCTGGGGCTCACTGACCCTCTTCCTCAACAGTTGCCACCTCCACCGCCTCCGCAGGAGGTCGACGCCGATGATTCCGGTTCGGAGTCGGATTCGTCGGTTGTGTCCTGCCCTGCCACTTCCTCATTTGAGGAGCGGCGCCAGAGGCTCCCTGGACCACTCCCACGCCCCGCAAGCCTTAATGCGTTTGATATCATATCATTCTCAAGGGGATTCAACTTGTCGGGGCTGTTCGAGGAGAAAGGGGACGAGGTGAGATTCATATCCAGTGAACCTATGTCGGAGATTATAACTAAATTGGAGGAGATCGCAAACGTCAAGAGCTTCGCGGTGCGGAAGAAGGATTGGCGGGTGAGCCTAGAGGGTACAAGGGAAGGAGTTAAGGGGCCACTAACAATTGGCGCCGAGATTTTCGAGCTCACCCCCTCCCTTGTAGTAGTAGAGGTCAAAAAGAAGGCCGGTGATAAGGAAGAGTATGATGATTTCTGTAACAAGGAACTGAAGCCAGGAATGCAACATCTTGTCCACCAGATGGTTCCAACTCCAATTACACCTACCATTTCTGAGTAGGCACAAAGGTAATACTTTTTCCTGCTTTTATTTTTTATTTTGTGTTGGTGGTAAATAATACTCCCTCCGTTCCTTTCTATAGTGCCTATAGATTTTTGGCATTTATTTCAGAATATAAGGTTTTAGCTTAGCTTTTTTTCAATTACCCCCTCCCCGTTCAGCTCCAAAATCATTCAGCCCCCAAAATTGTTATGGTAAGTTAGGAAGATATGGATTTCCCAAATTTTACGTTGATCTCAAATCGTTCAGCTAGGGGTCTTGTCTAAAAAATACTCTTGCGCTAATTTCCGTGCCAAAAAACAATAGGCACTATAGAATGAAACAGAGGGAGTATGGAATAATAGAAGTTGTTTTCATTAAACATGAACTCTTGATGAAGATGGTATTATTCGATGCTTTGGGTCTTGTAATTTCACATAAAAGATGTCCAATCGTTACATAGTTTACGGATCGTAAAATCACACACTCGAGTGATTCTATTAAACTATCTTTGCTCATACTAATTTAATCAATATATGGTTATATTGCTAACAATAGTATTTGGAATATTTTAACTTACAAACATTATGTACGTTGATCGACTCACCCTGTCCTTTGAGAACTGTCAAAATTGAAACCTCTGCTACTGAAAATGAGATCTGAGATTTTTATCGATTTACTGCTGCGGAAGTTTAACCACTTGCTGAAAAGAAAGTGAAATTTGTTCTTCATTGCCCTAATTAACCTAGTTTGTGGCTGTTAAACTGTTAAAGATTTTTTCTTGTGTTTCATAATCACTAGATTTTTTCCCAAGATAGACGTCTCTCTCGGGAGGCAGTAGCTCCATATTTGAGAATAACAGAATTTCCCAGTTAATTAAGGAAAAACTGGGCGAAACATATGCTGCTGATAACTTGTCAAATATAGAAATGAGACATCAGTGTCACAGAACAGTTGTCTTTTCTTTTCCCAATGCTTTTGCAAGCAATTTCCACGGATGGATATTTTAATTCACATATAGTAGAGTGGAAATCTGAAGGGACGCTTGACTAGTACTGGAAAGTGTAGAAACACCTTCATTTTCTCCTAGCAGTGCTTTACGTGGTTTTGTGCATGGTACTCTCAAGTGGGAAGGGTTGGAACCACACTTCATTAGTTTGGTGCTAATAGCATAGGTTTGTGCGGTGCGGTGTGGCATAATAACTGTCTGCTCTTACAGAGGGCTAGCGCACGTATCTAATCAGTTTGGTGCAAAGATAAAACTAATAAGAATAATAATACATCATAGTTACTGGAATAGCTACTAAATGTAGTCAGCTATGATTCACACAATGAGATGTTTTAGTTTTTGTTCTACCCAGTTTATTTTAACTACTTCAGTTAGTTTGTTAATTGATGCACATTTAGTTGTGCAACTAAGTTTTGGCCTTCGTTTAGGTTCCTGGTTTTATGCTCTCTTTGTATTGGAAAATATTGTTCTCACTAGGATTATTTTGTTATTGATCCATCTTCTGCTTGTATCTAATGATAACCTATAATATGATGGATCCTTATTGGCCACTTAATCCGATGCACACATTGGGCACAATTATGTGCAAATACATGGAGCACATTTCTAGTTACTTGGTAGACCTATCTTACATAAGTTCAGTTCTATAGCTTTACTCGAGTAGTCACTGCTTCATTGGATCCAGCTTGGTGATCAAAATTTATTCTATGGCTTTTACTCGAGTAGAATTTAGAATGCCGTGTGTATTTCCATAAGTTATGCCTTTTATTGACTTGAAGCTAATGATGGTTTGTTCCTCTCTTAGGCAAGCTACATGTTCCTATTGTTCCTATTCTCCGATTCTGAATCGGACCAGGTTGTAATGAGCCAAAAATACTTTGCTAAGATTCCTGCAAGATCTGTTATTGTTCTTGTCCAAAATTTTGATAGGGTAGGTTTAGTATATTCTGTAGCTTTATAGGGGCAAACCCTACCAAAATTTTGGTAGACAGATTTTTGGTTTTGCTTGCCCATTGTTTGGTGAATGTTGGCAAGAAAAACAAACTAGAGTTGGCAATGTGGTATGGGCATCCAAAAATTTGGCAACCATCTGAACTATTACCAAAAATTAGGTAGGTTGATTTTGAACACTAACCAAACACACCCTTAGCATCCAAACATGTTGTGATTGTTCTCCGGAAGGCTTACTAAAATCAGCAAACTTTAACTTGCCATGTAGGACAACGGAGGTGTACTTTAAGTTATGTGCTTATTATGTATCATTAAGCCACCTAGGAAGAGGAGTTTGTGTTGGAGTAGGTGAAGCTTACATAAGTGTTTGATGATGTGGTTATAACCTCTCTTAAGCGCATTGCAGTAGACTGTACTACTGCTAGACTGATTTGACCATTTCTTTGCTTCATGCAGGCTTTCAAAGTTACCGGCGTCATTGCCCCTGGAGCTAACCGGGATAGGTGCAAAGCCTCCAAGCGGCGAGAGCTAGAAGCAGGAGTTGAGTGCAACTGACAGGAGGATCTCTTGTAGTGGGACTGAAAACCTGACCAGTTTGGGCACTGATGATGAGCGTGGTTAACTCACAAGAGAGTTCACTTCTGGAGAGCATAATGTTGTTCGGAGATGGAGCTAGATTGTGGCTGTATATACTATGGTTGGTGTTGGCTTAGCTGCTAAATGGCTCAAATTAATTAGCTGGTTGTGTACTCCCTACTGCTGGTTTTCAGCAGGATCGAATAATTTTGGGTAATCGTTTAAGCTGATTGACGAATAAGTTGGGTGCAACATGCAACCTTGGGCTCCAGGCACATGCTGCTGGGTCGATTAGATTCGGTATCTTTCAGTTTTGTGATCCACATAATTGCATGCAGAAGTCAAAGATTTGTGCAGCGCCGCTGGGGCGATTGCTCGGACCAGTCTGTCCCAGGCTCCCAGCGCGAGGTGTCGTCCCAGAGGGCACCTGAGCGAGAGAGCACCCCAACGAGCATTTCCATAGACGATGATGATGGATGGCCTACCTGGGAGTCGGCATGCGTGGGCAACCGGGGCCGGCTTTGCCCGGGGCCGGCTTTTGGCCACGAAAGCGCCGTGTGCGGCAGCGCGCGGCTCGGAGTTGGGTGATCGGGGCCCTGGTCGCGCATCGACTGAGATAAAGATTGCATTATGAATACATTGTGTCCCCATCATATCTGCGACTGTGTTCTTTTCCCTGGATCCGACGACGAACGCCGATAGTGATTGATGGAGACGATAGATATCGACCGTAGAAACACGATTGGAAAACATACTAAGCAGTTGAAAAATATAGGTGGGACAGCGTGATAATTTCGAGTGAAGAGTAAGGACCGTTCAGTTCGAAGCTGAGTGCTCAATAAACAAGAGGAAAACATTATTGATTTATTTTTCTGAGAAGAGAAGACATATTTCAACCGTGTTTTCACCGATGAGAATAACAGTTCCGCCCTCTGCATCCAACCAAATAAAAAGGCGTACATTTCTACAATCCAAATTTCAAGAAAGTTGTAGGTCGAATCGTCCGTTTCACATTCCACCTGGCCTAGCGCCACAATCTTTTTCTGGTTCCGTAACTGATTAACTGAATTCCAATAAAAAGAAAATCCATGTTTACAAGAAATTAGCAAATACTCGTTACTTCATATATAACTCAAATTCTAATGGCTATAGTTACCTAAGAGCATCTCTAACAGAGCTCGTAGAAGTGCAAACCAAAAAACTTGAGTTCATTCTTCCGAAAAGGTGTTTATGGGTCGCAAAACGGCAGGCACAGAACATACCCTGTAACTAAAACTGAAAAACAAAATATTCAAAAATCATCATCTTCTTCACAAGAACTATCCGCGTCACGCCGCTCGATCGATGGCTGGAGACAGGCTGAGCGATTCCTTGATGGATGCAGCTGATTATTTTCCAGCTAATTAATTAATTAGGGATGAGCTAGCCATCCGCCTTGTAGTTGATCAATGATCATCAGATCCCGTAGCGAGCGAGCAAGAGCTCGTGCTGGTCAGTCTGTATCCCGGCCGGCCGGTTCATATGCCCACGCACGCGTGCAGGAGCAGATTTTCGCAAGAGAGGAACAAGAGCGGCCCGCACACGCGTGATGCTGCTGCTTGCGTGCACTGCGATCGCTCGTCAGAATTAGTCTGTATTGAAAAGATTCGCCGAGAATTGATATAGACATGATTGAAATTGGAGCAGACTATCGGAATGTTTGACCGGCAGTGCACAATATTAGGAAAGCAGCCAGAAATCGGCGGCTGGAGACGGTTGTATGGACGGCCACGCTGGAGGAATGGTGAGAAATCCGTTTAGTTTTGGGCCTGTAAACTGCCCTTCGGTCTGTATTAATAGGGTTCGAGTGTGAAATTTTTTGAATCCCTGAGAAAGTTTTTCGAACCGGGCAGCGAGTTCAGTCTCTGTTCTACGCCACTTTCGACCCGAACCCGTAAATCGGCCAAAAAAAACACGGTTCCGGCGTGATTTACGGGCTCTGTTAGATATGCTCTAAGTTTTAGAATGCCTTGTTTAAGAGACTTGGTATTTTTGGTTTTTTTTATTGGAATTTTGTTATGAAATACCCTTCCGGACTTAATTTACTATTTAAATTTCCCCTTCTTTTTATCAACCCGTCTTATATAGAGACATGCTTATGGACCATATATTTATATATGGAGTATACTTGATATAAAAATATTTATAAGTTGATTTAAGAGGCAACCTTTCTATATATTCTATATTATTAAAAAATTCTTCTAACTCGAAAAAGAAGAAGAATAAAAAATTAGTGGATTTAAAACAAGATCTTATTCTTAAATAAATAAATTGGGAGATACTTCTCTTGTGTGTCCCTGATCTGTTTTGTATCTTACATACACAAACTATCAATTCTCGTAAGATTTTCTTATGTATTACTCAAAAGATCTAATAGTTTATGTATGTTGGACCTTTTGAGATAATTATACGTTCTAGAAGGAAACTCTAATTGACCAATAGAAATACTATTCAATTTTTTACATCTAGATTTAATTTCAGATTTTTTTTGATACTTTAAAATGCTGTTTTAAATTTTTCAAAAGACGAGTTGCATGTAGCCCGAGCTACAATTGTGGATTATATGCAATGGTTTATTTCTCATATATTTGCTACTTCTAGGTATAGTTGATTTTTCTTAAGGGCGGATAAGATTTTGTGGAGTCTGGATTCATTTGGGAGCGGCTAGGGCTTGGTTGACCCAGAGTTAGTTTAACTCACGGTTGACAAACTTCTGGTAGAAAGATTTTTGGTTTTGCTTGCCCATTGTTTGGGGAATGTTGGCAAGAAAAACAAACTAGAGTTGCGACGGTGGTATGAGCATCCAAAATTTTGGCAACCATCCGAACTAGTATTACCAAAATTTTGTCCATGGCCAAACATTAGGTACAATTGATTTTGAACACCAATCAAACACACCCTTAGCATCCGAACATGTTTGACTATTCACGGGAGGGTTTAGCAAAATTAGCAAACTTTAATTTGACATGTAGGACAACGGAAGTATACTTTATGGTATGTGCTTAGTGGGATTTTTGAACTAGTCATTTTTAAGTAAGGAAAAAGGTATACATGGAAATTGTGATTAAGAAGGGATGAAAAATTAAAATTGCACATATACAGTAAGTACAAATCCATGTGCAATTCTGCGTGTATGAAGAGAAAATATGCATAGGTTTAAATTGCATGTTCATGATACATTCAACTTACACACATATATGCAGTTGCACTTGCACACATATGTGCAAATGTTCATATGAAAAAGGCAATGGGTCCGACTTGCACACATATGCGCAATTGCGTGTAACAAAACATTAGTTTTCAAATTACACATATATGCAATTGCACACTAGAAAAAAATGGCAACTAAAGTTACAAAAATATATGAAAAAATGAATTACATGTTATTGTGCAATTTCACACAACTATTCGCTCATCTCCCACCGCTAGTGAGTACACTCTTCCCAGCCCAACACGGCAGAAGAAAAAAAAAGCTAAAAAATCTAACTAAAAGGGGACCAAAACACAGCAAAAAAGAAAGACAAGAAGGCCTAAAAGCCAGAACGCGAAAGCTCAGCATCATTTGCATCGCTAATGGTGGGCTAATCTAGCAATAACTAATCCAAGTCTAATCTAGCGCTAATTGTGAACCGAACGCTGCACTAGTTCTCGGTCACACCAGAAATAGCAAAAGCTTATTTTGCGTGATTTCAGTGGTGTAGTTTCAGTAAATTGCTACCGTGCCTACTTATAATATTTTAAAATAAATGGAGGGTCATCTCTTGGCATTTGCACGATGTGGCGCACACATACAAATGTATTTATGTGTACATCCATCAAATTCATTCATAAAAGTAAATATATCCAAAAAATCAATGCTAAAATTAGCTCACATGAGGCAACAAAATACAACTATGTGGCAAACATTGACAGAGATATCCGACACGGCCGGTTCAATTATGCAAGATCATTGTTCGGTCTATCCATGAGCATATGGTGGGTTTCTATTAAAAAAATACGGTGAAAACATATGTACAAATGTATTTTTTATTTATTAAAGTAACATTTTTTCTGAGTTAGTAAACTAGGTCAACTACATGTGTAAATACACACCGAGAAGCACACATACAATTAGTAAGCTAATTGTGAACCGAACGCTGCACTAGTTCTCGGTCACACGAGAAACAGCAAAAGCTTATTTTGCGTGATTTCAATGGTGTAGTTTCAGTAAATTTCTACCGTGCCTACTTATAATATTTTAAAATAAATGGAGGGTCATCTCTTGGCATTTGCACGATGTGACGCACACATACAAATGTATTTATGTGTACATCCATCAAATTCATTCATAAAAATAAATGTATCCAAAAAATCAATGCTAAAATTAGCTCACATGAGGCAACAAAATACAACTATGTGGCAAACATTGACAGAGATATCCGACACGGCCGGTTCAATTATGCAAGATCATTGTTCGGTCTATCCATGAGCATATGGTGGGTTTCTATAAAAAAAACGGTGAAAACATATGTACAAATGTATTTTTATTTATTAAAGTAACATTTTTTCTGAGTTAGTAAACTAGGTCAACTACATGTGTAAATACACACCGAGAAGCACACATATTATTAATTGGTTCATGAAGTACAAATAATTTCTTTGATATTCAAAATATTTTTTTTGTCAAGTTGGTGAACTAGGGCAACTGCCCGCACTATTACACGTGGAGCTGCAGGTGGCATATGCATTATGCGACACACACATTGACAAATAACACTTTTATTGAAGTATATTTCCATGAATCCACGCTAAATAAATTAAATCGATCACAAATGCCAACAAATAAAATACAACTTGGGGATAGCATTATGGGAGATATCCAACGCCGTCACCGTCAGCACAATGTTATGCCAGCCTTACAACTAGTACAACCACGTAAGCGAAACTATAATTATAAAAAATAGCCCTATTTCACAAAGGGCTCAATGATTAGTCAATATCGTTGCTAGATCAATCTAGCAGAGAGTAGATCAGGGGTTTCTATAAATATATAGAACAAACATATATACAAATGTAGAATTTCTTTGTTTGTTAAATATTTTATTTTCTCATGTTAGTAAACTAGGTCAATTGTATGTGAGAATTGACCCACAAAAATCTAATTACTTGGTTCACAAAGCATGTATAATTTTCTTCGACTCTCTATTTATTTTGTCAAAAGTTGGTGAATTAGGTCAATTTCCTGCGCAATGATGCATGGATATGCAATTGGTATATGCATCTTGTGCCACACACATACAAATTTTATTGAAACATACCTATATAAAATTCCAATTATAAATCAGCTGAAATGTTAACACAATACGATTGTGGTCATCTCTTACTGGGATATCCAACAACCATGCAAGTGAAATTATAATGTAGAAAGAATACCCCACAACTATGCAAGTGAAATTATGATGTATAAAGAATACCCCACATACGACACTTTCACTAAGGGTTCATTGATTATGCATCATCTTTCTATAAAAAATGGAGTGAAGTACATGTAGTTTTTTTCTTTGTTCGATAAACTATGCTATTTTCTCTGGTTAGTAACCTACACTTACGCAGTCACACATCGAGCCACAAATATCATATTAATTGATTCACAAAGTATATATAATTTTCTTTTAATATCAAAGCGTATTTATCTAGATGAGTTACTGAACTAGTGCCATTTCCGTCATATTTACGAGTGGAGCGGCAATTGGTGTATGTGTCATGTGACACACATATATTATACATATTTTATTTGAGCATATGTAATAGAGTTCACTTACCGAAAAGTCTGCCTATGACATCAATGTCAAAATCATCTCGGACAACAAATTATTACTGTGTGACCAATAACCCAACACCGGTGGTGTGACGTCATGCCAACCTTACAACCGATACGACAATGTAAGCAAAACTATAGCGCGTGAAGAACAACACCAATAGACTATGCTTTGATCACCAAGGTTTGATGATTATGCACTAGCATAGCTCTTTCTATTCCATATGGCTGGTTTCTAAAAATACAATGCAAACATATGTGTAGATGCAAAATTTCTTTTGTTTGTTAACTATGTTATTTTTCGATATTAGCTCAATTGATTGCGCAATCACACACAGAGCCACAAAAGTCGTATTGATTGGTTCACAAAGTATGGATGCTTTTCTTTTATCATCAAAATATTTACTTTCTCGACTTGGTGATCTAGGTCAATACTCGCACAATTACCGGCGGACCCACAACACACACACACATGGCAGCGGCGGACCCGCAAGTTTTTTTTGAGGGAACCCGCAAATGATTCTTAGGCTGGTGCCATTGCAGGCGGGAGCCGGGGCGCTAACGGCGGCGACGGGGCGGGAGAGGGGCGGGAGGCGGGCGGGACGAGAGGGAGGGGCGCCGGCGGGGGCGCCCGGCGCTAGCGCCCGCTCCCGCCCGGCTGCCGCCCGCGTTGGCGGCGAGAGCGAGGCGGGAGGGAGGCGGGAGCGGGGCGGCAGCGATGGCGGGGAGGGCGAGAGGCGGGGCGGGAGGTAGAAGACAAAGGGGGTTTTGCAGAAAACCCCCGGACTTAGGAAAAATTGGTAGGATTTGGCATTTTAGGGTGTTTTGAGCCAAATTTTGGCATTTTAGGGTGTTTTGAGCCAAATTTTGAGGGGCTTTTTGCACAACAATTTAAATAGAGCTGGCACTATTTTATGATGTAATCGGTAACAATTTTAGTTCAATAAAATAATTTCCTTGCATTATTATTAATGTTGTAATCTGAAAAAGAAAAGCTAATGTCGAGGAGAGAGAAAAGCTGATGTGGAGGAGAGAGAAATGAGAGCTCTCACTATAGCCCATGCATTGGCAAGGTGGGGTGAGAGTGGGGTGAGAATGAGGTAAAAGCTGACGTGGCGAGGCTAGAGCGGGGCGGTACATTGGCACCAGCCTTAGTATAGTTGAGAAAAAATAAGAATTCTATCTCGCAATAAAGAAGAAGAGAGAAACTAAGAACTTCTAAAATTAGCTAAAGGTATTCCCCATTTTGTTCTCCTCTAGCACCATTGGCCAATTAATCACCTAGCAGTTTGCAGCCTCAAATCCTATCGAGCTTTCACGAAGGGTTAGAGGATTGTGCATTATCGTTGCTCAATCAATTTGACAAATGGCATATGGCTGGTTTATGAATATATAGTGCAAACATATGTATGGATGTAGTTGTTCCTTTGTTTGCTAAGTATGTTGGTTCTCAAGTTAGTAAGCTAGGTCAATTGCCTACGCAATTACACACCGAGCCACAAAATTCATATTAATTGAACCATAAAGTATAGATGATTTTATTTTCCATTCAAAATATATTTATTTTATCAACTTGGTGATGTAGGTCGATTGCCGACATAACTTTTATTTTTCGAAAGGGGAGTAAGACCCCGGCCTCTACATTAGTTGATTGTATTCACGTATGTGTTAGTGTCTAGGAATATACTATGTTGCGCAAAAAAAAAAAAAACTACGGACAGACCCGCAACAAAGATAGCCACTGCGCACACAATCAATAATGGTGTGCAAGTTATTATTAGTATAGCTGGAGACTTAGGGATTTCTACCCCACGAAGAGAAGAAGAGGAAATAAGAACTTCTAAAATTAGCTAAAGGTGTTCCTCATTTCGTTCCCCTCCAACACCACTGGCCAATAATCACCTAGCAGTTTGCAGCCTCAATTTCCGTCGTACAGTACATGCATATCTAACCCCAACTACCCTTTCCGATGATCATCCATCGTCTTCACGGCTACGCACAGGGGTGCAGTGTTCGTCCGGCCGTTTGCCCGGCCGGACCCTTGCCCATGATCACTTAAAGCACCACTTTAATTTCTTCCCATTGCCATCGCCATGGAGAAGACCAAAGATCCCCAAGTGATCATGGGCAGGTACAGGCTCGGACGCCTTCTAGGACGTGGCAGCTTCGCCAAGGTTTACAAGGCCCATAACGTTTCCACCGGCGAGGCCGTGGCAATCAAGGTGTTCGACAAGGAGGGCGTGCGCAGGTCCGGCACGATGGAGCAGGTGAAGCGCGAGGTGGACGTGATGCGGCGGATTCGTCACCCAAACGTCGTCCGCCTGCACGAGGTGATGGCCACGCGCTCCAGGATCTACTTCGTTATGGAGTACGCGAGCGGCGGCGAGCTCCTCGCGCATCTCGCCCGGAGCACGCGCTTCACGGAGCCCGTGGCGCGCCGCTACTTCCAGCAGCTGATCACGGCGGTGGAGTTCTGCCACAGCCGCGGCGTGTACCACCGCGACCTCAAGCCCGAGAACCTCCTCCTCGACGCGCACGGCAACCTCAAGGTCTCCGACTTCGGGCTCAGCGCGCTTTCCGACGGCGCCTCACGCCTCCGCGGGGACGGGCTCTTGCACACTACGTGCGGCACGCCGGCGTACGTCGCTCCCGAGGTGATCCAGAAGGGTGGCTACGACGGCGCAAAGGCGGACATCTGGTCGTCCGGCGTGATCCTCTTCGTGCTCCTCGCCGGCTACCTCCCTTTCAAAGACACCAACCTCGTGCGCCTGTACCAGAAGATCGCGCGCAGCGACTACAAGTGCCCCGCGTGGTTCTCCGTGGACGCGCGCAAGATCCTCGCCCGGCTGCTCGACCCGAACCCCAAGACACGGATCACCGTCACCAAGCTCATGGCCAGGACCTGGTTCCGGAAAGACCCCTGCCCCCTTGACGACAAGCCCCTCGTCACGAGGGAACCCGCCGTGTTCCTCGGCAACGAAGCCGAACCCCATCACGACGAACACGAGGGCGCCCGGAAACGGAAAAGGTCCAAGGCGATCGCGTCGTCGCCAACCATCCGAGTGAGGCCCACGAGCATGAACGCCTTCGACATCATCTCGAGGTCGAACGTGCTGGACCTGGCCAAGATGTTCGACGTCCCGGAGCACAGGTCGGAGGCCCGGTTCTCAACCAAGGAGACCATGACGACGATCGTCTCCAAGCTGGGGAAGATCGCGGAGGCGGGGAGGTTCAGCTTGAAGCTGAACAAGGACAAGGGGAGGGTCGAGCTGGAGGGGAGCCAGGACGGCCGGAACGGGGCGCTGGCATTGGAGGCGGAGATCTTTGAGGTGGCGCCGTCAGTGCACGTGGTGGAGATGAGGAAGACGGGCGGCGACTCGCTGGAGTTCAGGGACTTCTACAAGCAGGAGCTGAAGCCGTCGCTGGGCGACATCGTGTGGGCGTGGCAGGGAGGTGACTCGCCGCCGCCGCGGACGCACGCGCCGGCGGTGCCTAGGCCAAACACGTAGCACTCTGAATTCACTATCCACCAATGTGCTTTGCACTTCAGATGTACCGATCGATGCGCGTCCCTCTTGTAATTGAGCTGGCCTCTGCTCTGATCCGGTGATTTGCCATGCCTCTGTCGGGAGGTTCCCAGCAGAAGGATAGAACATAGACCTTTGGACCACTGCTGCTGATGTTCGGTTCAAATTGTTGATCCTATTGCACTGTTCGGTCTTGGCGTCCGTCCTGGCGATCACGCCCCGCTTGCTTGACATAGCCACCGCGAGTGGCAGCGTTGGCCGAGGAGGTGAAGGAGGTCTGCCCGGTTTGCGCTGTCTTGGTGGGCATCCGGTGATGGTAGTCAAAAGCCATGAGCTGCGAGCACATATCCATGAGAGTTGTTCCGGACACCTCATTTATAGAGGCGACAAACGGATTATAGTCACCGTCAATGCCATTGAGGATGTAGCCCTTCATCTCATTATCATCGATTTTCTTGCCAGACGCTGCGGACTTGGAGTCGAACCCTTTCATCTTGGAGATAAAATGGGTGACGGTTAGATGGGCATGTTCATTTTTTTGGGGCGCATTTGGTAGCTTCGGCGAGTCTTTTTTACATGGGTAGAGAAACAAAACGATCCGTTTGGTTGCCCGTAAGACCTCCGCGTTGTGGCCTAACCGGTTCTCAAATCACTCTCGGGACAAGCCCTGGAGGAACATCCGAATCGGCAGTTTCCAGCCGGCCTATCCCGTTGTCGCTACTTTTTGGATTGATGGATGCAACCGCTGAACCTGCTCTTGCTTACGCTCACTCTCCCTTATACTAGTCCACACAACCTCTCTTCAAATCAACACAAACATATTCTGAATCAAAATAAGTTATACACGAAAAAGATGAGTGTCGATGATATGAATCAACTCCCACAATCGGTTTCGTGTTTCGTCAGTCGTAAATCGTCAATTTCGTATATGGAGTTTTAAGCGAATTTTGCTAAATTCGTCGTATACGTTCAACCGTTTAAAATTTCCTTTGAGGAGAAGGTTTGTCTCACCATTCCACATGACTTCATATTGATAGGTTATTGTTTCGGTGTACATACACAGATAAATTAATGACTCGCTAGTACACTGTAATGTGTACGCATGTGAGTATAGTTTGGAATACTCTTCCTTAACTTCTCGCTTGCTATTTTCATGGACGGCGACATGATGATGATATGTGAGAACTGAGAGGTGATAATTCATGGTGGTGGCGGCATGGTGATGTTCGTCATTGTGATCGGCGACGTAGTGATGCTTGTAACCGGTGTGACCGACGATGTCATGGTGGTATTCAGCTTCGTTGTCGGTGACATGGCTATGCTTGTGACGAGCGTGAACGGCGGTGTCATGGTGGAGTTTGTCTTCATGGTCGGGGACGTGGTGATGCTTGTGACCGGCGTGACCGGCGGTGTCATGGTGGTCTTCGTCTTCGTGGTCGACGACATGGTGATGCTTGTGACGGGCGTGAACAGCGGTGTCATGGTGGTGTTTGTCTTTGTGGTCGGCGACATGGTGGTGCTTGTGACCGGCGGCGTCATGGTGGTCTTCGTCTTCGTAGTCGGCGACGTGGTGATGAGTGTGACCGGCGTGAACGACGGTGCCATGGTGGTCTTCATCTTCGTGGTCGGCGACGTGCCCATGCTTGTGACCGGTGTGACCGAAGGTGTCATGGTGGTGTTCGTCTTTGTGGTCGGCGACGTGGTGATGATTTTGACCGGCGTGACCGGCGGTGCCATGGTGGTGTCTGCCTTCGTGATCGCCGACGTGCCGAAGCTTGTGAACGACGGTGCCATGATGGTGTCTACGTGCGATCATGCTTATGATAGGTGAGGTAAGGTCACCATGTTGCCATATAAGTGAGACTAGAAAAAGCATGCGAGCAACCAAACAAAGTGGCACTTGGTACCAACTGATGCAACCCAGCCAATCAAACAAAGTGCTTTGTTTGTAGCGGGAACTCGTCTGAAACGCGCAGCGAGTTCCATCTCACTGGCACGAGCCTTGGACTGGGAGTAGTAGAGGTTGGTGATGACTCCCATTATCTCAGCCGCATGCCCAAATCCAAGGGTCCCGCCAAAGGATATCAGGCGTTAGAGATTTGTTGAGGAAGTTGAGGGCCTGTTTGTCACGAGACAGCTAGGTTGAATAGGCCATATTTTTGTCCGTCTTGGTCTTGTCTCAATTGGGTAGCTCCAGGTTTCAGTAGGCGCACGATCGGATCCATCAAGCAAATCCATGACCTTAGTGTTGCGAAGGGAGGGCAGAATCTATGCCTGCCAGTATAGGAAGTTCATCCTCGTGAGTTTGTCCGTGGGCGGTGCACAAAGGGTCGCCACTAGGGAAGAGCTCGATCTTGAAGATGCTATGAGGGTGGATTGTTGGGTTTCGGTATGGTTTTCTTGGGGTTTTCGGGTGGTAGGATCTAGAAGGGAGAGCGATTTGGTTCTTTTGGCTTTGATCGGGAGGGATTGGCAGGTCCTTCAATGCTTCGGTCAGAGAGGAGATTGGTGGGGTTTTTGATGTGTTGATCGGAATCGGCTAGGTTTTTCTTGTCGTGGTGAATGCTAGACATCGGTGGAAGATGAGGCTCTGATACAATGTCGAGTATATTGGCGGAAACGATAGCCCTATTCGAAGCTTTGGGTACGTGTTATATAGATGAAAAAACCCATTGTAGCAATACAAGTAGGTATCTCTGTATTGGGTAGCGTAACTCTATGCCCAATACGGAGAGGTATTGTACATGGTCAACTCATATCTCTACTACCCGTTTTTTTTTTTTTAACTATCTCTACTACCCGTTAGAAAGATTGATCCACACATTTTGCCGTGCATTATCATGGTATTACATTATTCGAGTTCGAGCCTTCAAGCCACCTAAACCAAACGTGCCTTAAATGGTACGGGACCAGACTCGGATCGAATACAACGTATACCAGATGTATATATTCCATCCTTTTCAGAAAAAACCAGATGCATGAATATACGGAGGTATATTGCTAACATATACAAAAAAAATCATTTGTGCCTAATGAATTATTCCATCCTTGGTACACTATGCCGGTACACAAAGAATGAACGGATAAATTGACAATTTTGTTAATTCTCGTTCGAATGCGTATTAGTTAAGAGCTCAATAAACTCCGCCGATACACATTGACGTAGAGATTCTGATTTTATTTTTAAGTTGCATTATGGTTGCAACTAAAGTATTTTTCTGAGTTTTTTTTTCAAGTCGCACCATGGTTTTTATTTTCATTTACACTATGGTTGCAAATGATTTTATTTAAAGTACACTAGTTAAAACTGAGATTTTTCCATCTCATTTTTTCTAGATGGAAAATGGCTACAAGGAATATTTGATGTGCATGGTAATTGCAATTGGAATTTTCGTTTCAAATGTGAACTGACTGAGAATTAAGCTAATCATAGTGAACGTTGCGTGGATTCGTAAATCAAGTTGTCATGGACACATACATGGGAGCTCGATGCGAGAAACCCCCACTATTTCAATCGGGACAGACAGTGGACCAAGATGCTATGGGTTCGAGGTGGCCCGATCTTTGCACCGTCGAGGATCTGATCTCACTGGCGATGGTGAGGTCGGAATTATAATTTTTGACGGGAGAGGTACATAATTTATAAGATTTGTTGATGTTGCGGATGGTGTTTCAATTTTTGATACAAGTTCATGCTTGTGCTGATAAAAATCGATGAGCAGTATGTTATAGCATTTTTAGGATCTGCTGCAAATATTATGTTGATGCTTCAATTGTTATTGGGACGTGCCATATGCTAGATATGTGCGCTAAATTTTCTCGAGGATTTGCTACAATCAATGAGGATTTGTTTCATATGATGTTGTTTTTTTTGCAACAAGAGCATTTTCGAAAATATTGCAACATTTTTATAGTTGCCTTTTACATACCATGGGAGGAAATGTTGCATACAGATATGGTGATTTGTTACACATGTTGCTCTTTTGCTACAATGACATGTTCAAATGTAGCAGTTTTCAATAGTTTTACAAACTATTACCGTTTACTATATCTTGGATCCAAGATTGGGTTCAACCGAAAGTAATCCTAACTAATTTTCACGAAAAGTCTCCTTGGCTCTGAGCAGAAATCATTTCTACACATTTCCAAATTTTCTAAGATAGTTCTAGACGTAGTCGATGATGTATCGTACAAGCATGCAAAACTGTAATGCTGAATTCTTTAAATTCTGAGCTGCATAAAAATGTAAATCTGATAAATTTTAGAGTTTTCTAGGATACATCATTGGAAATATCCAGAACGTTTTGTTATAATTTTTCTAAAACTTATAAAAATACTTTTCTGATTTCTTTAAATAAAGGTATAGAACTGGAGAGATTTTTTTGGCACTCGGTCAGCACGAAGCGCGCCGGCAGGGGTGTCGACTGTCTACCCCGAAAACCTCTTTTTACAGTGAACGGTACCTACAGCAGTGACGTCATCCATGATGTCACCCATGTGCTAACTCAGTTCACTCACAAAATTATGAAACCAAACTGAAACTTAACTGAAACATAATTGAAACACGATATTTTTGTGAAACATATCGAAGTGATGTCAGCGGTGACGTCAGCAGTTTCACTTTTCTGTCAAAATGTTTCACAATATTTTCCATGTATCAATTTAGTTTCATAAAATTTTCACTCATGTTTCAATTATTGGTTTTATATTAGATAAATGTCAAAAGGCTCACCAATCTCAAAGCACTAGGTGAATGGTAGATATAGCTCCTGTAGGTGAAGTTGCCTTTAAAAACGCTGGGTTGCTGTCTACCCGCGCTCGACCAGTCCCCGCTTGGAGTTAAATAGACCTCCTGCGCCACAGGCCACGCGTCCGGCATGCAAGCACGCGCGGCTCCCTCGCCCATGCACCGGCCTACACGCCGCACGCGACCAAACCAAGTGACGCCGCGACCGCCACGCGAGACAGGACGGACCATGCGGACCTGGCTGAGGCTCGCCCCTCCTGCCACCGGTGCGCGGCCGACGGCGAAAGCGATGGGTAACAGAGCGGCGAGAAACCTCCCGTCCGTCCGCCCCATGCCAGCACGCGACGATGAGCGCCATCGCCGGCGCTGGTCCGATTCTGACAGAGCCGGCGCGCCAGCTCCACAGCCGGCGCTCTCCTCCCACAGAAATGGAAACATGGATCTACCGAAGTGAGAACGGCCTGGACTCACAGCTCAGACATGCAAGAACTCATGGAACTAGTTATAGATAGATGCTAGCTATATATGTATACTTCGATAACACGCATGCAGTTTGTACAGGTTATACAATGCCAGAAACCACGATACTAGTAGACAAATTATTCAGAGTATGTACACTTGAATCGGCAGATCGAGCAGCCAGGCGAGGAATGGCGAGCCTGTCTGTCACGGGTTTGCGCCGGAGGAGGTGCTCGTCGATGCGCGCGGCAGGCGCGCGTTCTGCTCGCGCTCCTGCCGGCGGCTCCAGTCGCGCACCGACAGGTGCAGCTGCTTGCCCGCCACCAGCATCTCCACCGCCTGCCGCGGCGTCAGGATCTGCGTGGCAAGCGCCCTGGCAGTCGACAGGCGCAGCTCATCCGCTTCCTCCAGGAGCTTGGCCAGCCCGGCTCTGTAGCTCTCCATCGCCGCGTCCACCTCGGCGTCCACTCCTCCGAACGACCCCCCTGCCTCGAGCCGCCCCGGCAGGCCGTTGCTGTTAGCGCCCCCGTGGCGGGCTGCTAATGCCGCCGCTGCTGCCGCTGCGGCGCGCTCGCGCTCCCGGATGATCGGGAGCAGCGGCCGGTCGGCGATGTCCTCCTGCAGAGTCGCCAGCCGATCCGTCAGCAAACCTTCCTCCCGCAGCGTCCGGTTGTGGAGGTCGTTGATCTGGTCCAGCTGCGCGGGCGTGATCCCGAGGAGCCCCATGCCCGTTCCCTCGCCGCGGCCGCGGCCACGGCCGCCGACGAGCTCCTCGATGTGCGCCTCCATGCCTTCGCCGGAGAGGGAGTAGAGGAGCCGGACGGTCAGCGACGGCCGGCAGCCCCCGAGCCAGAGCACGGCGTTCTCGAACGCCGTGCACCACGGCGGGGCGAAGAAGGCCGCGCCGTCCTCCCGCGCCATCGCGCGCCGGCTGGTGGCGTACTCCTCGTACCCGCGCATGCACCTCTCCACCACCGCGCTCAGCTCCTCGTCCGTGGTGCGCCCGGCGGCGGCGCTGGCCGCCGCCGCCACGAGCTCGGCGAGGCCCGCCTCCTGTCCGGCGATCCACTGCCGGTGGCAAGCGGCGTACCGTGCCAGGTCCATCGGTCGCGTCGGCGAGACAGCGGGCGACGGGTGAGTAGGCAAGGACTCGTCGGCTATGCCAGTGTGACTCCGTGCGCACGTCCTTCTCCTCGCACTAGTTTTTGTCCACTCCTACCTCTTGATCCTTCGATATGGTTTGTTTATTTCGTCGAGTGTATGTAAGCAGCCGCTGGTGCTGGCCAGTTAAAGACGAAGCTGCCGATGTGGCGTGCATGGATCCTTATCGGATGGTGGCGACGTAACTTGAGGGAAATTAATGGAAACCTAACACAAGGTTAGCACCCGCAAGGGTGAGCACCGGACGCGAAAGAGACGAGAAACGGAGGAGCGCCCCGGCCGGCGCGGGGAGAGTTTCAACTCTCAATCAGGTGCGGACTTTCACGTTGGCCTCAGTCCTCACACCAGGCTTGCATTGTCATGCGCATGAGGCTTCTGGTTGGCTTGTTATTTTTTCCGACTCGCGCGTCCGGTTGCTTTGTTTTCCTTTCAGCGTGGGCTTCCTCTGTCTGTGCATGGAAACTTGGCCTGCGGCCGTATGTGCTTCAAGTTCTAGATGTAGATCAATTTTTCCAAGGTTACGACACGTTATATACTTATCGACCATCCGAGCCTTTACAACAAATCAACAATACATTCACTTAATCCTCCATACAAGATGGCTGTTCCAAATTAGATCAATAAATTAATATGACATTGGCATGTACAACGCCAGATGGTTCTACACGAACATCCAAAGAGAGAAATCGTTTATTTCCCTCAACAATTTATGACACTCACCTAAATGTCACTATGAACATTGTTGTTAGCCCTTTTACTTTCATGTTATATCGTTTCAACAAAAGACTTTCCAATCAATGTATAGTTGTTTACATCCACATTACCCCATATGAGATGGTTGCGTCGGAACAGATCATAAGGCTAGATATGGCGTGTACACTGTAAGATGCTTCTGGATAAACATTTAAAGAAAGGAAACATTGTATTTCCACCGAAAGTTTCTAACATGTACCTAAATGTCATTATGATCATTGCCGTTATCCCTTTAAAGATTCCTTTATATCATATCGGCCAAATACGTTCGATCAATACCAAGAAGCAATATCTAGGGTGTACACGACAAGATGCATGATATCATACAAAGAAGCGAAATGTGGGATGTACAAGACAAGATGCTTATGCGTTTATAGAAAGGAAACACTACTTTCCACCAAAAGTTTATAACGTATACCTAAACGTCATTATGGTGATTGTCGTTAGCCCTTTTATGGTTGCTTTATATCATACTAGCTAAAGATTGTCTGATAAATATGCTCATTTACCTATTTGTACGAGATGGTAGTGATAAATCAGATCAGGAAGTCAGATACCACATGTACACTAGAAGACGTTTCGACATGAGCACCTAAAGATCTGAAACATTACCTTTCTATCAAAAAATTGTAACATTGACCTAAATGTGAGTATCATCATTATTGTTCTCTCATTTATGTTACTTTTATATCATCTAAGCCAAAAGATCCAATCAATTTAACCATTTACCCCTCTCTATTTGATGGTTCTAATCATATCAAGAACTTGTATATCGTCTGTACAATAGTGATACTTTAACACCAGCATTTGAAGAGAGAAAACAATCATTTCCACAAAAAGTTTCTAATGTTCCCCCAAGTCTCGTTATTACTGTTGTTCGTTAGACTTTTTATATTCCTTCCCAATATATTGTCATATGCTTTTGCATGAGTATATAAAGAGGCCAACACTATATTTCCACCAGAAGTTTCTAAGTTCGCATAAGCATCATTAGTACCAGTGGAGCTCCAATA
The DNA here is from genome assembly GCF_022539505.1 of Lolium rigidum. Taxonomy (NCBI): domain Eukaryota; kingdom Viridiplantae; phylum Streptophyta; class Magnoliopsida; order Poales; family Poaceae; genus Lolium; species Lolium rigidum. Next base: position 113,032,542 of record NC_061513.1, on the reverse strand, counting down.
AACATACTCGTTTACCTCTCATATGAGATGGTTGAGCCAACCATATCATGAATTTCGATATGCAATGCAAGATTCGTCTACATGAACAGTCCTAAGGAGGGGCCATTTTATTTCGACCACTTTTTAAAGTTTATCCTAAAAGTCGTTATGACGGTTGTATTTAGCCCTTTTATGCTCCTTTTATATCAAGATGGTCCAATGAATATGTACTCATTGTCCCTCCATATGAGATTATTCCGACTTATCCGATAGTTTGGATATCGCTTTCATGAGTGTTGAAAGAGAGAAGAAGTTGCATTTTAGAGAAAGAAAATTGAATGATCACCCTCACCATCATGCTCATTGTCATGAGCCCTTCATTTCAATTGACTCATCCAAAAGAACCTTGCATGTAGAACCCCATATGTACTTAAATAATATTACACCCGGCCTCTGCATAACTAGGATGCACATGGCCGAAAAGATCGAGTTATAACACATCGAACGGAATTCAAAAGTCTCGACAACAGTGAAGCAAATGACTAAAAGCTCAACTATGTGGTAGGCGGGCGAATCCGTACATCACGCTGCTACCCATGCTAAGAAAAATACCTCTTGCCGTATCCTCCAACCATATACACACCTCCGTAAAGAGGTTTCGATGAACCACACGCTGTAGAGATGACCACAAACGAAGCATAGCTGTGCAACGGTAGATGATTCTACATTAGTGCCTGCATCTAGAGAATGTAACCACATCACAAACCAACAATGTAAATACCTACCCTAGTAGTAGCTCCTCTTTGCAGATGATTAGATTATTGTATCGTCCATTTTTTATTTCTACGTATGCTTAATTGCCAATACTTGTGATAAGTGGTCCTACAAAGTAAGGTCTTTATTTACACTACTTGATCTATTTTGCTAAGAACCTCTCCACTAAACCCATGCACTGAGTCCTTCCTCTTATGAAATCATGTTGAGCCATATGGTCATTCCACCTCTTTTTCCGAAAAGAGGACGAAGTCCCGGCCTCCGCATCGAGTGCCACCTATGGTCGAAATAAGGGGAAATCGTTAGTGTCACTCCTCCAAATATTTATGCAGGCATCGCTGCATAATTGCAAGAGATAATTAGTTACTCTCAATTAGATTAGTAAGATATCATTGGTGTAATTTGAACCCATTGACTGTGCTAGCTCCCTCCTGCTTACCCCTCGCATTTTCTGCCAACAAACTTCACAAATTTCTGAAACTCATGCGAGTAAGGCTAGTAAAGTTTGAGTTCAAAGATATTTTTCAGTTGGAGCAGATTCAAGGGTATATCTTTTTTTTAGAAACATAGTACAAACGCAAGCGCTCACATACATGCGCATACACTCACCCCTATAAACGCACACACGCACACCCTACCCCTATGAGCACCTCCGGAAGACTGAGCCGGCGGATTGGATCTTAAAATTAGACGAAGTCACCACATGTGTCTCGATGTCGACGGGAACACAGCCTCCGACTGAATGAATATTCCGTCTTTATGAGACACACATATGTCAAACCTGAAGTTTAAACTCTGTTGGGCTGGAGGTAGAACTACCCTCCTAACCACCCAGCCTTCAGTTGATTGTCAGATTCAAAGGTATATCTGTTATGGCATGGTCTACTAACAATACGAAACTGAACAGTATCGAACTACGTGATCACTGCATGAGTACGTAGCGGTGTGTTTGATTGTACCCTTCATGGTGTGACCTTAGTCTGTAGTAGTGAACCACAAGCCGTCTGTCTCTCTCCTCCTCTCCCTGCGGATAAGACGACCAGGAGGGCGACCAACTCTTCCGGCGCTGGTCTCCGGTGCCCTCTCTCCCCTGACGGCCTTTCTCCGTTGGTGGGGGAGGGGTCGCCGGAGCCACGCGCGCGGACCATGTATAGACTTTGGTCTTTGTAGTGTAGGTTTCCGGCCGTCTGACGACTCTGCTCTGCTGGCGCCGGCGGCGAAGAATAAGTGTGCTTTCGATTCCTCCCCGACTTGGTCGGCGGCGGATCTGAAAGCTGCAGGTCTTCCTGGGGTTGCCGGTGTGGCGGCGGCGGCGACAACCCACTGGGATCTTTTGTTCCTCCGGCCGCGTCTGCATCGCGGCGGCGCCTCCTCCAGCGTCGGCGGATGGCCGGGTGGATTTGTACAGGAGCTCTGCGGCCGGCGCGTGTCGCCTGCATCTGGGATGGCGGCGGCGGCGGTTCTCAGAAGGTCAGGCGTTTCAGTTCTTCGGCGGTGGCAAGCGGCTGGCGAATCGGCTCTCCTTCGTCTTCTTCGTCGACTGAAGGCGACCGATTCGGGATCCGGTGAGCACGAGCTCAGCTCGGCCGACGAGCCCCAACGACTTGGCTCTGCCGTTCTCCGGCGAGTCGCACAATCGGCTCACAAAGCGGCGTGGTCCGCGATGGTGTTCGACTGATCTTCTGGGTGCGGCGGAAGCTCGTCTTCCTTCCTTCCGGCGGGGCTTCGGCAACGACGGCGGTTGGTGGCGAGCAATGTTGGTGCTCTGTGCAGGGACCTAGAAGGGCTTATTTTTAATTTTCTGTTTTCTAGGGTTCTCTTTGCTTTTTTTCTGGAACACCTGGGTGTTTCTGGGATCTTCTGTACTGCGTGTGATGTACTCTATTTTGCTATATGAAGGACGCGTGGTTTTCCTCAAAAAAAAAAAAGTCTGTAGTAGTGTGGCCTGATGAGAGTTAGATCTAGCTCGTTCTCATGTTTAGAATGTAATAAACACAGTTCCTGCTTCCTACATAGAGCATGCTAAAAAAGAAGCTGTTATTGCCAAAGCAACGGCAGCTATCGTCCTAACATTGGAGTGCAGCACATACTGCTCGCCGGTGACGATATCACGCGCGGGAGCATGTGGACTCCGAACGGGCCACGCGAGCGCGTCAAGCGCCTTTGGTGCTCGTAGACGGCCACCGTCCCGTTCATACCGGCCATGCATCGCGCTAGTATTGGCCATACTTGTTTCCGATTGGCCTCTTTCCTTCTTCTTCCCGAGCGGCCTGAGGAGCCACCGTCCGTTCTCGTCACCAGTGGCTACTGCAAGTCCTGCCAACGCTATGGGCTACGAACGGTGGTTCATTTTTGGCATGTACTCCGTACAGTATAATGAACCGAGGCCGGAAGGCAGGGTTTATATTTTGGAACTTGGTCCATCTGACCCGTCGAGGTCTAATTAAGCAGCTGGGCCAGTCGGCTGAGGGAGATGTAAGTAACTACTAACTGAAACTAATTAGTTCACTGTCAAAACACTCACAGTACAATTACCCGAGATCATCATTTTGTAGATGCTGCGGGTAAATCCTACTGAAATTGGTGATTCCACTAACGGACTTGATTGGCTTTTCAAAGGCCACTTGCCATGGAGTTAAAACAAATTTTTTGACCTGGGAGTTAAAATAAATCAGAAGTGCACTTTTACAATATGAGTTAACTTCGCATTCTAATTATTTACTACTTTCAGTTCTATTATCCCTACTCCCGTGTAGAGCTCTACTTTCAGCGCATGTGCATTGCAATGGAAAAAAAATTCAAATGTTAGCTTGGTCTACACTGAGCCCTTCATTTGAAAAATTCGAAAATGGTATCGAGAAGTTCCAAAAATGTCTGGAAAAAAACAAGATGTAGTCAATGATGCATTGTTGTGCAAAATATCAATGTGAAATACTTTGCATTATGGGCTACACAAAAATGGTCTAACAAATTTTGGGATTTTGGAACTGTGTATTGTTCGGCATGCTCGGATCCACATTTTTATCATTTTTTTCTACATGTATCTTGGCGGCTTTACACAAGGTAATCATGTATGCGATTATCTTATCTGAGCAATAACAAGCAGGATGCAACGCTATGAACTTTCACAATGTTCATGTTCTATGAATGATGTGCGATGTTTCAGTGTTTAAACTTCGAAACTTCAAGCACTTTTTGAAGATATAGTATCAAACCTAGGGAGTCAGCCGGTATTTTTCTGGTGTGATCATTAGCAACAGAAATATGTCATACTGAGACATACTTTCTATCTGACAAGTCACAAGTATGTTTAGCTTCTATTTTTTGTAGATAAAAACTGAATTTTAGCAAGGGAGATACAGAGATATTGAGCAGAACAAGATCTTAGTTCCTACCTTTTTAGGTTCACGGACCTTTCTGATATCATGTCGTACGAATCCACTATAGAAAACCTGGTAATATGCTTAACAAAACATTTGATAGAAAGACGCAAATAGTTGGACACATGTAAGTTTGTAATTGTATGCTTACTAAGTAGCTTTTTGTTATTGGGTTGCTTTGTGTTGCCTAGTAGCTTGGCAGCTCCAAGGTTCAGGCATGGATTTCACATGGAATTCATCATCAGTACTAGTTCTGATGATCTATGTGGATTTCACATGGAAAGATAAATTCAGGATCAAATGCTAATAGCTCATTAAATTTTGGTTTCAAATATTTTGTCAGTTTTCAGTTCCAATAAATACATGGTTTGTTTTGCTTGTGCCAAAAAGCATGTGTTTTCTTTTCCATGTTGCTAGTATTTCCATCTCTTGGTTGTCCCATTTGCACTTTTTACATCCTGACATCCATGAACCATTCAGCAAATGAGTTTGTTTGAACATTGCATTTCAACTGTTATTAATTATCTAACATGTTTATAAGTGTTGTAAACGGTCACCGACGGTGTCTCCTTTTGATAAACTACATTGTCTACATTTGTCTGCCTAATGAGGGACATATAGTCAGATATCTTGTTGCATTTAGCTCTTAATCAACTCATATTGTCACATAAATGTGCAATTCTCAGCTTGGTCATCTATTCTGAATTTCTGATTGGTTTGTTCTGTTGGAAGAAAGGTTCACCGTGATCATTGTTTGTAGATGTGCCTACATGGGATCGAAGCTTGTGGTTCATGAGAACAACCACCAGATAAGGTGACTAAGGTTTTAAGCAGTGGGTCAGATTTCACAAGCAGTGGATCACTGGATCTAGTGTAAGGCAACAGTTTTGAAGTTGGACGAGTACCATATGAATGCAGCTTATGAAAACCAAGTGGGCTGAGAAAATACATTGCAGTTTTCTATGTCCTCTCACAATATATCCACGAGTCGCAGGTAATTGGTTAAACGAAGTAGATAGACAATCTAAAGCTTTCATCCGGATTGGGGTTTCTGCTTTATGTTGGTCTATTTGGTGGGTCAGAAATGATATAATTTTTAACAAAAAAACTTTTCATTTTTTTGCAGGTTATCCATATGGTCTCCTACTGGGTCCAGCTTTGGGGCCTACTCTCTCCGGAGGGGCAGTGGGATGCCATGGCTTCTGGATGCACACGGCTCCTGATGGTCGCTCAGGATATCTTATGCCAGGCTGGTTGGCGACATACTAGAAGGCTATGTTGATGTGTAGTCTTAGTATGTGTTCCTTAGTTCTTTTCGATGGTTGATTGTTGGATCGATCGTCGGTGATGGATGTTTTGTAAACGACACTGTTTGGAATCTTGTTTTCTAATAAAAGACTGTGTGCATCATCATGATGCAGAAACCGGGGTATACCGCCATTTCGAAAAAAAGAAGATAACTTCAGCAAACCCGAGGTGTTGGTTCCACATGAAAAAACACGATCGCATGAGTTCTTTCTTTCTTGAAGCAAAAAATCTGATTTGAACCCACGCCCATTCGGACCAGAACTTTAATCTATCGCCTTAGACAAACTCGGCAATCTGATCATTTTTACATTTTCCTTTGCAATGACAATATTTCAATATTCATGGCCGGGCTAAGGCTGATTCCGTGAGGAACTTCCAATTAGTTGCTCCAGCTGGCACTGGTGAGCGATGGCGAGTTCAGCATAACGAGAGATGACTGCGATCCTTCAGTTCGAAAAAATTGGAAATCACGTTTCTTCAATGGACTACTGGCGGGAATTTGGTTATATCATGGACTAAAAAATAGGATATGAATATGACTGAAATAGGTCATTCGTCTTCATATTTTACCTCGATGTCAGAAATGATCTCCCTAAAGTTCAATGGTGATTCATCACCTTCATGCAGTTTGTGCGAGAATAACTTTATCTTCACTGCATTTAATTAGTTAAATCTTTTGACGTGTAGATCGATTCTAATTTCAACCACAAGGATGCTGCAGATTTCTCTAGCAACACTTTCTGCAAAATATTATTGGATAGATAAAGTTGAATCAAAGATAAAGGCTTAAGATCCTTCCGCTTTTCTTCCTTGGTCCATGTCTTGCATCTTTCTTGCGGAATCCATCACGTCATAAAGAAAACCATGTGTTGTAATCTAGTTGCGGTAGAGCAAACTTCAAGGATGACATGTCACAAACCCTAGATTAAAACACGGTCTCTGATATCATTTCTTATAAACGCGACAACCAAAAGAACAAAGAACGAATAAACCACACGCATGGGACACAAGATTTTAACGTGGAAAATCCTCTCCAACAAAGAGAGAAAAAACCACGAGCTCCTGCAGCGAAACTTCCCCATATCGAGATTGTTTACACAACACTGTGGATTTTCCAAAGGAGCGATAAACCATACTCAGTGGCTTACAAGATGTTTTTATAGGTGGAGATAATAATCCGTACCACGGGGGCTTCGCCCCCCCCCCCTCCGCGCACCCACAGGCGTCCCTAACTGCAGGCTCCCCTCCTCTTGGCGATGCGTCTCACTGCTCGTCAAAAGTCAGTATCCTTTATTAATTTGAATTACAACATAACAACTATTATTAACAACTATTATTCGTGGTTTCTGAGCTTACGACCGTTCTATCTCCTAGGTGGCGTGGCATCGCCCTGGGTGCGCCAGTCGACCGCCACGGGAGACGTGACATCGGAGGTGGAGGATGTTGGGCTAACGTCAAGCCGGAACAGCTGGCGCGGGGCAGGTGTCATCCCTGCAGGAGGTTGGTGTGAAGCTGGAACGGGAGGCCGGCACAGGGCCGGTGTGGTCGGCGTGGGAGGTTGACGTTGGGCCGGTGTGGTCGGCCCGGGAGGCCGGCGTCCAGAAAGTAGGTTGGCCGCGTGCCCGCATCCACGAACTTTGTGTGATAGATGCACCCACTACGACTGCAAAGCTACATGGGGTGGCCAAGATAGTTGTGCCTAGTATGAAGGCATCTCCAGCGGCCCTACGCAAACGGATATAAAATAACCGTTTACATCTGTGCGAACAAGAAATGGGAAAAAACCTAGCCCAGCGGCCTGAAGTAAACTGACTGACTTGTCCGCGCCGACCCATTCAAGGCATAAGTTTTGTAATCATAAGTCATTTTTGCGCACTATGCAAATTACTTTCTATTAATTAAAACTAGTATTATTGAAAAATATACAGCATGCGGGCAGCTCCAAACCCAAACAGGCAACCGCTAAAAACTGACCATTTTCGTATCCCGACGTAAACGAAAATAAGTGAACGTTTATGTCTCTGCGGACAAGAAATGGGGAAAGCCCTAGCCCAGCGGCGCGACTGACCGGTTTGTCCGCGCCCGATGCATTCATGGCCTAAATTTTTTAATAGGTCCTTTTTTTTAGCACTATGTTGATTACTTTCTATTAACTAAAAGTTTTATTGAAAAAAACACGGCATGCTGCTGGGACAGCTCCCGACCCGAACATGTGAATGGGATCATCCTGCGCCGCACCATACAATGAAATCAAAATCCATTCAAAACCATCATATTTAGAACGGATATCTAGTTTAAAATCTCCATTGTCCACTTTTTTCACTTGGAGTCATGATCTTTGTACTTACTTGGTAAAGCGAGAGAAACCTGGAGTCCCGTAAAGTGTGGAGTTGGAGAAAAGGCAAGAAAGGGCAGCTACAAACATGTGAATTGGAGTGCAACAACAAGTAATACCAACTACCAAGAGAATGGGCAGGAGGAAGATGAAATTGTGCATGTAAGTTGAGAAGGCCAGGCAGTTTTGAGATTATGCAGCAGAGCAGCAGGTTTCAAAAACATCAAGGATTGCTCTCAAATAGTGCCTAGTAACACAATTGCAAGAATGTGCACACTGAAATCAAGCATAAATAGGGGGCACTGTATATGAAACGTGCGTTTTTACGGTACCTTCTACTTGTGCTAGGCACTGCATAAGTATAAACCGATCCAACGGTTAATACGTGTGGGTATCCATGGTGACAAAGATTAGGCCCAGAAGCCCGTAACTGTACCCTTTCAGTAAAAAGAACACAGTCGCCGGTCCCGTGCTTGACGCCGGCGTTGCCGCCTACGACGCCGATGAACTCTACACCCCACGCATCTGCCTCTGCTTTCGACTCTACGTCTCTACCGTGCACTCCTCCGCCTACAGATCCTGTGGGATGCGGCCAGTAGGTCGGCTGATATCCAAGAATCATTTTCTTCAACCCTGCTACGGATGCATCTATCTGAAACACAAAGCATGAGAAGTTGGAGAATCACCAAAGCTACAAACACTGAGTTTTGATCGCTACATCTCGTTGCACCTGGAAACATCAAGAAGCTACTTGAAAGAATAGGAAGCATCTAGATCATGCGTGTTGATGCTCTTCGGTGCTCCGTAGATGCAGTTAATGTTCATGTCGTCTATAGGGCAAGTCTTCAGCTTTCAGTTGACCATGCATCGTTGTCGATAGTAACTGCCAGGAATCATTCACATAACCAAGCATAGTGAGCATGCCTTGTATAGAGATTATAGAGAGCAATAAATCACCTCATGCATTTCTGTCAATAGTTTCCCATGGTGAAAGATGAATGCATCGGTAGTTGTTTATTGGGCCACAAACTATGAGGACATTATTTTCAGAGCATAATACATGGCCATTTAACATGAAAATAGTTAACAATGAATGATACGGAAGTGCAATACAGAAAGGAACCATAAACTTCAAAACACATGTAAAGAAGAACGAACCCACATTGCATCAGCAACAAACTAAATACAGTTCCTTCTCCCGCTTGTGTGTCGGTATGGACTAACCTGTTGCTCTTGCCGTTTAGTGAACTGCAAAGCCCGCTTGACCCTAGGTTCAGGAAATCCAATCTTACGGCATCACCGGGACGTGCCTAGGATTGGGATAGGAGGACGGTGGCGGCGGGTAGGTGCTGATCTTGCGAAGGAGCCTGCCGGCGGGAGGGGCCGAGGCGGCGGGGCTCCGGACTTGAGCATCGGCGGCGGCATAACGCAGCTGGGCTTGGTTTGCGGAAGAAGGAAGCGAGGGTTAGAGCATGTCTAACAGACCCCTTAAAAGGGCCAAACCCGTATAATAACCGTCGAAATATGGGTTTGGGCTCTACCTGGCCGTCTAGCATGCCCCGAAAAAATGACCCCCGCGTCGATTTTTCCCGGTTTCGATTACGGGGCGGCAGGGTGGGAGCGGGAATAGAGGGCGAAACAAGTATCCCATTTCAGCCAACGCGTGCGGACATTTCAGTCTCCCCACCCATTTTCCCCCGCGCCGCCGCCATAGTCACCCGCGCGCCGCCGCCGGAAACCTTCAGATCCGGCCCCCTCAGCCGCACCGCGCTGTGTCCACGCCCGCCGCACCCCCCCGAAGATCCGCGCGCGCCGCCGCACCCCCGCCGCGGTCTTCTCCGCCGTTTTCGCCGGTGAGTATTCCGTCGCGTTCCTCTTCGATTTCGCCGGTACAATGGCCGTGTTTGGAGGTTGATCTATGCTTCACCGTGGTAGATGGCTTCGGAGGATGTGCATATGGTGGATTTGGAGGATTCGTCGACCGATTGGTCCTCGTCGGATTCTGACGATTCGGACCTCGACGAGCTGCTCAACGACGACGACACGGAGATGATGCTGCTCATGTTCGGCATGAAGTACATGGAGGACCGCGCCAAGCTGCTGGATCAGAGGAAAGGATCCACTATGGGGTGTATGTGCATTCCGCGGAACCACGTACTCGGCCACGAACAGCTGATGCAAGATTATTTTGTCGAGGTACCGACCTATCCTCCCCGCCTCTTCCGTAGAAGGTATCGAATGCGTAGGACTTTGTTCAAGAGAATCGTCAAAGATTGCAAGGTAAATTGCAATTACTTCAAGCAAAGGAGGAACGTTGCCCAAGTCATGGGATTTAGCCCATATCAGAAAATATCTGCCGCCATGAGGGTGATTGCATACAGTATCCCAGCAGATTATACCGGTGAGTACCTTCGTAGTGGTGTACAAACAACCACGGATTGCGTGCGTATGTTTGCCAAGATGGTGATCAAGTTGTATGGTGAGACGTATCTCCGAGCTCCAAATGGGGAAGATACAAAAAGACTCATGGAGATCAATGAAAAGAGGGGGTGGCCGGGGATGCTTGGTAGTTTGGATTGCATGCATTGGACATGGAAAAATTGTCCAAAATCATGGCATGGAATGTATTGTGGCAAAAACCGTGATGCTACCAATTGTTCTTGAAGCTGTGGTCTCGCAAGACTTATGGATTTGGCATGCTTTTTTTGGACTGCCGGGGACACTCAACGACATCAACGTCTTGAATAGATCCCCTTTGTTTGCAAGACTAGTTAAGGGTGAAGCTCCAACTTGTAACTACGAAGTTATGAACAATGAGTACACCATGGGGTACTATCTCACATATGGTATTTACCCTAACTATGAAACTCTTGTCAAGTCCATAAAAGAGAAAAAGGACAAGGCCTTGACAAGAAAGGAAGCTTGCTTCACCAAAAATCAAGAGGCATGCCGCAAGGACATTGAGAGAGCTTTTGGTGTCTTGCAAGCAAAGTTTGCTATTATCCGGGGTCCTGTAAGATTTTGGGACAAGGAAACTCTTGTTGATATCATGACATGTTGTGTGATTCTTCACAACATGATCATTGAAGATGAGAGAGGCTTGAATTTGCCATGTTTCTATGACAATGTTTGCACCCGAGTGCAGCCCCAGCAGAACCCTCATCGGATTGAACCTTTTCTTGCAGCGCATCGGGGCATTGAAAATGCCGAGACTCATCACCAGCTCACCCAAGATTTGATTGATCACCATTGGCAGTTGCATGGCCAATGAGTTTTTACATTCATTTCCTATTGTTGTATGTGTGAAATATTTATCTTCATTGTTTGATTGTGGGAACATTTGTTATTTGTTTAATTCTTCTATTAGAACATTTGTTGACAGTTTCGAAAAACATTATTGTAATAATTATGATGATTATTGTGTGGTTTAAAACTTTTATTCAATGTGAATGTTGTGTTGGTTCTAATATCTATTTTGTCAAAAACCCTGTTTTGAGGGGTTGGAAACTCGTCCGAGCTAGCAGACCCCGTATCCCCACCCCGTAAAACAGAATATTACGGGGTGGGGATACGGGGTCTGCTAGCTCGGACGAGTTTTCGGCCGGTGAAAACTGTATACAGGATCCTCTACTCGCGTTTTAAGTGGCAAAAATATAAGGAGTCTGTTAGACATACTCATAGAACCTACTCTATTTTTTTTCGGATGACAGCCCATAGTTGGATTCTCTGGGGCTCTTGGGCCGAGGCCCGTCTACGACCTTTTTGTGCGGTGCCGAAATTTGCCAACAGTACGAATTCTACTTGTCATGTCTCTGGCTCCAGTATGAATTGATGTAGGCCGATGGATGAATAAAAATGAAGGGTTCTTATTCATTTGAGGGTACCACAAAGCAGCTCACATGAAACAAGCTGTTCAGAATCAGGATGACGCAACCATGCAACATGTGATGTTGTGATCCAAATTCGTCCCCCCCCCCCCCGTCCCAAATGTGTAACACAACATATCTACCAAGTTACAGATCCAAACAAGTTTCTACACTAATTTTGGTAATCAGGACAGTAAAATTACTCGAGATCATCATTTTGTAGATGCTGCGGGCAAATCCTACTAAAATTGGTGATTCCAACAACCAACTTGATTGTCTTTCAGATGCGACTCGCCATGGAGTTAAAACAAACCAGAAGTGCAAATTTACAATGCGATTTAACTTTGCATTCTAATTTACTACTTTCAGTTCCATTTATCCCTACTCCAGTGTAGAGCTCTACTTTCAGTGCATGTGCATTCCAATGGAAAAAATCAAATGTTAGCTTGGGCTACGCTGAGCCCTTGATTTTGAAAATTTCGAAAATGGTATTTAGAAGTTCCAGAAAAGTCTGGAAAAAAATCAAGATGTAGTCAAGGATGCCTCGTTTTGCAAAATATCAATGAGAAATACTTTGGATTATGGGCTACACAAAAATGACAAAGTCTAACAATTTGTGGGATTTTGGAACTGTGTATTGTTTGGCATGCTCGGATCCATATTTTTATCATTTTTGTCTACATGTATCTTTGGGGCTTTACACAAGGTAATCATGTCTGCGGTTATCTTATCTGATCAATAACATGCAGAACGCAACACTATGAACTTTCACAATGTTCATGCTCTATGACTGATATGCGATGTTTCAGTGTTCAAACTTCGAAACCTCAAGCAGTTTTTGAAGATACAGTTTCAGACCTAGGGAATCAGCCGGTATTTTTCTAGTGTGATCATTAGCAACAATACTATGTCATGTTGATACCTACTTTTCTATCTCATTAGTAACAAGTATGTTTAGCTTCTATTTTTTGTACACAAAAATTGAATTGTAGCAAGGGAGATACAACGATACTATTGAGCAGCAGATCTTTTCAGTGGTATGGAACAAGATCTTAGTTCCTACCTTTTTAGGTTCATAGACCTTTCTGATATCATGTCTTACAAATCCACTATAGAAAACCTGGTAGCAAAACAGTTAGTAGAAAGGCACAAATAATTGGACTCATGAAAGTTTGTAATTGTATGCTTACTAAGTAGCTATTTTGTTATTGGGTCGCTTTGTTGCCTAGTAGGTTGGCAGCTCCAAGCTCCAGGTATGGATTTCACATGGAATGTCATCAGTACTAGTTCTGATGATCCATCTAGACTTCTAGAGGAAGCCATTCATGTTTTGGAAAGCTAAAGTCAGGCTCAAATGCTAATTGTTCGTTAAATTTTGGTTTCAAATATTTTGTCACTCTTCAGTTCCAATAAATGCATGGTTTGTTGTGCTTGTGCCAGAAAGCATGTGTTTTGTTTCCATTTTGCTAGTATTTCCATATCTTGGTTGTCCCATTTGCGACTTTTACACCATGACATCGATGAACTATTCTAGAAATGAGTTTGTTTCAATATTGCATTTCAACTGTTACTATATTCATGTAACATGTTCATAAACGTTGTAAACAGTTGCCGACTGTGTCTCCTCTTGATAAACTACATGATCTACATTTGTCAGCCTAATGAGGGACATATAGTCAGATATCTTGTTGCATTTAGCTCTCAACCAATTCAGATTGTCACATAAATGTGCATTACTCAGCTTGGTCATCTATTCTGAATTTCTGATTGGTTTGTTTTGTTGAAAGAAAGGTTCACCGCAATGATATATCAGTATGTGATCTTTGTTTGTAGGTGTGACTACATGGGATCGAAGTTCGTGGTTTATGACAACAACCACCAGATGAGGGGCTAAGGCTTTAAACAGTGGGTCGGATTTCACAAGCAGTGGATCTAGTGTGAGGCAACAGTTTTGAAGTTGAACGAGTATCATATGAATCCAGATTATGAAAACCAAGTGGGCTGAAATATACGTTGCAGTTTTCTGTGCCCTCTCACAATAGATCCACGAGCCGCAGAGAAATTCAGCAACCCGAGTTGTTGGTTCTACATAAATGAAAGATGGCACGAGTTTCTTATTTTTTGGTAGCAAAAAAGCTGACAAAAAATTGACCAGAGTGGGATTTGAACCCACGCCCTTTCGGACCAGAACCTTAATCTGGCGCCTTAGACCAACTCGGCCATCTGATCGATTATACCATTCATACATGCAGACAGGCTAAATTATTTAGATGGTCGGGTCAAGGCAGCTTCTGCTGAGAACTTCCAACTAGTTGCTCCAGCTGGCACTGGTTTGCGATGGGGTATTCAGCATAACGGGACTGTAACCCTTCAGTTCAGAAATTTTGAAAAAAAATGACGTTTTCCAGTGGACTATTGGCGGCCTCTGTTGGCATTCCAAGCGTTTGCCTGCCTCACTAGTTTTGGCACGAAGTTGGCCAGTAGATAGGTAACCCAACTCGGTGTTCTTATGGTAACCCATATCCTCTTTTGGTAGCCGTAACCTGAACTAGAATAATATCTTTGGGCACTTGAAGATGTGGGGGCGGGGCACCCTAGGGTTTTGGGGGAGGCTGGCTTAGCGCTCGCCTTCCTGTCTTCCGGTAGCAGCGTCAGGTGGAGCACCCATAGGCCATAGGATAGGACGAAGCCGGTTGGCAACAAACTTGCAGCGCTGCTTGCCTTCCTGGCAGCCGACCTTCCTCACCAGTTAATTTTACTTTTTTTCAGAGAGCACGGGAGTATCTTTGTTTTTTTTAGAAGGAGCGAGCGAATTAATAAGTTTGGGTTGCTTATTTTCTTCTACTCGATTTAGAGAGATATACATTAATGCATTTTAAATTAAAAATGGCAAAATGGTTAGTAGTTTGAATAGTTAGAATAATTATTTAAGAAAACATAAAATGGTTTTAGATTAATTATGTAAATTAAAACACTTTTCATGTTAAAAGTTTTTTCACATTCATATTAATATTCATAAGTTATTCAAATTCATATTCATAAGTTATTCAACTTCATATTCATAAGTTATTCAAATTCATATTCATAAGTTATTCAAATTCATATTCATAAGTGATTCAACTTCATATTCAAATTCATATTCAAAAGTTATTCAAATTCATATTCAAATTCGTATTCATAAGGAATGTAAATATTTAAATGTTCATAATGAATAAATTATACTTTTATTACATAGAGATTTATTTTCTGAATATTTTGATATATCATATGTTATGTTTTGATTTGAAATAAGGCGGGAAACGAAATTATTTGAAAAGACACATACAAATATGCCCTTTGGTCCCAGTTCGTGCCACGAACCGGGACCAAAGGGTTAGTTTGCGCGCGCGAGGGAAAAGGCAGCCAAAATAGGCCTTAGGTCCCGGTTGGTGCCACGAACCGGGACCAAAGGATCTTCCCCTTTAACTGCTCGTCTCCCTTCTCCGTGCAGATCAATCGCGCGGAGAAGGATTTACAGCGCCGCCAGGCTACCGAACTCTCTCGCGCGCCCTAGACACCGCCGCCTGCTGCCCCCGCCACCTCTCTCCGCGCGCGCCCCGGCCTCTCCTTCCCGACACCGCGCTGTTCGCCTCCGGCCACGCCGTCCACGCCGACCACCCCGTCCGCGCGCCGTCTCCCGCGCCGCCGGTACCTCTCCCCTCTCTCCTCCGGCCAACCGCAGGCCGCCACCGGCCGGCCGGCCCCTTTTTTATTTTTTATTTTTTCGTTAGAAATATCTTTGTTAGAAATATCTGTGTTAGAAATATTGTTAAAAATAATTTTAGTGAAATATTTGTGTTAGCAATATTTGTGTTAGTGAAATTTGTTAGTTAAAAATATTCGTGTTAGTGAAATTTGTTAGTTAGATATATTTGCATTAGAAATAATTTTAGTGAAATATTTATGTTAAAAATATTTGTGTTAGTGAAATTTGTTAGTTAGAAATAAATTTACTTACTAAATATTAGTATTAGTTAGAAATATTTACTTAAATATTAGTTATAGAACTATATTAGTAGTACGTATATATAGTTAGTTTATTTAGCACAATATTATATTTTCATAGCTACGATGCCGCGCCCGCCGTGTCGTGGAGGGTCTGGGACCGTTCTGGACCAGATGTTGTTGATGGGGGAGGTTCGGGACTGGGCTCCGCCGGGGTGGCACTGGCAGGTATTATCTTTTGGGGCGCGCACCTTGCTGCGGAATCCGGGTCCTATCGTCGACCCGGATCTTCTCTACTGGAGGTCGCGTGGGCCACGGTCATTTCAGAGGGAGCCGGCACCGTAGGAGGTGGTAGCTCGGCGCATTACAGAGGAGGACGAGCATGTTCGTCTTTACCTGCATGTATTGGACACCATGTATAGGACCGGATGGTCAGTTCAGCAGGGATCTCACGTGAGCTATGATCCTGTGATTGTTTCGTGGCTTTGGGTGTTCACCCAGCGCGGCTCAGGACCCGGTCGACGTCGTTGAGAGGTTCTAGTGATGTATTAGGGTTAAATAAAAATGGACCCGAGCTATATATGCATGTAACTGCACTATCTGCTTTCAGCGCTACATTATCGATCCTTAATTAATGGATATATATGTAACTCCAATTTCTATTTTGTGCATTATCCTTAATTAATATCCATATATGTGATTATATGATGGTTCCTATAACTTGCAAGTCGTTGCAGAAACTATGGATGCTCACAGAAACGAAGCCCAAGAAGAATTTATGGCTAACCTCATAGCCGGCGGTATTCTGGATGGTGGTGGTGACGACGTCACCGCAACTTATTTGAATGACTCCGGTGAGGGAGCGGAGGATAGAGCGAAGAGAAGACGGCTCCGGTGAGCGAGCGGAGGATATTGAGCGAAGAGAAGATGGCTCCGGTGAGGGAGAAGATCATAATGGCTCCGCTGATGGAACCTTAGTTATTACAAAGTCCACTGAGGTATATAAATTAAGCCGCTACTGACTAGATGCATTAACTAATTTGTATATATATATATATTGATGATGAATTATTTCTTTTTTAGCCCTCCAGATCGAGCAATTCTTCTGGAAAGTCGAAGCGAGGCCTGACCAAAAAGTTTGCCGACGGTGTTAGGCACGACATCCTCGAAATCGATCAGAGTGTCCGACCGACTGCTCCCGAGAAGGCTGCAAAATTATTTGTAAGTCAATGCAGAGTGCTTGTTAGGGACTGCATCCCGATCACCGTTCGAGAATGGCACAAGCCCAAGGGAGAGGTTGAACCAGGTCATTATGTCTATGATGTAGCCAAACCCAAGTTTTTGACTAAGCTCATGGCACATTTCAACCTACCTCCAGAGGAGAATGAAGATAGAGCCAAACAGATGGAGGAGGCAGTCAAGGAGTTTTCTCTAAAGAAGATGGTCGAACTATTCAAGCACCACAAGAAAAGATTGCACGACCTTGTCAAGAAAAAGAAGACTCCGGACTTCACTACAGGGTTTGAGAAGATAAAGGATCACTGGGACGAATTTGTGAAGTACGTCACGGAGTCTGAACAATTTCAGAAAAGGTCGGCAACAAATAAGCAAATGCTGCGTTGAAGAAATATCACCAAATTACGGGTCCTGGTGGCTACAGGGCTAACCGGCCTAAGTGGCAGGCATCTGAGGCGGAACTGGTCAACAAAGGGATCCAAATAGGGACATTCGATTGGGCCGAACGGTCGAATGAGTGGTTCTACGGGATTTGGGGAAGGTTGGACCCAGAAACAAGGAAGTGTATTTATAATAAAGAACATCTCAAGAACCCTTGTGACGCCCTTATAGCTGCACATAAGGACGTGTGCGAGGGGAGGTTCCATCCGGAAAGATAGAACGACGAGCTAACACGCGCCCTTGGGAACAAAGAACACGGTGGACAAACACGAGGCATAGAAGGCTCCGTTCCATGGAAGTATGGCTTTCCCACAGAAAGGAAGAGATTTCCTGATAAAAGCCATACGAGGAGAAAGGCAAAGGAAGCAGACCGCATAGCGTCCTTAGAGGATTCTATGAGCGTCCTGAAAGCCCAAGTTGCCCAAGTTAACGAAGTACTTGCAACCCAGCGATCTCAGGGGCAGCATGTAGATCCTGCATTGGATACTATCGACCCGCATCAATCTCAGCACCGGAAAAGCTGCGTGGCTTCCACTCAGCTCGATAATGATGAACATGTGATGGAGCCTCCTCGCTACCCCGTGCATGATCTCACAGAGGGCCATCCTTGTGAGTTGCATGTCAAATTTGTCAACATATCCATGTAGGCGGCGGTCGGCTATGTCTTACCTACAACAACTTAATTACCATTGCCGTCCGGTCCAAGATGGCTATGTTGTTGTGATGGTGGATGAAGTGACGGGAGGATATGAGCCGTTGACACTTGACCACCCTGCAGGTGAAGATGGGGAAATCACTGAACTCGGAGAAGCCCTTAGAACCACCGTTCAATGGCGGAAGGACCTCATTGTGTTTCCAGGTTCGAAGCCAAGCAAGCCACCTCCAGATCATTCTCCGCCACCTCCGCAGTCTCCTCCGCATGATGATTCTCCTATGCGTGATGACTCTCCTCTGCGTGATAATTCTCCTCCGCGTGAGAATACTCCGCCGCCTCCTCCTCGTCAGGAGACTCCACCGAGTCTGCAACCTAAGCAAAAGAGGAAGAGTACCGCGGCAAGTACTCAAGCTCCGAAGAGATCCTCAGCTCCGAAGAGGTCTAAGACTCCCGAGTTGTTACCGTGCGAGCGGACTGATGAGCAAAACGACGCAATCGCAGACGCCCAGCTGAAGGAGTTTCTTGCTCCGAAGAAGCCTCCGCCAAAGGTGTATATAGCACCGAATACAATGAAGCACTTTGCCGAGATGAGATAAAAGAAAGCTAAGTTGGCATGTGATTATGACCGCTCTCTTGGACAGTCCTCTAGAGCGAGAAAAGCGAAAAAAAATTGCCCAACTCGGACAACAGGAAAATCAATCGCTACCCCCTTCGTCGTGCACTCCTATGATGATCCGGAGATGGCATCGATTATCGAATGTTCGGCTAGAGATCTTGGAGCAGATGTTCGATATGATGGTTACTATCCAATGGCTGAAGTCAGAAATCAATACCGAAAGGATCTCGTCAAACCTGGCGAGCTCGCGCGTCTAGGGACTCAGATGCGAAGGTTGCATGCATGGTACCTGCAAGCCTATCGGAACACGGATCGCTACCTCACGGTGGGACTTAGATATGGGCATTACTTCCGGGGGAAGGAGGAGATAAACCTTGAGTTAGAAGAACTATTTCAGTTATTCAATCAAGACGTCCTCGAGAAATCTATCATCAGTTTCTACTGCATGTAAGTGATTTATTTATGTAATTAAGTATGTAGCTCAGATCATTCATTTGCACTAATAGTTATCCTCACTATATTCTTTTTGTACGCTATATATTATGCAGAATGAAGATGCTCGAATGAAAAAAAGGCGGGCTCTATGACATTGGGTTCATTGACCCAAACACCGTTCATGAAGTTACGGTTCGACGTACGCCAAGGACACAGAGGACAACATGCTAATGTTTTTACTGAAGCAAGCAAACAAAGAGGAAATATTCTTTCCTTACAACTTCAAGTGAGTGTTATAATTATCTTACATACATTCGAATTCACTTACTCGATGTGAAGTCTAAATAATCCGGCGAGTTATGCGTGTGCAGCTTTCACTATATTCTCCTAATCATTGAGCTTAACAAAGGAGTAGTACTTATCATGAACTCGAAACGTAAAGACCATGGGGAATGAGCAGACATGGCTGTTGTGGTGACCCTGCATACCAATGATGACGCGTGAAGCACACGTCCGTTGGGAACCCCAAGAGGAAGGTGTGATGCGTACAGCAGCAAATTTCCCTTAGTAAGAAACCAAGGTTTATCGAACCAGTAGGAGATGAAGGCCACGTGAAAGTTGTTGGTGAAGGAGTGTAGTGCGGCGCAACACCAGGGATTCCGGCGCCAACGTGGAACCTGCACAACACAATCAAAATACTTTGCCCCAACTTAACGAGTGAGGTTGTCAATCTCATCGGCTTGTCGTAAACAAAGGATTAAACGTATGGTGTGGAGAATGATGTTTGTTTGCAAAGAACAAGCAGAGAACAATGATTGCGATAGGTTGTATTTCAGATGTAAAAGAATGGACCGGGGTCCACAGTTCACTGGTGGTGTCTCTCCAATAAGATAAATAGCATGTTGGGTGAACAAATTACAGTTGGGCAATTGACAAATAGAGAGGGCATGACAATGCACATACATATCATGATGACTAATATGAGATTTACTTAGGGCATTACGACAAAGAACATAGACCGCTATCCAGCATGCATCTATGCCTAAAAAGTACACCTTCGGGTTAGCATCCGCACCCCTTCCAATATTAAGTTGCAAACAACAGACAATTGCATTAAGTACTGTGCGTAATGTAAACAATACAAATATACTTAGACAAAGCATTGATGTTTTATCCCTAGTGACAACAGCACATCCACAACCTTAGGGGTTGATGGCGTGTATTTCACACGTTCGTTGGGCAACCCCAAGAGGAAGGTATGATGCGCACAGCAGCAAGTTTTCCCTCAGAAAGAAACCAAGGTTTATCGAACCAGGAGGAGCCAAGAAGCACGTTGAAGGTTGATGGCGGCGGGATGTAGTGCGGCGCAACACCGGAGATTCCGGCGCCAACGTGGAACCCGCACAACACAACCAAAGTACTTTGCCCCAACGAAACAGATGAGGTTGTCAATCTCACCGGCTTGCTCGTAACAAAGGATTAACCGTATTGTGTGGAAGATGATTGTTTGCGAGAGAAAACGAGTAAAACAAGTATCGCAAGAGATTTGTATTTCAGTATTAAAGAATGGACCGGGGTCCACAGCTCACTAGAGGTGTCTCTCCCATAAGATAAAAGCATGTTGGGTGAACAAATTACAATCGGGCAATTGACAAATAGAGAGAGCATAACAATGCACATACATGACATGATAAGTATAGTGAGATTTAATTGGGCATTACGACAAAGTACATAGACCGCCATCCAATCGCATCTATGCCTAAAAAGTCCACCTTCGAGTTATCATCCGAACCCCTCCAGCATTAAGTTGCTAACAACAGACAATTGCATTAAGTATGGTGCGTAATGTAATCAACAACTACATCCTCGGACATAGCGCCAATGTTTTATCCCTAGTGGCAACAAGCACAACACAACCTTAGAACTTTCTGTCACTCGTCCCGGTGTCAATGCGGCATGAACCCACTATCGAGCATAAGTACTCCCTCTTGGAGTTAAAAGTAAAAACTTGGCAGAGCCTCTACTAGAAACGGAGAGCATGCAAGATCATAAACAACACATGTATAATAACTTGATAATTAACATGACATAGTATTCTCTACCCATCGGATCCCGACAAACACAACATATAGAATTACATATAGATGATCTTGATCATGTTAGGCAGCTCACAAGATCTAACAATGAAGCACAATGAGGAGAAGACAACCATCTAGCTACTGCTATGGACCCATAGTCCAGGGGTAGACTACTCACTCATCACTCCGGAGGCGACCATGGCGGCGTAGAGTCCTCCGGGAGATGATTCCCCTCTCCGGCAGGGTGCAGGCGATCTCCTGGATCCCCCGAGATGGGATCGGCGGCGACGGCGTCTCAGTAAGGTTTTCCGTATCGTGGCTCTCGGTACTGGGGGTTTCGTCACGGAGGCTTTAAGTAGGCGGAAGGGCAAGTCAAGAGGCGGCACGGGGGCCCACACCATAGGCCGGCGCGGCCGGGGTGGGGCCGCGCCGCCCTAGGGTTTGGCCACCCCGTGGCCCCTCTTCGTCTCGTCTTCGGACTTCCGGAAGCTTCGTGGAAAAATAGGCCCCTGGGCTTTGATTTCGTCCAATTCCGAGAATATTTCGTTACTAGGATTTCGAAACCAAAAACAGCTAGAACAGCAGAATCGGCACTTCGGCATCTTGTTAATAGGTTAGTTCCGGAAAATGCACAAATATGACATAAAGTGTGCATAAAACATGTAGGTATCATCAATAATATGGCATAGAACATAAGAAATTATCGATACATCGGAGACGTATCAAGCATCCCCAAGCTTAGTTCCGCTCATCCCGAGCAGTAAAACGATAACAAAGATAATTTCGAAGTGATATGCCATCATAACCTTGATCATACTATTTGTAAACATATGTAGTGGATGCAGCGATCAAAACAATGGTGATGACATGAGTAAACAAGTGAATCATAAAGCAAAGACTTTTCATGAATAGTACTTCAAGACAAGTATTAATAAGTCTTGCATAAGAGTTAACTCATAAAGCAATAAATCAAAGTAAAGGTATTGAAGCAACACAAAGGAAGATTAAGTTTCAGCGGTTGCTTTCAACTTGTAACATGTATATCTCATGGATAATAGTCAACATAGAGTAATAAAACAAGTACAATATGCAAGTATGTAGGAATCAATGCACGGTTCACACAAGTGTTTGCTTCTTGAGGTGGAGAGAAATAGGTGAACTGACTCAACATAAAAGTAAAGAGAATGGTCCTTCAAAGAGGAAAGCATCGATTGCTATATTTGTGCTAGAGCTTTTATTTTGAAAACATGAAACAATTTTGTCAACGGTAGTAATAAAGCATATGAGTTATGTACATTATATCTTACAAGTTGCAAGTCTCATGCATAGTATACTAATAGTGCCCGCACCTTGTCCTAATTAACTTGGACTACCGGATCTTTGCAATGCACATGTTTTGACCAAGTGTCACAATGGGGTACCTCCATGCCGCCCGTACAAAGGTCTAAGGAGAAAGCTCGCATTTTGGATTTCTCGCTTTTGATTATTCTCAACTTAGACATCCATACCGGGACAACATGGACAACAGATAATGGACTCCTCTTTTATGCATAAGCATGTGGCAACAATTATTATTCTCATATGAGATTGAGGATATGTGTCCAAACTGAAACTTCCACCATGAATCATGGCTTTAGTTAGCGGCCCAAAGTTCTTCTCTAACAATATGCATGCTCCAACCATGAAGGTGGTAGATCTCTCTTGCTTCAGACAAGACGGACATGCATAGCAACTCACATGATATCCAACAAGAAATAGTTGATGGCGTCCCCAGAAACATGGTTACCGCTCAACAAGCAACTTAATAAGAGATAAAGTGCATAAGTACATATTCAATGCTACAATAGTTTTTAAGCTATTTGTCCCATGAGTTATATATTGCAAAGGTGAATGATGGAATTTTAAAGGTAGCACTCAAGCAATTTACTTTGGAATGGCGGATAAATACCATGTAGTAGGTAGGTATGGTGGACACAAATGGCATAGTGGTTGGCTCAAGTATTTTGGATGCATGAGAAGTATTCCCTCTCGATACAAGGTTTAGGCTAGCAAGGCTATTTGAAACAAACACAAGGATGAATGGTACAGCAAAACTCACATAAAAGACATATGGTAAACATTATAAGACTCCATACCGTCTTCCTTGTTGTTCAAAACTCAATACTAGATGTTATCTAGACTCTAGAGAAACCAAATATGCAAACCAAATTAGCAAGCTCTAAGTATTTCTTCATTAATGGGTGCAAAGTATATGATGCAAGAACTTAAACATGAGCACAACAATTGCCAAGTATCAAATTATCCAAGACATTTTAGAGTTACTACATGTAGCATTTTCCAATTCCAACCATATAACAATTTAACGAAGGAGAAACTTCGCCATGAATACTATGAGTAGAACCTAAGGACATATTTGTCCATATGCAACAGCGGAGCGTGTCTCTCTCCCATAAAGTGAATGCTAGGATCCATTTTATTCAAACAAAACAAAAACAAAAACAAACCGACGCTCCAAGTAAAGTACATAAGATGTGGCCGAATAAAAATATAGTTTCAGGGGAGGAACCCGATAATGTTGTCGATGAAGAAGGGGATGCCTTGGGCATCCCCAAGCTTAGACGCTTGAGTCTTCTTAATATATGCAGGGGTGAACCACCGGGGAATCCCCAAGCTTAGAGCTTTCACTCTCCTTAATCATATTGCATCATACTCCTCTCTTGATCCTTGAAAACTTCCTCCACACCAAACTCGAAACAACTCATTAGAGGGTTAGTGCATAATAAAAATTCACATGTTCAGAGGTGACACAATCATTCTTAACACTTCTGGACATTGCATAAAGCTACTGGACATTAATGGATCAAAGAAATTCATCCAACGTAGCAAAAGAGGCAATGCGAAATAAAAGACAGAATCTGTCAAAACAGAACAGTCCGTAAAGATGGATTTTATTAGGCCACCAGACTTGCTCAAACGAAAATGCTCAAATTGAATGAAAGTTGCGTACATATCTGAGGATCACTCACGTAAATTGGCATAATTTTCTGAGTTACCTACAGAGAATTAGACCCAGATTCGTGACAGCAAAGAAATCTGTTTCTGCGCAAGTAATCCAAATCTAGTACTTACTTTTCTATCAAAGACTTTACTTGGCACAACAAAACATAAAACTAAGATAAGGAGAGGTTGCTACAGTAGTAAACAACTTCCAAGACACAAATATAAAACAAAAATACTGGAGTAAAAACATGGGTTGTCTCCCATAAGCGCTTTTCTTTAACGCCTTTCAGCCTAGGCGCGTAAAGTGTATCTCAAGTATTATCGAAGGGTGGTGCACCTACAGCGGGGTTTGGAGTTTTCTCAACCATGCAAAGTATATTGGATACATAAGTTTCAGCGTCTCCCTTTTCATTAGTCTTGGGCTTGCTACTCTCATCAAACAAATTTTCGGGAACAAGCCAAGCATAGTTATGTTCTAGTGCATCATTCATAGCTAGGAGTTTACATGGTATTGGTGCTTTGATCTCCCCACCATCATTAATATTATTAGTGTATCTTATTCTATCCATGTCCATCTTTTCAAGGAGACTAACAAAATTAGTATGAGAACCAAGCATATTAAATTTAGCAAAGACCTTTCTAGCTTCTCTTGCTAGACCACCAAATTCTCTAAGAAGGGTTTCTAAAACAAAATCTTTCTTTTCCCCTTCTTCCATATCACCAAGTGTGAAAAACATGTGTTGGATTATAGGATTAAGATTAACAAATTTAGTTTCCAACAAGCGAACTAAATGCGCAAGCAGCAATTTCATAAGTAGGCGCAAGGTCTACCAAGTGTCTATCTTCAAAATTTTCAATGGTACTAACATGGTTGAAGAATTCTTCTATATTATTTCTCCCAACTATAGACCCACGTCCTACCGGTATGTTCTTTGTGGTAAAATTAAAAGGAAACATGATGAAATAAGTAAAGTAAATGCTAGTAACTAATTTTTTTTTTTGTGTTTTTGGTATAGCAAACAAGATAGCAAATAAAGTAAAGCTAGCAACTAATTTTTTTGTGTTTTGATATAGTGCAGCAAACAAAGTAGTAAATAAAATAAAGCAAGACAAAAACAAAGTAAAGAGATTGAGAAGTGGAGACTCCCCTTGCAGCGTGTCTTGATCTCCCCGGCAACGGCGCCGTAAAAAGAGCTTGATGGCGTGTATTTCACACGTTCGTTGGGCAACCCCAAGAGGAAGGTATGATGCGCACAGCAGCAAGTTTTCCCTCGGAAAGAAACCAAGGTTTATCGAACCAGGAGGAGCCAAGAAGCACGTTGAAGGTTGATGGCGGCGGGATGTAGTGCGGCGCAACACCGGAGATTCCGGCGCCAACGTGGAACCCGCACAACACAACCAAAGTACTTTGCCCCAACGAAACAGATGAGGTTGTCAATCTCACCGGCTTGCTGTAACAAAGGATTAACCGTATTGTGTGGAAGATGATTGTTTGCAGAGAAAACAAGTAAAACAAGTATTGCAGCAGATTTGTATTTCAGTATTAAAGAATGGACCGGGGTCCACAGTTCACTAGAGGTGTCTCTCCCATAAGATAAAAGCATGTTGGGTGAACAAATTACAGTCGGGCAATTGACAAATAGAGAGAGCATAACAATGCACATACATGACATGATAAGTATAGTGAGATTTAATTGGGCATTACGACAAAGTACATAGACCGCCATCCAACCGCATCTATGCCTAAAAAGTCCACCTTCAGAGTTATCATCCGAACCCCTCCAAGTATTAAGTTGCTAACAACGAGACAATTGCATTAAGTATGGTGCGTAATGTAATCAACAACTACATCCTCGGACATAGCGCCAATGTTTTATCCCTAGTGGCAACAGCACAACACAACCTTAGAACTTTCTCGTCATCGTCCCGAGTGTCAATGCAGGCATGAACCCACTATCGAGCATAAGTACTCCCTCTTGGAGTTAAAAGTAAAAACTTGGCCGGAGCCTCTACTAGAAACGGAGAGCATGCAAGATCATAAACAACACATGTATAATAACTTGATAATTAACATGACATAGTATTCTCTATCCATCGGATCCCGACAAACACAACATATAGAATTACATATAGATGATCTTGATCATGTTAGGCAGCTCACAAGATCTAACAATGAAGCACAATGAGGAGAAGACAACCATCTAGCTACCGCTATGGACCCATAGTCCAGGGGTAGACTACTCACTCATCACTCCGGAGGCGACCATGGCGGCGTAGAGTCCTCCGGGAGATGATTCCCCTCTCCGGCAGGGTGCCGGAGGCGATCTCCTGGATCCCCCGAGATGGGATCGGCGGCGACGGCGTCTCGCAAGGTTTTCCGTATCGTGGCTCTCGATGCGGGGATTTCGTCACGGAGGCTTTAAGTAGGCGGAAGGGCAAGTCAAGAGGCGGCACGGGGGCCCACACCATAGGCCGACGCGGCCGGGGGTGGGGCCGCGCCGCCCTAGGGTTTGGCCACCCCGTGGCCCCTCTTCGTCTCGTCTTCGGACTTCCGGAAGCTTCGTGGAAAAATAGGCCCCCGGGCTTTGATTTCGTCCAATTCCGAGAATATTTCGTTACTAGGATTTCTGAAACCAAAAACAGCAGAAAACGAGCAATCGGCACTTCGGCATCTTGTTAATAGGTTAGTTCCAGAAAATGCACAAATATGACATAAAGTGTGCATAAAACATGTAGGTATCATCAATAATATGGCATAGAACATAAGAAATTATCGATACGTCGGAGACGTATCAGGGGTTGCTGTCACTCCCCCATATTCAATGGAGACATGAACCCACTATCTAGCATAAATACTCGCTCTTGGAGTCACAAGTATCAACTTGACCAGAGCCTCTACTAGTGACAAGGTATTAACTTGTCACTGCCTACAAGTTGTAGACTAGGGTTTCGTTGGATGTAGAGGGCAAGTAGATCTCAAAGGTTTCAGCCGAAAAGTACTCGACGATGTAAAAGCTAGGGTTTGAGAGACAATGATTCGATCCTTTCTTTGTCCCTCGACTCCCCCTTATATAGGAGGTGGAGCCGAGGGATTCGTGATTCACAAGTTTACGAGTCCGGGAGGGTTTCTAACCCTTCCCGCAAGATTACAAATAATGCCTCCTATTACAACTCTAGCTTTCCTTAATAATATCTTGGGCTTCCGAATCTTCTTATCCTTCGGGTCGTGGGCCTTCAGTAAACCCCGGGTACCTTCTTCGGCAGGCCCATTGGGGATGCCTATGTCAGTAGCGCCCGAGATTTTGCTTGAATCGCAGAATCAGGGAAAATCTCCACCTTTATATTTATTCTACAACTCTGAACTTTACCACATATCTTTGCATACGAATTTCTATATTGTACAGGGATAATGGTAGTTGGGGCTAGTTCATCCGACGGATAGGTACTAGTTAACTGCTCTAGTGGCAATCCGCAAAAACCTACTTCAAAATCACGTCCCTGGACATGATCTCGGGATACTGGTGTAAACTTCGACAGGTGCCGCTTAAGGTCTTACTATTCTGTCGAGTCCCAGTCGTATTTATCGGATACCTAACGCGTCCGTTAGGATTTTTCTTCGTATCTGTTGATACGGAAAAAAGTAGCAAACCGACATCAGAGACGGCGCCACGCCACACAGAACAGATCTGGGGTCTTACCTTCGCAAAGTTTTGCGGCATTCAGAAATTGTTCGCAACTTTGGCGTTCTGAGAATATATTGTTGAGTGCTTATTCGGTTGTTGGAATAGCACATTTTATCGAGTCAATGTATGACTTATATTGCCTTCCCGATGGGAGTATATGTAGAGTTATTTGTATAACTCGAAATATACTCATTTCTTTCTTTCTTTCTTTCTTTCTCTTCTCTTCTTCTTCTCTTTTTTTTATAATTTCATCGGGCACGCGAACAGCGTTCCCGATGGGAGTAGCCCCCGAGGCTACAACCAAGGACTTGTGCTTGGTTGTAGGCTCAACATTCTAATGCCTCATGTCGTTATATTGTCTTTCTTTCTCGAGGTTTCATATCTGTCGGGTGCGCGAACAGCGCTCCCGATGGGAGTAGCCCCCGAGGCTATGAACAAATGTTTGCGTTTGGTCATAGGCTCTCGCCATTTATATTTTGTCATGTCCAAATGATTCTTTTTTTCCAAAGTAGCCCCCGAGCATTTGAGCAAATACTTGTATTTGTTCAAAGGCTCTTCGAGATAAACCATAGTCTTCTGGTGTCGCCGTTCTTGCAAAGCTTCATAGCCGAGAGTTTCTTTTACCAAGGTGACATCACTGCTGATGACAGCCACGACCAATGTATCGAGAAAACGCGAGAACCGCTTATCTCTCTGCCTTGTGGGCCCAGAAATCCTGTCAATTTGACACGTCGTGCAAGTGGGGGACACACGTCCTCCGCTTTTCCTGGCGCACGTACTGTAGCCGCTGTGCGTTCTTGTCTATATGAAATTACTTTTTACCCCTTGTCCACGTGTACAACATCTGTTCCGCAAATTCTTAATCCAACGGCGCGTCCGTTCAACGCACCTCTATATAGAGGCATCGTCTTCCTCCTCTAGCCCTTTCGCTCGCGCCGCATCTCTGCTTCTCCTCTGCAAGATTCTCCATTGCTCTCGTTGCTCCAAGCGCCCAGCCATTCGCACACCCTTCGCCACCAAGCTCATTGATGCCTCCGCGCAAGCTCACGAAGCACAGCACACCTGAGTCGAGGATGGCAACTGAAGATCTGGGGAACACGGAGTGGGAGAGATCCAGAATTTCCCCTCAAGACATCAACCTGCTGAAGAGGTTGGGGATCAGCACGAAAGAGGGTGCGCTTCGCTTTCCTAGTGAAGAAAGCTATCCAACTCCTCCAATGGAATATCGGGTCAGTTTCGTCGACCACCTCATCCGTGGTCTTTCTGCCCCCATTCACAATTTCTTAAGGGGATTGCTTTTTATGTACGGATTGCAACTGCATCATCTCACTCCCAACTCCATCCTCCACATCTCCATCTTTATCACGCTTTGCAAAGCTTTCCTTGGAGTCCAGCCTAACTGGGCTCTATGGAAACGCATTTTCTTCTATCGCCGTAATGGCTCCCACGGCGTCGCCTATAACATTGGCGGCGTTGTGATCTGCGTCCGTCCCGACGTCGAATATTTCGACGTCAAATTCCCCGACTCAGTACAAGGGTGGCGAAAAAAGTGGTTGTATATTCATGAGGAGAACCATGGATCTGTTGAAGACAACATCCCTCCTTTTGATGGCACCGAGAAAATCTGCCGCCGGCGTTCCTGGGATGCAGAGGCTACCGACGAAGAAAAAGCAGCGACAAAGCTTTAATGACACGCATTCGCCAACTCCAAAATACCCGAGGTCAGGAACTATCGGGTGTCCAAATCACAGCGTACTTCCTTAGGACCAGGGTGCAACCCCTGCAAGCTCGCAAGAATCCCCTCTGGAAATATGCTGGCGACAAGGATGAAGATCGTTTGTCGGTGGATTTGCCGGTCAAGGATTTAGAAAAACTTGTCCGTAAAATCTCCTCCCTCAACAAGAAAGATCCTATCCCCTCGTCTTGTCGCGTAAAGCCGTATAGCGCTACCAACGCACTCCCTGAGGTAATGTTTGCCAGTGCTATTTTTCTCGAGAACAAATTTTTGTTGACATCCTTCCCATAACTTTTTTTGTCGACATTCTTCTTTTTTGCAGAACCACCCAACTCTTGTTTGTCTTCCTCCCCTTCCTGAAGGTGGAGAGGTCGAAGAAACGGGTTGTTGTCACCGACGACAACCAGGGTAGTTCTCGCCCTGAGAGTGAAACCACGGGTTCTCGAAAATCCGCGGTATCCTCTGAAAAGGAAGATTCCGAGGCTACCAGATCGGCACACTCTCCTCCCCCAGCTACTTCTCCCAGAAACAAGAGAAAGCGGGATGAAGTTGTCGACTCCGGCCCCTCCAAGACCGGCACGCCTCCTGCCGAAGAAGTTGCTCCTACCGAAAAAAGGACAACTTTCGACCCTTACACCGATGCTCTCATCAGCTCGTAAGTTCCTGCCGCTATTTTTGTTGTTTGCCAATGCTTGTTTCGACTATATTGTTTACTGTTTTATCGCCTTTTGGTAGTGATGATGAGGATGATACTCAACCTATTGACGCGACTGCTCGAACGAGCACGTCCCGCACAGTAGTTGTTTCTGAAGCTCCTCCTGACGGGGATGAAACTTCTCCTCCTCAACGAGATGTAGAGCATCCCACTCCAATTGCCAGCCCCCGAGCCTCTTCACCAAAGAGGGCTAGGGTAGAATCATCCAAGGAACCACTTCTGCTGGCTGGTAGTTCTACTACTTCTTCATTGGATGATGTAAGAATTTGTACCGTTTTTCTCTCGAATATTTCAACATTTGTCGACTTCCCCTTTGTTTCTTGCGTAAATCGAACTTTTCCTTCTATATTGACTTTTCCTTTTTCTTTTGCTCTTTCTTCAGCCTCTGATGCAGGAATTTGTTCGCCTCGGTACTCAATTCATCGGGTACCGCGACCATGCAAATAAACTTAAAGGTACTACTGTGCCCTTGCTCTTTCTGCTACATCCACTCCTTTATTTTTTGCAGTGTCGTTTACCTGTCGTTTATTTTTACCAGAAACTCTTGCCGAGGCCAACAAACGTGCTGACACTCTTGCTGTTAAGTTAGAGCAAAGCGAAACAGCTCGCAAGAAAGTTGAAGCGGATGCTGCTATCGTTGAAGACCTGCGTAAAAGGCTTCATGCCGCGGAAACTTCTCTAAGCGAGCATATAACCGAACAATATGCTCGCGAAGAGGCGGTTATCAAGCGCCTGGCATCGCAGAGCCGTCGTTTTGCCAGTAAGTGCCCAAACTATTTTGACTTCCTTGAACTTCTCCTGTCTTGCTTACTTATCGATAAATTTTTGCCTTAGCAGGAAAAACGGGTCAAGAATATGAACTTAGGGATCCTGAGAACGATCCTCTTCTTGACGCGCTTTCTCTCCTTGAAATTCATGGAGACGAGGCACGCGACGGTCTTGCTGAAGCCGAGGCGGGGTTGTCACAGCTGTACCCTTATTTCTTCCCGAAGAAAGAACAACCCGCGCCGTTTCTTGCTCTTGCCAAGTGCTTCAATTCTAAAGAGAATCTCGGGCTCAAACTTCGCCAAGAAGGTTTGAAGGTTGGCGTTGAAGGCACCATTGCTCTGGTTGCCGACAGCCAACAGAATGTCGACTGGACTAGGGTTGGCGACACGCAGGAGATGGAGACCAAGAAATGGCAATCGTTGATCAAGGCTGCGAAGCCAAACTCGAAGAAGGTCCTCGCCTATCTTGGATGCAATCCAACTCCTGCTCCAAGTTCATCAAAGCCGGAGGTCAAGTAGACCAACTTTGCCTTCTCTGTCGTTCTCTTTTGGTGCTGTCGCCTTTTATAGATTTGGCGACAATTGACCCCTTGGTTCACTAGGAACCATCCTTTTGTAATAACTATGTAAATATGCCAAATATCAATGGAAGTCTATTTTGCTTGATGATTGATGTTGAATCTTTTATTTCCAGTTGATTTTTGACAACTATACTGCGACTCCTCATCCTTCCGATGTTTTACCTGCGTCGTCCCGTTCGAAGAAGGTTCTTGCTACTATCGAGCGTGCTGAAAACTCTTCGAGTAAAAATTCAGCGGACGACTTGGAAGAACTTCGCCAACAACTCCAGTCTGTGAAGAAACAATCACTTATGATGATGGAACAATCTCGAAAATCATCCGAGAGGGAAAAGATTGCGCTTCAACAAGCTCAAGATGCCATAGCTGCCAAGGAAGCCGCTGTTTCTGAAGCTGCAAAAGCGACCACTCGAGAAAATTTTATGCTTGATTTGATGATTGAAGCCAGTGCGGATATGTCAGGTATGCTTTTCCAAATCAAAACTTATGTCTTCCTGCTGTATCCTTTTTTTGAAATTCATGTGCTGTCGTCAAATAGGTTCCTTTCTCGACGCTGCTGCTGAGGAAGAGAGGGTAAACGCAAGGACAAATCTTCTTGTTAACCTTTCTCTTGACCATGGTTCTCTATTCTGGGCCACTCCCGAGCGAACCCGACAAATTGTTAGGTTTCAAGACCGCGCCTGTCAGGTTCGCGAGTTCCTTGATTTCTGCACCAGAACATTGACCCTGGTTTACAAGACGCTGTTTCCTCGGAACGAGGCACCCGACACTATTCTTGGATTGTTGGAGAAGTTTCAAGATGCCCCTCGTATCCATCACTTTGTGCGAGCTCAACTATCTGCTGGTGCCAGGTTTGCTATGATGATGATCAAAATCTGCTATCCCAAGTTTGACATGAGCCAAATTGTTACCAAGTGTTTAGCCAAGATGGCGAAAAGGAAAAGGGATGTCAGCAAAATTGATGATCATGTGACCCCTGTTGCAGAAGATATGATGGATGAACTTCTTCGGATGGACTCTGAGTTCTTCGAAAGGGGCAGCTATGCTGAACATAGTACTCGTACTGCAAATACTGGACGGATGACCATAGATAATATACTGAGCCGCAATTGACTTTCTTTTTCTTTTAACCTGTCGATTTTTCTCGGGAATGGCGTCCTGTATTGTTGCAAACATATACTATATTGTAAAGTTAGGAAATATTTCTATTTTTCTTCCTCAAGCCCCCGAGTGTTTCGGTGGTAAATCTCTTTATTGTGTATGCGAGGTTGTAAACCAAGGCACCCAAATTCTTATTGAATATACTATATTTGCGGGTACAAGCCCCCGAGTATTTTGTTCTTTTGCTGATTGCTATTTTGTACCTTCTTTTTATTTGGCGAGGTATTTGATACCAAGGCGAAATATTTCTTGCCAGTTAGATTCATCTATGTTGTGTATATATTGTAACTTCGAGGTGTAAGCCCCCGAGCATGTCGACGAAAAAGATATGTATCTCCACTATCTTTATTTATTGCATCACCGCGAGCCCGCCTCATTAAAAACCTTTCTCGGCCCCACTCGGTGCCCCGAAAAAGGAAAAGAGTGCGTCTGGAAACTCGCGGGCGTTTCAGTACATTGTATTTTTACAAGGAGGACTATATTTCGACACTAAGCGTAAAAACGCCTTAGCTGTGCCACGTTCCAGGGGTTTTTCTCGGGAACCCCTGTCTTCTTATCCTTGATCCTGTACGCTCCTCCTTCGATGACTTCCGTGACGATGTAAGGGCCAAGCCATGGTGACTCGAGTTTTTCAGTACGTTCTTGATTGAGTCGCAGAACTAAATCTCCAACCTGAAAGGACCTTGGTCGCAGACGTCGACTGTGATAGTTTTTCAGGTCTTGCTGATATTTAGTGACCCTTGACAATACTTCGTCTCTGGCTTCTTCCAATGCATCGACATCGTCTTCCAGTGCTTTTCTTGAAGTCTCCTCATCATATTCCGTGACTCATGGAGAATCATGCTCTATCTCTATTGGTAGTACTGCCTCAGCTCCATGGACCAGAAAAAACGGAGTTTCTTGTGTCGCCGTATTTGGTGTTGTTTGGATACTCCACAGCACACTCGGCAACTCCTCTGGCCAAGTATGTCGAGCTTTTTCCAATGGGCCTAACAAGCGCTTCTTGATACCATTGCAGATGATACCATTGGCTTTTCGACTTGGCCATTAGTTTGAGGATGCGCGACTGACGCGAAATGTAATTTTATGCCTACCTCTGCACAGTACGCCTTGAACTCCTTGGATGTGAAATTACTGCCATTGTCCGTGACAATGCTATGAGGTACTCCAAACCGAAAAACAATGCCCTTCACGAATTTTATTGCTGATGCTGCGTCTGGTGAATTTATCGGCTTGGATTCTATCCACTTGGTAAATTTGTCGACAGCAACAAGCATATACTCGTATCCTCCTGGCGAAGCTTTATGTAATTTCCCCACCATGTCGAGGCTCCATTGAGCAAAGGGCCAAGACAATGGTATTGGCATCAGTTCTGCTGCCGGAGAGTGGGGTTTTGCGGCAAATCTCTATCACGCATCACAAGTTCGTACTATCTCCTTTGCATCCTCAATTGCTGTCAACCAGTAAAATCCAGCTCGAAAAACCTTGGCAGCAATAGCCCGACTGCTCGCGTGATGACCACATATTCCCTCGTGTACGTCCTTCAAGATTATCCTTCCTTCTTCAGGTGTAACGCATCGCTGTAGCACACCCGAAATACTACGTTTGTACAGCTCCCCTTTGACCACTGTAAAAGCTTTGGACCGTCGAATAACTCGCCTTGCTTCAACTGGATCGTCGGGTATTGTTTTCCTTAGGATGTATGATATGTACGTCTGCATCCATGGAATTTGCACCATTAATACTAGATCATGTTCCTCTTCTTCTTCTGATGTTTCTTTCGCAGCCCCCGAGGGTTTCTCATCCTTCTCCTTCTTTGTTGATTTCTTCGGCTTTGTGGACCTCTCTGTTATCTCCTCCCAGAACACGCCCGGAGGAATCACGAGACACTGCGACCCGATGTTTGCAAGAACATCGGCTTCGTCATTGCTGAGCCTGCTGATGTGATTTACTTCGCATCCATCGAATAGTTTCTCGAGCTTGTTGTATACTTCTTTGTATGTCACCATGCTATCATTGATTGCATCACATTGGTTCATGACTTGCTGGGCCACCAACTGTGAGTCGCCAAAGATTTTTAGTCGAGTTGCGCCGCAAGCTTTTGCCATCTTCATCCCGTGTATAAGAGCTTCGTACTCTGCCTCCTTGTTTGATGCATTTGGAAACGTCATCCGTAAGACATATTTTAATTTGTCGCCTTCAGGTGATATGAGTATCACGCCTGCTCCAGCTCCTTCTAACCTTTTGGACCCGTCGAAGTTCATAGTCCAGGTTCTCGATAAATCCGGAGGTCCTGTATTTTGCAGCTCCATCCACTCTCCGATGAAGTCTGGCAGAATTTGCGAGTTTATTGCTTTTCTTTTTTCATCCGTGATGTCCCGAGGAGAAAGTTCTATTCCCCAAAGGGAGACACTACCTGTAGCTTCTGGATTGTTGAGTATGTTGGATAAAGGCGCCTCATTGACCACTATTATCGGGTGCGCCGAAAAATAGTGCCGCAATTTTCTTGCGGTTGTGAATACTCCGTATGCTAGCTTCTGGTACTGTGGGTACCTCTGTTTTGAAGGCGACAATACTTCACTTATGAAATATACTGGCCTCTGTACTCCATGGAGTTTTCCTTCTTCCTCTCTTTCGACAACTAGTGCGGTGCTGACCACCTGGGGTGTAGCCGCAATGTATAGAAGGAGGGGTTCCTTCTCTTTTGGCGCCACCAAGATTGGTGGTGTCGAAATTGCGCGTTTAAGATCTTCGAAAGCTCTATCTGCCTCTTCGGTCCACTGGAACTTATCTCCTTGTTTGATTAGGGCGTAGAATGGTAACGCCTTTTCTCCCAGTCTGGCGACGAATCTACTTTAGGGCTACGACTCGCCCAGTCAGCAGCTGCACTTCTTTCAACTTTGTTGGCTTCCTCATTGTTACGATAGATTAGATTTTTTCGGGATTTGCTTCAATCCCTCTTGCTGAAACTAAGAACCCGAGAAGTTCTCCTGCAGGGACGCCGAATGAACATTTTGTCGGATTCAGCTTGAGACAAAATTTACGAGATTGTCAAAAGTTTCCTTCAAGTCCCCGATCAATGTTGCCCCCTTTTTTGATGTTATAACGACATCGTCAATGTATACTTGTACGTTTTTCCCAATCTGTGTTGCTAAGCACTTCTGCATCATCCGCTGATATGTTGCTCCCGCGTTTTTCAGACCAAAAGGCATTGTTCGATAGCAAAACACGCCATAAGGTGTGATGAACGCTATTTTGACTTCATCCTCTTCTTTCAATCTGATCTGGTTATAACCAGAGTAAGCATCCAAGAAGGAAAAACGTTCACATCCTGCCGTGGAGTCGATAATTTGATCGATCCTTGGGAGGGGAAAGTGATCCTTTGGACAATGTTTGTTGAGACACGTAAAGTCGACACACATGCGAAGGACTTTAGTGTTTTTCTTCGGGACCAATACTGGGTTTGCTACCCATGTGGCCTCTGTATGTAGTTCCTTGTTGAAACTAGTTTCTCTTAGTCGATCAATCTCTGACAGCATAGCTTTGCGGTTTGGCTCCGAAAAACACCGCAAAGGTTGTTTTATTGGTCTCGCAAGTGGATCCAAGTTTAGGTGGTGCTCGGCAAGTTCCCTGGGTACTCCTGGCATGTCAGCTGGACACCATGCGAAGATTTTCCAGTGCTCACGGAGGAACTCGACGAGCGCGCTTTCCTATGCGAGGTCCATGTTTGTTGCGATGGACGTCGTCTTCTTTGGATCTGTCGGGTGAATCTGCACCTCCTTGGAATCCTTTGTAGTGTTAAAGGTTGGCTCTTTATTAGGCCTCCCCACATCTGGTAGCACATCATAATCAGTCGTAAGCCTTGACTCCATGTATTCTGCTTGCATCCCGAAAGTTTCTGATAGTCGATGAAAATCGTTGTCACATTTATCGGTTAGTGCGAAGCTTCCTTTGACTGTGATTGGTCCCTTAGGTCCAGGTAACCTCCACAACAAGTATGTATAATGTGGTACTGCCATAAACCTGGCATATGCTGGCCGTCCCAACAAGGCGTGATACTGTGACGGGAAATCCACGACTTCGAACTCCAGCTTCTCTATCCTGTAATTTTCTCGGGTTCCAAACTGAACGTCGAGATTGATCTTCCCCAACGGATAACTTGGCTTCTCTGGCGTAATTCCATGAAAACGCGTATCAGTTGGCTTCAAATTTGCTAGGGAGATGTTCATCTTCCTTAGCGTATCTGCGTACATAAGGTTTAGGCTGCTGCCACCGTCTATGAATACTTGCGATACGTCGAATCCCGCGATTACTGCTGGTAAGATAAGTGCTGACTGCCCTGGTCGAGGAACTTGCTGCGGATGGTCCGCTATCGTGAAGCCAATATCCTGCCCTGACCAATTGAGGTACTCAACCGTTGGTGGAGGCATCTTCTCTGCCATAAACACCTGTCGCGAGATTACTTTCTGAGCTCTATTAGATGGCCTGCCTTTTTGAATCATCGAGACCGCTCCATGAGAGTTGGGATCAACGTAAGGTGGTGATGCTGGTGCTGCCGCTATTCTGAGCTGATGTCGATTTTAATCCGTAATTGCGGGAGGAGGTGGCAAGTGAATCTCACTCCTGGGCCCTTGCGGATTTCTATTTGTCGCCTAGGCATTGGCGTGCCCTGCCCACCTTAGCATTGCCTGAAAATTTCGGCAATCCTTTTGCAGGTGTCCTGACTGTCTCTTTCCATTGTTGTCGACATAGAAGTGCATTTGGCATGGCCCGTTCATCATCTCCTCAGGGGACACAAAAGGTCTCTGAAACCTAGGTCCATTATTTGGCTTATTATTTCGGGAGTCATCTCTATTGTCGCCTCGCTGCTCGTTGCTCCTTTGATAATCATCTCTACTGTTTCCTCCAGCGCTTGCTCGAAATCCAGCCGAGATTTGGCCAGGTGCATCATAACTCGCAAATTTTCGAGAAAATCGTCGTCTATTTTGAAAATTTCGACTGCGGTCCTCCTCTGGTGACCTATGTCGTTTATTATGCACAGCATCCTCGCCATCTGCCCATCTGTTTTCTATTTCCATTAATGCTGATACTGTCCTTGGGTTGGTTCTTCCCAAGTCCTCCACAAAATCGCCTCGTCGAACTCCTGCTACGAACGCATCTATCGCTCTCTCGTCAGATATATTCTCTGCCAAGTTTTTAATGATGTTCCACCTTTGAATGTACCTTTTCATTGATTCATCATGCTTTTGTCGACATGATCTCAATTCCTCTAGTGTCGCTGGCTTTTTGCAGGTTGATCGGAAGTTCTTGACAAACACATCCTCAAAGCTATCCCAGCTGTCGATAGAACCTGGAGGAAGCTTTTTTATCCAAGATCTTGCGGCTTGATGGCGTGTAATTCACACGTTCGTTGGGAACCCCAAGAGGAAGGTATGATGCGCACAGCAGCAAGTTTTCCCTCAGAAAGAAACCAAGGTTTATCGAACCAGGAGGAGCCAAGAAGCACGTTGAAGGTTGATGGCGGCGGGATGTAGTGCGGCGCAACACCGGAGATTCCGGCGCCAACGTGGAACCCGCACAACACAACCAAAGTACTTTGCCCCAACAAAACAGTGAGGTTGTCAATCTCACCGGCTTGCTGTAACAAAGGATTAACCGTATTGTGTGGAAGATGATTGTTTGCAGAGAAAACAAGTAAAAACAAGTATTGCAGCAGATTTGTATTTCAGTATTAAAAAATGGACCGGGGTCCACAGCTCACTAGAGGTGTCTCTCCCATAAGATAAAAGCATGTTGGGTGAACAAATTACAGTCGGGCAATTGACAAATAGAGAGGGCATAACAATGCACATACATGTCATGATAAGTACAGTGAGATTTAATTGGGCATTACGACAAAGCACATAGACCGCCATCCAACTGCATCTATGCCTAAAAAGTCCACCTTCAGGTTATCATCCGAACCCCCTCCAGTATTAAGTTGCAAAGCAACAGACAATTGCATTAATTATGGTGCGTAATGTAATCAACAACTACATCCTCGGACATAGCATCAATGTTTTATCCCTAGTGGCAACTGCACAACACAACCTTAGGGGTTTCTGTCACTCCCCCAGGTGTCAATGCCGGCATGAACCCACTATCGAGCATAAATACTCCCTCTTGGAGTTACTAGCATCAACTTGGCCAGAGCCTCTACTAATAACGGAGAGCATGCAAGATCATAAACAACACATAGGTAATAACTTGATAATTAACATAACATGGTATTCTCTATCCATCGGATCCCGACAAACACAACATATAGTATTACAGATAGATGATCTTGATCATGTTAGGCAGCTCACAAGATCCAACAATGAAGCACAATGAGGAGAAGACAACCATCTAGCTACTGCTATGGATCCATAGTCCAGGGGTGAACTACTCACTCATCACTACGGAGGCGACCATGGCGGTGTAGAGTCCTCCGGGAGATGAATCCCCTCTCCGGCAGGGTGCCGGAGGAGATCTCCGAATCCCCCGAGATGGGATTGGCGGCGGCGTCTCTCGGAAGGTTTTCCGTATCGTGGTTCTTCGCATCAGGGGTTTCGCGACGGAGGCTTTAAGTAGGCGGAAGGGCAACGTGGGGGGCCACACGAGGGCCCCACACCACAGGTCGGCGCGGCCAAGGCCTGGGCCGCGCCGCCCTATGGTGGCGGCTCCTCGTGGCCCCACTTTGACTCCTCTTCGGTCTTCCGGAAGCTTCGTGGAAAAATAGGACCCCGGGTTTTAATTTCGTCCAATTCCGAGAATATTTCGTTACTAGGATTTCTGAAACCAAAAACAGCGTAGAAACAAAGAATCGGCTCTTCGGCATCTTGTTAATAAGTTAGTTCCAGAAAATGCACGAATATGACATAAAGTGTGCATAAAACATGTAGATATCATCAATAATATGGCATGGAACATAAGAAATTATCGATACGTCGGAGACGTATCAGCATCCCCAAGCTTAGTTCTCGCTCGTCCCGAGCAGGTAAAACGATAACAAAGATAATTTCTGAAGTGACATGCCATCATAACCTTGATCATACTATTTGTAAACATATGTAATGAATGCAGCGATCAAAACAATGGTAATCACATGAGTAAACAAGTGAATCATAAAGCAAAGACTTTTCATGAATAGTACTTCAAGACAAGCATCAATAAGTCTTGCATAAGAGTTAACTCATAAAGCAATAAATCAAAGTAAAGGTATTGAAGCAACACAAAGGAAGATTAAGTTTCAGCGGTTGCTTTCAACTTGTAACATGTATATCTCATAGATAATTGTCAACATAGAGTAATATAACAAATGCAATATGCAAGTATGTAGGAATCAATGCACAGTTCACACAAGTGTT
Organism: Lolium rigidum; assembly: GCF_022539505.1. Lineage (NCBI taxonomy): Eukaryota > Viridiplantae > Streptophyta > Magnoliopsida > Poales > Poaceae > Lolium > Lolium rigidum. Next base: position 112,992,428 of record NC_061513.1, on the reverse strand, counting down.
TGCTTCTTGAGGTGGAGAGAGATAGGTGAACTGACTCAACATTAAAAGTAAAAGAAAGGTCCTTCAAAGAGGAAAGCATCGATTGCTATATTTGTGCTAGAGCTTTTATTTTGAAATCATGAAACAATTTTGTCAACGGTTGTAATAAAGCATATGAGTTATGTAAATTATATCTTACAAATTGCAAGCCTCATGCATAGTATACTAATAGTGCCCGCACCTTGTCCTAATTAGCTTGGACTACCGAATCATTGCAATACACATGTTTTAACCAAGTGTCACAATGGGGTACCTCCATGCCGCTCTGTACAAAGGTCTAAGGAGAAAGCTCGCATTTTGGATTTCTCGCTTTTGATTATTCTCAACTTAGACATCCATACCGGGACAACATGGACAACAGATAATGGACTCCTCTTTAATGCATAAGCATGTGGCAACAATTATTATTCTCATATGAGATTGAGGATATATGTCCAAAACTGAAACTTCCACCATGAATCATGGCTTTAGTTAGCGGCCCAATGTTCTTCTCTAACAATATGCATGCTCCAACCATTAAGGTGGTAGATCTCTCTTACTTCAGACAAGACGGACATGCATAGCAACTCACATGATATTCAACAAAGAATAGTTGATGCCGTCCCCAGAAACATGGTTATCGCACAACAAGCAACTTAATAAGAGATAAAGTGCATAAGTACATATTCAATACCACAATAGTTTTTAAGCTATTTGTCCCATGAGCTATATATTGTAAAGGTGAATGATGGAATTTTAAAGGTAGCACTCAAGCAATTTACTTTGGAATGGCGGATAAATACCATGTAGTAGGTAGGTATGGTGGACACAAATGGCATAGTGGTTGGCTCAAGGATTTTGGATGCATGAGAAGTATTCCCTCTCGATACAAGGTTTAGGCTAGCAAGGTTATTTGAAACAAACACAAGGATGAACGGTGCAGCAAAACTCACATAAAAGACATATTGTAAATATTATAAGACTCTACACCGTCTTCCTTGTTGTTCAAAACTCAATACTAGATATTATCTAGACTCTAGAGAAACCAAATATGCAAACCAAATTAGCAAGCTCTAAGCGTTTCTTCATTAATGGGTGCAAAGTATATGATGCAAGAGCTTAAACATGAGCACAACAATTGCCAAGTATCAAATTATCCAAGACATTTTAGAATTACTACATGTAGCATTTTCCAATTCCAACCATATAACAATTTAACGAAGAAGAAACTTCGTCATGAATACTATGAGTAGAGCCTAAGGACATACTTGTCCATATGCTACAGCGGAGCGTGTCTCTCTCCCATAAAGTGAATGCTAGGATCCATTTTATTCAAACAAAACAAAAAACAAAAACAAACCGACGCTCCAAGCAAAATGCATAAGATGTGACGGAATAAAAATATAGTTTCAGGGGAGGAACCTGATAATGTTGTCGATGAAGAAGGGGATGCCTTGGGCATCCCCAAGCTTAGACGCTTGAGTCTTCTTAGAATATGCGGGGTGAACCACCGGGGCATCCCCAAGCTTAGAGCTTTCACTCTCCTTGATCATATTGTATCATACTCCTCTCTTGATCCTTGAAAACTTCCTCCACACCAAACTCGAAACAACTCATTAGAGGGTTAGTGCTCAATAAAAATTAACATGTTCCAGAGGTGACACAATAATTCTTAACACTTCTGGACATTGCATAAAGCTACTGGACATTAATGGATCAAAGAAATTCATCCAACATAGCAAAAGAGGGCAATGCGAAATAAAAGGCGGGAATCTGTCAAAACAGAACGAGTCCGTAAAGATGGATTCTATTAGGGCACCAGACTTGCTCAGATGAAAATGCCCAAATTGAATAAAAGTTGCGTACATATCTGAGGATCACTCACGTAAATTGGCTTAATTTTCTGAGTTAGCCTTACGAGAGAATTAGACCCAGATTCGTGGCCGGCAAAGAAATGTCTGTTTACGCGCGAGTAATCCAAATCTAGCATTTACATTACTATCAAGGAACTTTACTTGGCACAACAAAACATAAAACTAAGATAAGGAGAGGTTGCTACAGTACTAAACAACTTCCAAGACTCAAATACAAAACAAAAGGACTGTAGTAAAAACATGGGTTGTCTCCCATAAAGCGCTTTTCTTTAACGCCTTTCGGCTAGGCGCGAAAGTGTAACTCAAGTAACATCAAGAGATGAAGCATCAACATCATAATTTTTCTCTAATAATAGAATCATAAGGTAACTTCATTCTCTTTCTAGGAAGTGTTCCGTGTTCATACCTTTCTTTAGAGGAAATTGGATATTTAATATTACCTTTCCTTCATATTAATAGTAGCACCAACTGAGTCCGAAGAAAAGGTCTTCCCAATATAATGGGGCAGATGCATTGCATTCAATATCCAAGACAACAAAATCAACGGAGACAAGGTTATTGTTGACTCATAATATGAACATTATCAACTCTCCCCAAAGGTTTCTTTTTAACATTATCAACGAGATTAACATCCAAATAACGGCTTTTCAATGGTGGCATAGTCATGCATAATCATAGACTTTCTTGGATACTTAACAGAAATACTTGCACCAAGATCACATAAAGCATTACAATCAAAATCTTTGACCCTCATTTTAATGATGGGCTCCCAACCATCCTCCCTTCTAGTTTTCTAGGAATAGAATTTTCAAGTTTCGGTTTTCTCTTCTCTAGCTTTTGTGAGAGCATTTGTAATATGTTTTGTGAAAGCCAAGTTTACGAGCGCTTAGCATTGGGACTCTTAGCAAGTTTTTGTAAGAACTCTTAAGTAACTTCAGATGTGGCATTCATCAAAATCTAAATCATTACAATCTAAAGCAATGGGATTATCATCCCCACAGGTTGGAAAAAATTTGCTTGCAGTTTTATCAACGAGTTTCGACGAGTACTTTAGCATGGTAATTTTGCGCGCTTTGAACTAGGAGTAGAAACATTGCCAACACCAATTATTTCATCATGGATAGTAGGAGGTGCAGCAACATGTGAGTCATTAGCATTGCTAGTGGTGGTAATAGTCCAAACTTTAGCTACATTTTCCTCTTAGCTAGTTTTTCATTTTCTT
>NC_061513.1:112969289-112989214 GCF_022539505.1 Lolium rigidum | reverse complement strand
AAATTAACATGTTCAGAGGTGACACAATCATTCTTAACACTTCTGGACATTGCATAAAGCTACTGGACATTAATGGATCAAAGAAATTCATCCAACATAGCAAAAGAGGCAATGCGAAATAAAAGGCAAGACCTGTCAAAACAGAACAGTCCGTAAAGATGGATTTTATTAGGGCACCAGACTTGCTCAAATGAAAATTCCCAAATTGAATGAAAGTTGCGTACATATCCGAGGATCACTACGTAAATTGGCTTAATTTTCTGAGTTACCTACAGAAGAATTAGACCCAGATTCGTGACAAAGAAAAGAAATCTGTTTCTGCGCGAGTAATCCAAATCTAGTATTTACTTTACTATCAAAGACTTTACTTGGCACAACAAAACATAAAACTAAGATAAGGAGAGGTTGCTACAGTAGTAAACAACTTCCAAGACTCAAATATAAAACAAAAATACTGTAGTAAAAACATGGGTTGTCTCCCATAAGCGCTTTTCTTTAACGCCTTTCAGCCTAGGCGCATGAAAGTGTATATCAAGTAACATCAAGAGACGAAGCATCAACATCATAATTTGTTCTAATAATAGAATCATAAGGTAACTTCATTCTCTTTCTAGGGAAGTGTTCCATACCTTTCTTGAGAGGAAATTGATATTTAATATTACCCTCCTTCATATCAATAGTAGCACCAATCGGTTCAAGAAAAGGTCTTCCCAATATAATGGGACAAGATGCATTGCATTCAATATCCAAGACAACAAAATCAACGGGGACAAGGTTATTGTTAACCATAATATGAACATTATCAACTCTCCCCAAAGGTTTCTTCTTAGCATTATCAGCGAGATTAACATCCAGATAACAGTTTTTCAATGGTGGCAAGTCAAGCATATCATAGACTTTCTTAGGCATAACAGAATTACTTGCACCAAGATCACATAAAGCATTACAATCAAAATCTTTGACTCTTATTTTAATGATGGGCTCCCAACCATCCTCTAGCTTTCTAGGAATAGAAGTTTCAAGTTTTAGTTTCTCTTCTCTAGCTTTTATGAGAGCATTTGTAATATGTTTTGTGAAAGCCAAGTTTACAAACGCTAGCATTGGGACTCTTAGCAAGTTTTTGTAAGAACTTTATAACTTCAGAGATGTGGCAATCATCAAAATCTAAATCATTACAATCTAAAGCCATGGGATTATCAGCCCCAAGGTTGGAAAAAATTTCAGCAGCTTTATCACAGGCAGCTTAGCAGCTTTAGCAGCTTTCAGATAATTTTGCGCGCTTTGCACTAGGAGTAGAAACATTGCCAACACCAATTATTTTACCATTAATAGTAGGAGGTGCAGCAACATGTGAATCATTAGCATTGCTAGTGGTGGTAATAGTCCAAACTTTAGCTACATTTTCCTCTTTAGCTAGTTTTTCATTTTCTTCTCTATCCCACCTAGCACGCAGCTTCAGCCATTAATCTTATATTCTCATTAATTCTAACTTGGATGGCATTTGCTGTAGTAACAATTTTATTTTCAATATCCCTATTAGGCATAACTTTCGATTTCAAAAGATCAACATCGAGGCAAGACTATCAACCTTAGAAGCGAGAATATCAATTTTATTGAGCTTTTCCTCAACAGATTTGTTAAAGGCAGTTTGTGTACTAATAAATTCTTTAAGCATAGCTTCAAGTCCAGAGGGTGTATTCCTATTATTGTTGTAAGAATTCCCATAAGAATTAGCATAACCGTTACCATTATTATAAGGATATGGCCTATAGTTATTACTAGAATTGTTCCGATAAGCATTGTTGTTGAAATTATTATTTTTAATGAAGTTTACATCAACATGTTCTTCTTGGGCAACCAATGAAGCTAACGGAACATTATTAGGATTGACATTAGTCCTATCATTCACAAGCATAGTCATAATAGCATCAACCTTATCATTCAAGGAAGAGGATTCTTCAACAGAATTTACCTTCTTACCTTGTGGAGCTCTTTCCGTGTGCCATTCAGAGTAATTAACCATCATATTATCAAGGAGCTTTGTTGCTTCACCAAGAGTGATGGACATAAAGGTACCTCCAGCAGCTGAATCCAATAAATTCCGCGAAGAAAAATTTAGTCCTCGCATAGAAGGTTTGGATGATCATCCAAGTAGTCAGTCCATGGGTTGGGCAATTTTTAACCAAAGATTTCATTCTTTCCCAAGCTTGAGAAACATGTTCATTATCCAATTGTTTAAAATTCATTATGCTACTCCTCAAAGATATAATTTTAGCAGGGGGATAATATCTACCAATAAAAGCATCCTTGCATTTAGTCCAGGAATCAATACTATTCTTAGGCAAGAGATAGCAACCAATCTTTAGCTCTTCCTCTTAATGAGAAAGGAAACAATTTTAATTTTATAATGTCACCATCTACATCTTTATACTTTTGCATTTCACATAGTTCAACAAAATTATTGAGATGGGCAGCGAGCATCATCAGAACTAACACCAGAAAATTGCTCTCGCATAACAAGATTCAGTAAAGCAGGTTTAATTTCAAAGAATTCTGTCTGTAGTAGCAGGTGGAGCAATAGGTGTGCATAAGAAATCATTATTATTTGTGCTAGTGAAGTCACACAACTTAGTATTTTCAGGGGTGGCCATTTTAGCAGTAGTAAATAAAGCAAACTAGATAAAGTAAATGCAAGTAAACTAATTTTTTTGTGTTTTTAATATAGCAAACAAGATAGTAAATAAAGTAAAGCTAGCAACTAATTTTTTTGTGTTTTGATATAAGTGCAGCAAACAAAGTAGTAAATAAAATAAAGCAAGACAAAAACAAAGTAAAGAGATTGAGAAGTGGAGACTCCCCTTGCAGCGTGTCTTGATCTCCCGGCAACGGCGCCTGAAAATATGCTTGATGGCGTGTAATTCACACGTTCGTTGGGAACCCCAAGAGGAAGGTATGATGCGCACAGAGAGCAAGTTTTCCCTCGAAAGAAACCAAGGTTTATCGAACCAGGAGGAGCCAAGAAGCACGTTGAAGGTTGATGGCGGCGGGATGTAGTGCGGCGCAACACCGCAGATTCCGGCGCCAACGTGGAACCCGCACAACACAACCAAAGTACTTTGCCCCAACGAAACAAGTGAGGTTGTCAATCTCACCGGCTTGTCTGTAACAAAGGATTAACCGTATTGTGTGGAAGATGATTGTTTGCAGAGAAAACAGATAAAAACAAGTATTGCAGCAGATTTGTATTTCAAGTATTAAAGAATGGACCGGGGTCCACAGCTCACTAGAGGTGTCTCTCCCATAAGATAAAAGCATGTTGGGTGAACAAATTACAGTCGGGCAATTGACAAATAGAGAGGGCATAACAATGCACATACATGTCATGATAAGTACAAAGTGAGATTTAATTGGGCATTACGACAAAGCACATAGACCGCCATCCAATCGCATCTATGCCTAAAAAGTCCACCTTCAGAGTTATCATCCGAACCCCCTCCAGTATTAAGTTGCAAAGCAACAGACAATTGCATTAAGTATGGTGCGTAATGTAATCAACAACTACATCCTCGGACATAGCATCAATATTTTATCCCTAGTGGCAACAAGACAACACAACCTTAGGGGTTTCGTCACTCCCCCAGGTGTCAATGCGAGCATGAACCCACTATCGAGCATAAATACCCCTCTTGGAGTTACTAGCATCAACTTGGCCAGAGCCTCTACTAATAACGGAGAGCATGCAAGATCATAAACAACACATAGGTAATAACTTGATAATTAACATAACATGGTATTCTCTATCCATCGGATCCCGACAAACACAACATATAGTATTACGGATAGATGATCTTGATCATGTTAGGCAGCTCACAAGATCCAACAATGAAGCACAATGAGGAGAAGACAACCATCTAGCTACTCGCTATGGACCCATAGTCCAGGGGTGAACTACTCACTCATCACTCCGGAGGCGACCATGGCGGTGTAGAGTCCTCCGGGAGATGAATCCCCTCTCCGGCAGGGTGCCGGAGGAGATCTCCAGAATCCCCCGAGATGGGATTGGCGGCGGCGGCGTCTCTGGAAGGTTTTCCGTATCGTGGTTCTTCGCATCAGGGGTTTCGCGACGGAGGCTTTAAGTAGGCGGAAGGGAAACGTGGGGGGCCACACGAGGGCCCCACACCACAGGTCGGCGCGGCCAAGGCCTGGGCCGCGCCGCCCTATGGTGGCGGCCCCTCGTGGCCCCACTTCGACTCCTCTTCGGTCTTCCTGGAAGCTTCGTGGCAAAATAGGACCCCGGGTTTTAATTTCGTCCAATTCCGAGAATATTTCGTTACTAGGATTTCGAAACCAAAAACAGCAGAAAACAACAGAACCGGCTCTTCGGCATCTTGTTAATAGGTTAGTTCCAGAAAATGCACGAATATGACATAAAGTGTGCATAAAACATGTAGATATCATCAATAATATGGCATGGAACATAAGAAATTATCGATACGTCGGAGACGTATCACGGCTCCACTCAGGTGTATCTGAATGCTCTGCATGGCTGTTGCTCTAGTCCCACCTATCAGCTTTACCGTCTCGAGGTAATCGACTAGCCAATCCTCGGGATCTTGTAGGCCATCAAATTTCTTGAAACTATCGGGTAACTTGAATCCGAGGGGACTCGAGTTTTCGGACCCGTCGCGTAAAACACGGGAGTCCACACATATCTTCTTCGCCGAGCTCGGTGACCGCCGATGTTCTCTTCGCCTTGTCGCGCTCTATCTACCCCGGCCCGAGCCACCGTATCTCCGACTCCACTTGTTGCCGGTGGATTTTGCACCGCCGCAATAGGGTCTCGGGCTATTTTGTCTTGGGGCTCCTTCGGGAGGTGTGGCCGCAAATGCCGCTCCCATGGCCCCACGTCCCGCCATGGCCATGTTATACAACGCTTCTCTCGGGTCCCCGTGGAGGTGGCCTGGATGCTAAGATGAAAGCTTGCGTTGCCATGTATCCTGCTTCTGGTGTTTTCGGGATGATATTCCCCCTCGTGTCGATTGACATAAAAGACATATCGATGTTTTGAATTAAAGTCTCTCTTTCAGCCTCAGGTATATTTTGCAGCCGAGATCTTGCTCTCCTTCGAGCTTCTCTGTGGCTATCTCCCGAAGTTCCTGATTGTCGACTTAACTCCGCTCTTCGCCTGCTTGATGCTGAGGCTGCCTCTTTTCTTCCGTCTCGGATCACATTTGTCTATTTTTCTAATTCCCTTCCAGCTCGAGTGAGCCTATATTGGTAGGCCTGTAATTCTTCGACCGTAGCGGTTGTCTCCATTGGTTTAGAACCATCCATAGCTCTTGCTGCTCTATCCCATGCTGCTTGTGGAAGTTGGACTCTAACACGTGGTGTAGGCCCGACATATTTAGTGCCCAAACCTCGCCTTAGGTCAGAAGGATCGACATATGGATTTCCCAAGTCGTCGAAAGCCTCTGATGTTTCCTCCTGATCGCGACTTGCTTCTCCGATGGCGCAGATCTGATGATATTTTGAGTGCTGAACTTTGCTTGGTTTGGTGACACCATCATAAAGATTGGTGAAGACCTTTCCGATAGAGATGGATTTGTCGATGAAGTCGAAGCTGTCGGTGTCGCTTGAGTCATCGCTTATATAGGAGTCCGCGGATGACTCAAAGGATATGTCGCTGAAGATCTTGGCGAGTTTCTCGCTTGCCTTGGTGCTGATGAAGCATGGCGATGAAGTCTCCTCATCGCCTGACTCGATGGATGACGATGAGCTTGAAAAATCGGGATCGACCGCCGATAATCCCGACGAGATCGGAACTTCGAGACGATACGTTCCTTCTTTCTCGACGCGAAAGTGGAACTTTCCGAACGTCATCTCCGTGGGCTCTTCCAAATACGCATATGCATCCAAACGGGAGGGCGGGTGAGGAACAAAATCAACGAGACCAGTTTCGATCTGTTTACCTCTGTCCATGATGTTGCTTGCTATCGACGAAGTCGACGATCTTGAACGTGCCATCGAGATCAGCTCCTTGTCGCCTCTAGATGACGCCAATTGACAAGGTATTAACTTGTCACTGCCTACAAGTTGTAGACTAGGGTTTCGTTGGATGTAGAGGGCAAGTAGATCTCGAAGGTTTCAGCCGAAAAGTACTCGACGATGTAAAAGCTAGGGTTTGACAGACAATGATTCGATCCTTTCTTTGTCCCTCGACTCCCCCTTATATAGGAGGTGGAGCCGAGGGATTCGTGATTCACAAGTTTACAGAGTCCGGGAGGGTTTCTAACCCTTCCCGCAAGATTACAAATAATGCCTCCTATTACAACTCTAGCTTTCCTTAATAATATCTTGGGCTTCCGAATCTTCTTATCCTTCGGGTCGTGGGCCTTCAGTAAACCCCGGGTACCTTCTTCGGCAGGCCCATTGGGGATGCCTATGTCAACTAGCAACGGAGAGCATGCAAGATCATAAACAACACATATATGATAGATCAATAATCAACTTGACATAGTATTCCATATTCATCGGATCCCAACAAACACAACATGTAGCATTACAAATAGATGATCTTGATCATGATAGGCAGCTCACAAGATCTAAACATGATAGCACAAGAGGAGAAGACAACCATCTAGCTACTGCTATGGACCCATAGTCCAAGGATGAACTACTCACGCAACAGTCCGGAGGCGGGCATGATGGTGTAGAGCCCTCCGGTGATGATTCCCCTCTCCGGCAGGGTGCCAGAGGCGATCTTCAGAACCTCCCGAGATGAGGTTGACGGCGGCGGCGTCTCAGTATGTTTTCTCGTATCGTGGCTCTCGGTACTAGGGTTTTCGCGACGGAGAGATTATATAGGCGAAGGGGCGGAGTCGAGGGACGCTCGAGGGGCCCACCCCATAGGGCGGCGCGGCCAGGGAGGGGCCGCGCCCCCCTAGGGTGTGGCCGCCTCGTCTCCTCTCTTCGTCTCCTCTTCGGACTTCTGGAAGGCTCCGTGGAAAATAAAACCGTGGGCTTTTGTTTCGTCCAATTCCGAGAATATTTCCTGTGTAGGATTTCTGAAACCAAAAACAGCAGAAAACAGGAACTGGCGCTTCGGCATCTTGTTAATAGGTTAGTGCCGGAAAATGCATCAAAATGATATAAAGTGTATATAAAACATGTGAGTATTGTCATAAAACTAGCATGGAACATAAGAAATTATAGATACATTTGAGACGTATCAATCACTGCATGTTGTAGTATGCCAGCCGTTGATATAACATTCACGAAGTACCAGTTTGCAAATATTACATCCCTCGGAGTAGTACAACAGAACATAGCTGGTCCATAACTCATTCACATAATATTACAATCCAAACATATACATCAACTCGGAGCTCCTCCTAGGTTCGAGGTGAACCCAACTTGACTTACAATATAAGAGTCTTGTCAGATTATACATTTATTCCATCCCAGCAGCTAAGTACTAAAGAGTTCGCACTGCTCGGTTACCACTAGCACTACGGTAGCTTAGGCTTGTTCTCCTTCGGACGCCTCCACGGATCTGTAGACGATAAGATATTCTACGCCTTCTACACCGCCTGAGAGGTCAGGCTCCTCGTAGCAGATCTCCTCTGCTCCGCATTGTCCGTCATTTGCCTCCTCGAGGTGATTCAGACAGTCTAAGCAAAGGATTATAAGAGGTATGAGTACGAGCGTACTCAACAAGTTAATATTAGGAAAGAGGTGTTTAATGCACTAGCTACGATATTAGACCAGAAAGTCTAATACCAATGCATGTTTTCATAACCATTTCTTCAAAAGGTTGTTTTTATTCAGAAGAACTATGTCCGTCAGCCTTCACCGGTTTACTAGAACTTCATGGAGTTCCTTTCCGGCAGCGTTCGCAGTTCCAAATCCCGGAACAGGGAGTGACGGGTCACGATTCATTACACTCTGCAGAGGTGTGTTGCTTTACCCATAAGAGATCTTAACCTTGGTGCCAACCGGGCAGCTTTCCCGTCCACACTTCCGTGGTGTGGGGCCCGGTATAAGGTCTTAGTAAAAATGCATTCTCCCGCGACCTCGCACAGCCACCCTTTGTTGCAACGCCGACCATGGTTTCACGCCGGTGAGCGTACCCCTATGGATACCTTCCGACCTCGACGACAATTCAGGACTCTCCCTGAATTCCTACGCCGGTGGTTGCAACCCATCATAGACCGCATTACCGTGGGGAATTAGAATGGGATCCCCACCCACCGCTTGTCCTTAACTGGTTCAAGTGTCTACGGTAAGCGCATCCGTTGATGAACGAGAGGAGAGAACACACTTGACTACTCCGTCCCACTCTTATGGTTAACACAGGTATTACGGCACAAGAATCACTGGACGATATTTGTTGTTTAATCTTAGATGGATACAAACCCATTGCAATGGAACCTCCACCATACTCATACCATGGTTCCATTGCCCACCACATAGTCATATTCATAGTTATGAAATTAGTATTTTTGCTTTTTCATGCAAGAGTGATAAGCATAGTACTTTGCAAGTAATTTAGTAAAAATACTCAAATGACATGAGCAAGCGATGAACTTGCCTGAAGACTGCAAAGTGTTGCAGTTCGATGGTGTGGACTGACCCTTGTCCTATGTTTCTGAAAGATGGCATCATTGTCCGATAAGGGCAATGGTTAAAGAAGCAATTATGCATGCATTCAGCTTTTAGGGTTTTGTCCCCCCTTCCCGGTGTTTTTTCATGTCAGAGGTATTTACTAAGAACAATTTAGGAATACTCCTTAAGAGTAAAATTCTACCTTGGAATATTGCCAAGGTGTTTCTAAGTCCAAAATAATTTATGGACTTATTTTAATCATTAAAAATATGGTCTTATTTTTAATGATTCTTTATTAATCCTTTTTCTTTGAATTAAATAATGATTCAAATTTTGTTGTCTCAAGAATTCTATCTCATATTTTATTTGGATAGAGAATAAAATTTTAAGTGGTTTGCATATTTTTCATTATTTTTTTAGAGTTATAATCAATTTTTTAAATTTGGTCAAAGTTTCAGTTTTTAGGTGAATTTGGAAATGACCAATTTATTCCTCGGCCCACCTATCGGTGTAACCCAGTGGGTTAGGTCGAATCGACCCACCTGGTCCGGCTCGACCAGCCTCACTTCTCTCTCTCTCTCTCTCTCTCTCTCTCTCTCTCTCTCTCTCTCTCTCTCTCTCTCTCTCTCTCTCTCTCTCTCTCTCTCTCTCTCTCTCTCTCTCTCTCTCTCTCGCGCGCGCGCGACAGAAACCCTAACCCTAGTTCCTCTCTCGCGACGCCTGCGTCACCGTCGCCGACCGATTCCGGCAGACTCCGGCGGTGTTGCCCCCCGCCATAGTGCGCAATCGACGCGGCCCGTGATGGCGCGTCGATCTATCCACGTCGATCTGACGCGTGCGTCCTGGTTCGCTCATCCGCGACCCTCTCTGGTGCTAGGGTTGCGGTCCTCGCCGACGATGGGTGTCGGTGGACGCTCCAGGCCTCCCTTAGCCGCTCAGCGGCTTGCAAGTGGTGCACTGGGTGCGGTGGCGCTCGACGTGGCCTGGCCTGGCTGCGGCTTGGCGCTGCCGTGGCCTGGTCTGTGCCGCCGCAGCCGCCATGGCTGCGTCAACAGCTCCTGCTCCCAGGTATGTTCGCCTCCTTCACTCTCTTACCTGTTCTTCCTCCTCTCCTTCCTCTGAATGCCTTGGCATCCATCTCCTTGGTGTGTTGGCTTTGCCAGTACACCAGCACTTGCTCCTCCGCTGCTGTGTTGTGTTCATGGCTAGCTTATGCTCTTGCTATAGCTGCTGCTGCTGTGTGATTAGCCCTGCCTTGTTACTGTCATGGTTGCTGCTGTTGTGCTGCCATGCCTTGCCTAGTGGCCATGCCTATGCTGTTCTAACCTTGATGTGCATGATTCTGTGCAATTTCTATATGCCATGAGCTTTCTTATGCTTGTATTACTTGCTTGCAGCTACTCCTATGCCTCTGTTCTTGTTACTGCTGCTGCTAGACTATCAAGTGTATTCATATTCCTTGCCTTGGCTTGATTACTGTGAGCAATATCTTGCTTATGCAAGTGCCAGTGCTATCTGTGTGGTGCTCCTGAAGCTTTGCTTCACTGTAAAGCCCTGTTGAGCTTGTTCATTGACTAATTAGCTCCACTTGTTGTTGGTGTGCTTCAGGATACAATTATAAATCATTTATTTGATTATCTGTGATGTAATTGTTCATGATCTGTGGCTGTTTAATTTATATGATCTATGGTTGGTGCTAGGCTTGGCTCTAGCATGCACTTGCATGCTCTGTCAAGCCCTGATGATCATCTGATCATCAGTTACTTGGTGATTGTCTGTTGTTCCATGCTTGTGTCTCACTGATGCTTCGCTTGTGTCTCGTGTGACACATCGGCCTCGTGGCCGGTGCATGATTTTACTTGCTCAAGCATCTGCTGATGCTTGCAGTGATTCTTTGGACCATATGCAAGTATATGTGCACTGTTTGTTTATATATCTCATTTATCTGTGTAGCCTTGTTTAATTGAATGGATAAATGAGATGAACTGCTTGGCAGTGATGATCCTATTAACTCGAATAATTGGAGCTAGAAGGATGCCAACCATCGGTTGGGAACCATAGCTCACTACCGAACCCTATTGGGTGATGATGCAATGACTTGGTGTGTTGGTCCGTGGGTTTGAGGTGGCCCTGACAGCATCCTGATGCTGTCCAAGGGTAGCTCCCCCTCTGTGGCTTTGCTGTGGCTCTCAAATACTTTCTGGTTGATCCATGATTGGATTTTCCAGTAGCCTTTGCTGTTGAAAACATAAATAGACATTATATTGTCTATCTGTCTGATAGTGTAGCTAGCTATAGGTGCTAGGTGATTTTGGCTGACTAGATAGGATAAATCCTTGCTGGATTTCTTTGGTTGTGCCACTGGTTTGGCACAACCAGTGTTCCCTTGGATGATCTCCTGCTAGTTTCTCCCATGTTTGCTTGCACCAAAAAGGCTAACAGCCAAGTGATGATACAAACAGGGTTTCTCCCCATTTTTTCTTCTGTGATTGATGCATATGTTTATTTATGAGCAAAACAAAGCTTGCTCATGATTCTCTGGTTATACCTCACTCCAGCTCCTAGACAAAGGTGTTGGTGTAGAGGATTTGCTTCTGGATGGTTTGTGTTCTTACCCCGCTCCTCCTGGCTAGCTTGTGCTTGATCTACTCCATGGTGACTTGATCAACAGTGAGCAGTTCTTGGTGGAACTGTTTCTGGATGGTTTGCTGGTCATGTGTTCTTCACGTTCTTGTGTTCTTACCCTGGTGAAGCTTCTGTCGATGGAGCTGCTAGGGTTTGCTGTGAAAAGTCTTTATACTGCCTCTCTCTTCACTCCTTTGGTCGATAGCAAGGCATGTGCTGGGTTCTCCTCCCCTGGCTATGTGTGTGTGGAGAGCATGCAGCTCTCCTTGTGAGCTGCCTGTGTGCTTCACAGGTTGGGACTTGGGTCCTGTCCTGGTTCCCTCGGCAGACTTCATATTATTCACCAAAACCTCACTTATTTGACTATCCTGCCAAGTGGCATTGCCACTTGGCATAATGTGTATCTGTTTCTTCTTGTTTTGTTTTTGCAGGGATCAAAAAGGTGATCAAGAAATTCTTCATCAAGTGTTGATCAAGAATTACTTGAAGAATTTAGCTAGTGTAGCTCTTTGTAATTTTCATTTTTCTTTTCCATTTAATCCATTTATGTAATGTGTTGTAATTCTTATAATTCATTTGGAATATTGTAATGACAATGTATTATGTGTGTGAAATCAATAAAGCTCAAGGTTTTCTCTAATGAGCTTTAATTATATTTTCAATTACTTTATATTATTGATTTATCCAATCACTTAATGAACTGTCTCATATTTGAATTATAATATGCCTATTTATGTTTGAATTTGAAATTCAAACATAACTTGTTTGAATTCAATCATGCAACTTAAGTTGAGAAGGAAATTGTTCCCCTCTCTTCTCAAAAACCCTAATTGAGTTTAGATAGGTCCAAGTTTATCGCACTCTCGAAACCCTAACCCTATCTGCTATCGAGAGAGACACTTGTTCCCTCTAAGATGCAGTTTTTCAATAAAGCGCGAAATTTCCCCATATTTTACGATGAAATGCACATCCCTTTCTAAAATCATCCCCGCAATCGTCTCGAATACTAGGATATTACAGCTACCTTGCTCCAGAGGTAATTTCAATCAATATCGTATCATCATCTTCATATGTTCTCATTCGATGATATCATCAACTAATCAATAACTCATTTACTCATTTTTTCTTTGCCGGGCAGGGCTTGGAAACGGTTCATCAATGTTGTTCCGGGTAAATGGACCCGGAGCTTACATTTAAAGATCACCCTGTAAGTAGTACTATATATGTAGCTATGTTCGCGAATCTCTTTGATATTTTATTTCAATACCATGTCTGATTATTAGTTTGATCGAACTTACTTTTTTGTAAAGTGTTTGAAGCAGGAACCCGGAAATAACTTATGTGGATACTACGTCTGCGAGTTCATTCGTGAGATGACCTGTCATAGGGGCCCGGACGAGGCTATACAAGCCACTCGTGTACGTGAACAATTTTTCACAATTAATCTCATTTTATTACCATCAATTGTATTGAGTTTGATGGATATATATTGATCTCCTTTTTGAATTTAGATGGAACGCCTACGGGACTCTCTCCTAACGGAGGATCGCATACGAGAAATTCAAGAAGAAATTTGTGGGATTCTTTCTTAGCGAGGTCATAGCTCGAACTGGAGAATACCATCGGAAGTTCATATACGATGTTAGGCATATGAGATAGATATAGTAAAGAGGTCCGACTTTATATATTGTAAACATGCATTACTTGTACTGTATTTCATGACGATGTTTGTGGTTTCTTGAATGATGTATGCATTGCAGAATTGAATGAATAATATAAAACCATGAAACTCTGTCGCGGCAGAAAGATGCTGCTCCACCCTCAACCCCTGCCGCGGCAGAGAAACGGCCATTTTCTCTGCCGCGGCAGAGACCCTCCAGTCCCGGTCCTCCACCACGAGCCCCCTGGCAGCACCACGTGGCGGGGCCTTTTAGTCCCGGTGTATATTTGAACCGAGACTAAAGGGTTGAGCCTTTAGTCCCGACTGTTGGTCCCGGTTCAAAAACTGGGACTGAAGGCCCCAAATGCACCGGGACGTAGGCCCTTTTTCTACTAGTGGTTCTTCTGCCGATACGATCTTAGGTAAAATGCACTTCAGCCGTTAGCAATAGCTTTAGATGCAATCTTGTATAAAACTTTGCACAGGCTTATCAGGTGAAACTAGAAGAGGAGGGTACGGTTTTGTACCTTCAAAATTAGCACAAGAGCCGTATTATTTACAATTTCCGCACTCTCTTCCCTTCACGATGCCAAGAACAGCTGCAGTAATCTCATCTCTACAAATATTCCAATTTCTAACAGAGGAGAGATCGTCAAAAGCTGCAGCAAGGGAAAGTTCCTTACATTTTTTTAGCAAACATCGGCCTCCTTTATTAAATCACTAAAAGTCGGGGAATACAAACGCCCTCAGGCGGATTGCCGAGCCAAACATATCTCCCTATCGAAGAGCCCAGAATCGAGCGAGCCAGAACATGAGGCTCATTATTTGAACATCTTTTTTCATGAACTAAAGAAAACTCACTAAACGCTAACGAAGATGCCGTTATTTCATGCAGGATATGACTGGGTAAAGCACGTTTTTTACTTATATTTCGCAAAGCCCACCGTAAGTGTTGACTCCTTGTTTGATGAGCACGTAACCGTTGTGCCCCAGTTTGGGCCATATGTGTTCTTCACGATCCAATACTTCTTCATCTTCATGTCGTTGGTGACGCCGTACCCAACCACCAGCATCACATGATGAAGCTAGGTGGAGCACGTGGCCTAGAAAAATTGTTCCAGGCCTACATTCTTCATGATCCAATACTTCTTCATCTTCATGTCGTTGGTGACGCCGTACCCAACCATCAGCATCACATGATGAAGCTATAGGTGGAGCACAGGCCTAGAAAAATTGTTCCAGCCTTGTAGGCCTGGAACGGATCCGTTGTTGGCCTCATGCTCACGGTAACACGCTGACTGCTACCGCCTTCATGAGCGAAAGCTTTGAAGAGCTGTCCGCCAATACCCAGTGATCCGGCGTTGGCGGGGGCAAAAACTATCAAATACAAAGGATATTAGGCAAAAAAAAAGGCGTGCGCTAGGCGTCGGCCGACCGATCTGGGGCGCCAGATCGGTTGCATGGCTGTCGTCCGTTCCCATCATCGCACGGTCAAAATTAATTATGCATGCACGTCGCTGTCCAGACTCCAGACTGTGAAGGGCTTGTTAATTGGCTGGGGCCCACCCACGCGTGCGTGAAAAGCTAGGCTCACTGCCAGATGATGCATGCATCACACAAAAGCGCTAGCTACTGCTAGGTGCTAACTATCCGGTGTAGTCACTAAGCTAAAAATTGTTAAGCAACATTATTTTCCTCCAGATTCATTTACAACAAAAATCAGCACCTATTTCAAGAAAAAAACGCATGTGATTACAACAAAATACAATCAATTTTTTATTAGCAACAAATAATCAACAAAAAAACCAACATATTCATTAGCTATTTGCAACAATAATTAACACCAATTTTAACAAAAAGATTAGTTGTTTACAAAAAATAGTTAACACAAATTTTAATAAAAAATATTGATGTTTACAACAAAAAAAATTAAATTTTAGTTATTTACAATACAAAACAACAAAAACAACAAAAATCTTGGATGTTTACAACAATAGTCAGCCCACAATTTTAAGAAAATAAATAAATTCCAACACTAAAAAAATTCAAGGCCAAAATAGTTTTACAACAAATCACCAGTATATGTACAACAACAATTAACAATAAAACCAACAAAAGGTTTGAGTGTTTACAACAACACTCGACAATGATTTTAACAAAAAAAAATACGGTTTGTACCCAGCTAAGTGTCACAAAATTGATTCTTTAGTGGCAGGCTCTCATGTCACATCATTTGTGTAGCCCGTATACATCAATTTTGTAGCTCCTATGCTAGTAGTACTACACGGTCATAGCAACAGCCATCAGAAGTGGCCAAAAACAGTGGTGGTCTGACCCATGTGAGCATGCGTGAGTTGCATGCACGAAGCAAGAGCAGGTGGGGCGCGATTGAAGCAGAGAAGATACCGGGCTATGCGTCGGCTGGAGTTTTCCGCGGAGCACGTGGACGGCTCCCGCGCGGGAGGAGACCCACGACCGATCTTTTTGCCACGATCAGCCGACTGATACCAAGCGTTTTCAAAAAAAAAATGGGTTGAGGGCGGTGCCCCCCCCCCCACCCCCCCTCCTTACATGATCAGGTTCCGAATCTAACGAGGAGTATGTCAAGAACAATTACTGCAGAACATCAATAGTTAAACAGGATAAATTGATTTCTATATTCTAGACTAGATGACGAATATTTACTACTGAAATATAATGCATATGTTTATGTCGCCTTGTTTATAACTTGTACTGTTTAGATTTTAATTGTTCAGGTATGCATGGCAAGCAAAACATGCTAATGTTTCAAATCTAGCAAAGACTATGTCGACATCAATTACTACAGAACATC
The DNA here is from genome assembly GCF_022539505.1 of Lolium rigidum. NCBI lineage: Eukaryota > Viridiplantae > Streptophyta > Magnoliopsida > Poales > Poaceae > Lolium > Lolium rigidum. The sequence continues at coordinate 112,973,492 of NC_061513.1, read as the reverse complement.
AATACTTAAGCAGGATTCAATTGATCTCTATTGGTATGGACCAGGTACGTGTATGCGAGACTTCAGAAAAAAAGGTACGTTCTTTTCAAACTTTTGTCAAAATATCAACGTGGTAACACTTAGAGCTAAATAAATTCTGGATCAAAAGAAAGTATGCATATTATTCTTGATAAGAAAGGTAACAGGTTTAAAAATAAAAGATACTGCACCCCGTTGAAAGAAAAGTTGTATAGCGCAGAGAGATGCAGAGTGTTACCTAAAGGTATGAACATGATCAGTCAAATGAGATAGCACTTAAAATTAGAAGTTTGTTTACAATGAAGTGATAAACCTAGATGGAGATAACAATTCATACCGTGGGGGCTCCCCCCCCCTCGCGCACCCCAGGCATCCCTACACGGGCACGGGGATAGCTTAGTTCCTCTCGGCTCAAGCCTCTAGGCGACGGACCTTGCTGCTCATCAGAAGTTAGCCTCCTTTATGGATTTGGGTCTCCTAGCACAGGGCAGGTGTCATCGGTGCGTGCGGTTGCCGTGAAACCGGAACAGGAGGCCGGCACGGAACCGGCGTCGTCAGCGCAGGAGGCCGGCACGAAACCGGCGTCGTCAGCGCAGGAGGCCGGCACAGAACCAGCGTCATCAGCACCGGAGGCCGGGACGACTCCAGTGTGTGAGCGCGTGAAGCCTACGTCGAGCCGGAACTCGAGGCCGGCGTCCAGAAGTTAGGTTGGTCGTGTGCCCGCACCGCACGAACTCTGTGTGATGGATGTACCACCTGGGACTGCAAATCTACAAGTTGTGGTCAGTATAGCCGTGTCTAGCAGTAGGTCAGTTGTAAGGATGGCAATACCTAATAGGGTAGAGCAATGAGAAATGCACTTTGGCTCATAGTAGTATTTGCTCTCATTGTGTGAATTCACATTTTGAAGTGTCAAAAAATTCTAAACTAAATTTTAGACATACATCTAGACATTTATGTTGGTACACAAATTTTCAAAAAAGGGAAAAAATTATGTGACTCTTGTAAAAAAGACAAATTTTGATGCTGTAACACGACTAAGTACAACACATTTTTTGTCTTTTTATACACACCACACAAAATGTTGTTTTTCCACGAAAACTTGTGTACAAACATAGAATGTCACGATGTACACCAAAACTTTTATGTCAATTTTTTTAAAAAAATTAATTTTAATTTTTAATTATTTTGTATAATGGAAGCATTTGCTCCTATGAGCCAAAACGCCACCTCCGTAGAGCAATACCATACACAAACCCGTATTTTCAATGGGTACAAACTTCTACCCATACACATACCGCGGGTATAAAACTTTACCCAAACTCATACCAGACAGGTATCCATACCCATTGGGTACCCAAGGGTCTCAAGTTATTCACAATTTTACATCTATTGATTGAAAATTTCATAAAAATGAATTTCTTAACTCAATGACATGTGTAGTTGAGTATATAACATTTGTAAAAAAGTAGAAATCACAATCTCATATTCTAATTCATAATTCTTTAAGAGTAGAAGTGTCACATGGAAAATCGATAATAAACGGGCAGGGTATGGGCATATCCGCAGGTACAAGACTATACCCGAGATCTACCCATGACTTAACGTATAGGATATGGGTACTACCCATAGGTATAAAAGTGTGCATATATCCAGCCCATAAGGATACAATACCCACGGGTAACGTTACCATCCTTAGTCAGCTGGCTTCTCTAGGCAGCCCATGCAAATGGTAGCATTTGAAACGAGTAGCACAGTGATGGCAACAACTATGTGTGTACCAACTCGTTGGGACTCAAGTGCAGAATGGTGTATCAAGCGTCTTTTCCCCACATGGATGACTCGATGGTTTATATCAAACTCTTGGGGAATTTTCTTAGAGCTATCTTTTGCTTCTCCTCTTCAAGCAACCTACAAAATAAAGAAATTGTTTTGTGTCTCCAACTCCACCGTGTCAAGCACAAGGTTTCGTATTAGTAAGACAAAAATAACTTGTAAATAAACAATCTATGCCTAGCTAGGAAAGCAAGGTAAGAACAATAATAAGAAGGTATTTGTGGGTTGTTGTTTGTGTTTTCTAATAGTAAAAGTATTTTTGTATTTTCGGATTTAATTAGTGTACAAAATATTAATGGTACCAATGGTGTTGGAAAGTATGTTCTTATGATTAAAATTGGACCGGGGTTCATGGGTTCACCTGTCTATTCTCTCATATGTTGTAATGACCACAAACATTTCATAAGAAATATAATATTGATGAAACTTAATTATATGTATGATTATCATTTATATGGGCATCACGGTCCTATCAGAGAGATGATGCAACACATCTATTTTATACTCCTCTAGAAAGGGAAAACTCCATGCAATCTAGAGTCTTAGGTACTTGGACATGATGTTTGATTAACAAATATGCCACCTTAAACAAACAAGTTTATCCTAGCTGCCATTAGATAATTATAGCACATGAATTCACTTAATTCCTAGTGAGGTAACAAAAGATATGTAAAAACCATAATAGATCTCAAATTTGTTGCCATTATTCAATCACTACCACCATGTTACTCCAACTAATACACATGTTCCCCCACACATGTTCTCTCGTACAAGTTGGATCAAAACAAGTACTTAAGAACAGGGTACACGATATGCATCGATCTACTCATACATCTTACACATAATTGGATTCCAATCTCAAATATCATCTCATAGGAATTACATATATTACCATAATCACATTGGAAAACTCATATGGTACTAGATCATTTATAGAACAAGAGAGAAATATATCAAGCTATGTGCTGCCACAAACCCATAGTCCAGAGGTGGACTACTCCCTCTTCATCATGGTGATGATAGTGGAGATGTTGGAGAAGGTAGAGATTCCTCCAGCGGTGGCTCCGGTGGAGTTTCCCCTTGAATCTTTGATGTTTTCGTCTCTGTTTTGGTGTTTCGGTGTTTCTGCGGTACTCTCCTCGAGGATTCCCGGGGGGACCCCTTTTTATAGGCGTTTTTAGGTCAAAACAATGAACTTGAGATGAAAACTGATGGTTGGCGATGCTCGGGGAGGGAAAGAGGTAGGGTGGCGCGGCCCCCCTCCTGAGTCACCTGGGCTCTTTGAGGCCTCAAGGCCCCTCCCGTGAGGTTCCAAGGTGCTCCAAGTCATCATCTTCGTGAAATATTAAGTCTCGAAAAATTCTAGGTCAATTTAACTTCGTTTAAATTCCTCAAAGTTAAAATACACAAAACGAGGAATTCTGCTTCTACAGAGTTATAGCTAAAATAAAGTGGATTATTGGTAAATCCTCATAAATCAATATAAACCATGATTATAACATTATATAAGATGCAATTTTATGTGGGAATATTATCAATACACTACAAAGGTCATATGCATTTAACATGCATCACGCAACTACGGAGAGGAGTGAGTGGGATGCCATGACTCCGTGATTTTTCATGCTTCTTGAATCACGACGTATTTAAAGTTGGGATCCCGGTATATGCGCACCATATGCGTAAACATACCATGTACACACATCCTGTAAACTTCCAGACAGAGCGAAAAATTGGCCTATATGCTCGGTTGTTAGCACATTTATTTTTGAGACCCAAGAGTTGTTAGCAAGAGCCTCGCACACGGTAGATTTCTTGCTAGCAGAAATGTCATGTATAAGAGGGGCAAGATCTTTTGGTCTTACACCATCAAGCCATGGAGAGTCCCAAAACTTTGCCTTCTTGCCATTTCCAACTGTAACCTTGGAAGTTGCTGCCGCCAAAATACCTAGATCATTTTCATTGCAATCCCCAAGCCACCTCAAGGTTTTCCCTCGTTCTTCCATTCATGCCAAAGCCATCGAAGCCGAAAAATCGTTGCAGATTTCACAAGGTTTAGAATTTTGAGACCTTTTCTATCTTTAGGCTAGCAAACCAATTCCCAATTTACTTCACATTTCCCTCCCATCACTTTCTCACTGGCCTTTCTTGACGTCATGCAAGAGGGCGTCGGGCATCAAGCATCACTATTGGGAAAACAACAAGTCCACCAGAGGGATCCACAAAATTAAATGTTTCTGTACTCCAAGACAACCAAGGAATATTCATTGCTGGTTCGAGTTGCAGTATGCATCATATCGACGATGTAGCCATCACGGAAGCCTTTGAAATGGACTCCTACTTGTAAGT
>NC_061513.1:112947888-112969189 GCF_022539505.1 Lolium rigidum | reverse complement strand
GGTTGATGTCTACGGGTGCTTCTATTCTTGTAGACGGTGTTGGGCCTCCAAGAGCGGAGGTTTGTAGAACAGCAGACAAGTTTCCCTTAAGTGGATCACCCAAGGTTTATCGAACTCGGGGAGGAAGAGGTCAAAGATATCCCTCTCATGCAACCCTCGCAACCACAAAGCAAGAAGTCTCTTGTGTCCCCAACACACCTAATAGGTGCACTAGTTCGGCGAAGAGATAGTGAAATACAGGTGGTATGAATATATATGAGCAATGGCAATGGCACCGTAAAAGCGCTTTGCCCAGGACGATAGAACAAGCAGTAGTAACGCAGCGAGTAGTAACGCAAGAAAAACGAGTAAACAAGCAGCGATAGCGTATTTAGGAACAAGGCCTAGGGATTACACTTTCACTAGTGGACACTCTCAACATTGATCACATAACAGAATAGATAAATGCATACTCTACACTCTTGTTGGATGATGAACACATTGCGTAGGATTACACGAACCCTCAATGCCGGAGTTAACAAGCTCCACAATTCAATGTTCATATTTAAATAACCTTAGAGTGCATGAAAGATCAACACGACTAAACCAAGTACTAACATAGCATGCACACTGTCACCTTCACACCATGTAGGAGGAATAGATCACATCAATACCATCATAGCAATAGTTAACTTCATAATCTACAAGAGATCATAATCATAGCCTACGCCAAGTACTAACACGGATGCACACACTCGTCACCATTACACCGTGCGGGAGGAATAAAACTACTTTAATAACATCACTAGAGTAGCACATAGATAAATTGTGATACAAAACACATTGCAATCATAAAGAGATATAAATAAGCACTTCACTACGCCATTCATAACGGTGAATAAGTATTACGTGAAATATAGCCTAAGAGACCCACACGGTGCACACACTGTCACCTTTACACACGTGGGACAAGGAGTCTCCGGGGATCACATAAGTAAAACCCACTTGACTAGCATAATGACATCTAGATTACAAGCATCATCATATGAATATCAATCATGTAAGGCAGCTCATAAGATTATTGTATTGAAGTACATAGGAGAGAGATGAACCACATAGCTAACGGTACAGCCCCGAGCCTCGATGGAGAACTACACCCTCCTCATGGGAGACAGCAGCGTTGATGGAGATGGCGGTGGTGTCGATGGAGGAGCCTTCCGGGGGCATTTCCCCGTCCCGGCGGCGTGCGCGAACGGAGACTCCTGTCCCCCGGATCTTGGCTTCGCGATGGCGGCGGCTCTGGAAGGTTTCTCGTACCGTGGTTTTTCCGTCTCGTGGTTTTAGGTCCAGGGGCTTTATATAGGCGAAGAGGCGGCGTCAGAAGGTCGAAGGGGCGCCGACACTATAGGTGGGCGCGGGCCCCCCCTTGGCCGCGCCGGCCTAGGGTTTGGTGGGCCTGTGCCCCCTCTCTAGCGGTTCTCGTGTGTTCTGGATGCTTCCGGGCAAAATAGGAACCTGGGCGTTGATTTCGTCCAATTCCGAGAATATTTCGTTACTAGGATTTCGAAACCAAAAACAGCAGAAACAAAGAATCGGCACTTCGGCATTTTGTTAATAGGTTAGTTCTAGAAAATGCACGAATATGACATAAAGTGTGCATAAAACATGTAGATATCATCAATAATGTGGCATGGAACATAAGAAATTATCGATACGTCGGAGACGTATCAGCATCCCCAAGCTTAGTTTCTGCTCGTCCCGAGCAGGTAAACGATCAACAAAGATAATTTCTGGAGTGACATGCCATCATAAACTTGATCATATTGTAAACATATGTAATGAATGCAGCGATCAAAACAATAGTAATGACATGAGTAAACAACTGAATCATAAAGCAATGACTTTTCATGAATAGCACTTTCAAGACAGGCATCAATAAGTCTTGCATAAGAGTTAACTCATAAAGCAATAATTTAAAGTAAAGGCATTGAAGCAACACAATGGAAGATTAAGTTTCAGCAGTTGCTTTCAACTTGTAACATGTATATCTCAATGATAGTTTGTCAATGCAAAGCAATATAACAAGTGCAATATGTAAGTATGTAGGAATCAATGCACAGTTCACACAAGTGTTTGCTTCTTGAGGTGGAGAGAGATAGGTGAACTGACTCAACAATAAAGTAAAAGATAGGCCCTTCAAAGAGGAAAGCATTGATTGCTATATTTGTGCTAGAGCTTTGATTTTTGAAAACATAAAGAGAGCATAAAAGTAAAATTTTGAGAGGTGTTTGTTGTTGTCAACGAATGGCAGTGGGCACTAACCACCTTATCAACCAGACTTTCAAGAGCGGCTCCCATGAAGGACGTTATCTCTACCAGCAAGGTAGATCATCCCTCTTCTCTTTTGTTTACACATGTACTTTAGTTTCATTATTTATGGATGACACTCCTCCCAACCTTTTGCTTACACAAGCCATGGCTAACCGAATCCTCGGGTGCCTTCCAACAATCACATACCATGAAGGAGTGTCTATTTGCAAAATTAAGTTGCTTACCGATGAATCGAGCAAAACATGCGAAGAGAATTATTAATGCAAGTTAATTAATCGGGGCTGGGAACCCCATTGCCAGCTCTTTTTGCAAAATTATTGGATAAGCGGATGAAGCCACTAGTCCATTGTGAAAGTCTGTCAGAAGTAAATGACAAGATCGAGAGATAAACACCACATACTTCCTCATGAGCTATAAAACATTGACACAAATAAGAGGTGATAAATTTTGAATTATTTAAAGGTAGCACTCAAGCAATTTGCTTTGGAATGGCGGAGAAATACCATGTAGTAGGTAGGTATGGTGGACACAAATGGCATAGTGGTTGGCTCAAGGATTTTGGATGCATGAGAAGTATTCCCTCTCGATACAAGGTTTAGGCTAGCAAGGTTATTTGAAACAAACACAAGGATGAACAGGTGCAGCAAAACTCACATAAAAGACATATTGTAAATATTATAAGACTCTACACCGTCTTCCTTGTTGTTCAAAACTCAATACTAGAAATTATCTAGACCTTAGAGAGACCAATTATGCAAACCAAATTTTAGCAAGCTCTATGTATTTCTTCATTAATGGGTGCAAAGTATATGATGCAAGAGCTTAAACATGAGCACAACAATTGCCAAGTATCACATTATCCAAGATATTTTACCAATTACTACATGTAGCATTTTTCGTTTCCAACCATTTAACAATTAACGAAGCAGTTTCAACCTTCGCCATGAATATTATGAGCTAAGAACACATGTGTTCATATGAACCAGCGGAGCGTGTCTCTCTCTCCCACACAAGAATGTATTTATTCAGAGAATGAAAATAACAAAACAAAAATAAAAGCACACAGACGCTCCAAGAAAAGTACATAAGATGTGACGGAATAAAAATATAGTTTCAGGGGAGGAACCTGATAATGTTGTCGATGAAGAAGGGGATGCCTTGAGCATCCCCAAGCTTAGACGCTTGAGTCTTCTTAAAATATGCAGGGGTGAACCACCGGGGCATCCCCATGCTTAGAGCTTTCACTCTTCTTGATCATATTGCATCATACTCCTCTCTTGATCCTTGAAAACTTCCTCCACACCAAACTCGAAACAACTCATTAGAGGGTTAGTGTACAATAAAAATTAACATTTTCAGAGGTGACACAATCATTCTTAACACTTCCGGACATTGCATAAAGCTACTGGACATTAATGGAACAAAGAAATTCATCCACCATAGCAAAAGAGGCAATGCGAAATAAAAGGCAGAATCTGTCAAAACGAACGAGTCCGTAAAGATGGATTTTATTGAGGCACCAGACTTGCTCAAATGAAAATGCCCAAATTGAATGAAAGTTGCGTACATATCTGAGGATCACGCACGTAAATTGGCATATTTTTCTGAGCTACCTACAGAGGGGCAGGTCGAAATTCGTGACAGCAAGAAATCTGTTTCTACGCAGTAATCCAAATTTAGTATCAACCTTTCTATCAAAGATTTTAATTGGCACAACAATGCAATAAAATAAGATAAGGATAGGTTGCTACAGTAGTAAAAACTTCCAAGACACAAATATAAAATATAGGTACTGTAGCGAAATAAACACATGGGTTATCTCCCAAGAAGTTCTTTCTTTATAGCCATTAAGATGGGCTCAACAGTTTTAATGATGCACTCGCAAGAGATAGTATTTGAAGCAAAAGAGAGCATCAAGAGGCAAATTCAAAACACATTTAAGCCTAACATGCTTCCTATGAAAAGGAATCTTGTAAATAAACAAGTTCATGAAGAGCAAAGTAACAAGCATAGGAAGATAAAACAAGTGTAGCTTCAAAAATTTCAGCACATAGAGAGGCATTTTAGTAACATGAAAATTTCTACAACCATATTTTCCTCTCTCATAATAACTTTCAGTAGCATCATGAGCAAACTCAACAATATAACTATCAAATGAAACATTCTTATCATGAGTCTCATGCATAAAATTATTACTACTCCCAACATATGCATAATCAATTTTATTAGTTGTAGTGGGAGCAATTTTATTAGTTGTAGTAGCTATCAAATATATGAGGCATATTGTAATCATAATCAAATTCATCCTCCATAACAGGCGGCACCAAAAGACTACTATCATTATAATCATCATAAATAGGAGGCAAAGTATCATCAAAGTAAATTTTCTCCTCAATGCTTGGGGGACTAAAAAGATCATGCTCATCAAAACCAGCTTCCCCAAGCTTAGAACTTTCTATATCATTAGCAACAATGGTATTCAAAGTGTTCATGCTAATATGTTCCATGGGTTTTTTAATTTTCGGATCAAACCATCCATGTCTTAAATCAGGAAATAGAATAAGAAGCTCATTGTTGTCCATTATGCCAAACTAGTGTAAACAAGAAACAAAAAGATGCAATTGCAGGATCTAAAGGAAATAGCTTCGAGTACTTACAACGGCGAAAATAGCTTAGTAGCCGAGATCCGGAGTGTGAGTACCTTTACCTTTCCTCCCCGGCAACGGCGCCGAGAAAATAGCTTGATGTCTACGGGTGCTTCTATTCTTGTAGACGGTGTTGGGCCTCCAAGAGCAGAGGTTTGTAGAACAGCAGCAAGTTTCCCTTAAGTGGATCACCCAAGGTTTATCGAACTCGGGGAGGAAGAGGTCAAAGATATCCCTCTCATGCAACCCTCGCAACCACAAAGCAAGAAGTCTCTTGTGTCCCCAACACACCTAATAGGTGCACTAGTTCGGCGAAGAGATAGTGAAATACGGGTGGTATGAATATATATGATCAATGGCAATGGCACCGGAAAAGCGCTTTGCCCGAGACGATGAAACAAGCAAGTAGTAACGCAGCGAATAGTAACGCAGCAGTAGTAACGCAGAGAAACAAGTAAACAAGCGGCGATAGCAGATATTTAGGAACAAGGCCTAGGGATTACACTTTCACTAGTGGACACTCTCAACATTGATCACATAACGGAATAGATAAATGCATACTCTACACTCTTGTTGGATGATGAACACATTGCGTAGGATTACACGAACCCTCAATGCCGGAGTTAACAAGCTCCACAATTCAATGTTCATATTTAAATAACCTTAGAGTGCATGAAAGATCAACACGACTAAACCAAGTACTAACATAGCATGCACACTGTCACCTTCACACCATGTAGGAGGAATAGATCACATCAATACCATCATAGCAATAGTTAACTTCATAATCTACAAGAGATCATAATCATAGCCTACGCCAAGTACTAACACGGATGCACACACTCGTCACCATTACACCGTGCGGGAGGAATAAAACTACTTTAATAACATCACTAGAGTAGCACATAGATAAATTGTGATACAAAACACATTGCAATCATAAAGAGATATAAATAAGCACTTCACTACGCCATTCATAACGGTGAATAAGTATTCTCGTGAAATATAGCCTAAGAGACCCACACGGTGCACACACTCGTCACCTTTACACACGTGGGACAAGGAGTCTCCGGAGATCACATAAGTAAAACCCACTTGACTAGCATAATGACATCTAGATTACAAGCATCATCATATGAATCTCAATCATGTAAGGCAGCTCATGAGATTATTGTATTGAAGTACATAGGAGAGAGATGAACCACATAGCTACCGGTACAGCCCCGAGCCTCGATGGAGAACTACTCCCTCCTCATGGGAGACAAGCAGCGTTGATGGAGATGGCGGTGGTGTCGATGGAGGAGCCTTCCGGGGCACTTCCCCGTCCCGGCGGCGTGCCGGAACGAGACTCCTGTCCCCCAGATCTTGGCTTCGCGATGGCGGCGGCTCTGGAAGGTTTCTCGTACCGTGGTTTTTCCGTCTCGTGGTTTTAGGTCCAGGGGCTTTATATAGGCGAAGAGGCGGCGTCAGAAGGTCGAAGGGGCGCCGACACTATAGGGGGGGCGGGCCCCCCCTTGGCCGCGCCGGCCTAGGGTTTGGTGGGCATGTGCCCCCTCTCTGGCGGTTCTCGTGTGTTCTGGATGCTTCCGGGCAAAATAGGAACCCGGGCGTTGATTTCGTCCAATTCTGAGAATATTTCGTTACTAGGATTTCCGAAACCAAAAACAGCAGAAATGACAGAACTGGCACTTCGGCATTTTGTTAATAGGTTAGTTCCAGAAAATGCACGAATATGACATAAAGTGTGCATAAAACATGTAGATATCATCAATAATGTGGCATGGAACATAAGAAATTATCGATACGTCGGAGACGTATCAGTGGCTTGCTCCTTAGATAGGCGCTCCCGATTTTTCTCCAATATGGAGCGGTAAGCATTGAGAGTGCCAACCGTGGTTCCTGCCGGAAGCGGCGTATCGTTAAGTACGGCTGCCTTGGCTGCTGCCCACTCCTCCTCTGCGATGGTGTGGTCGCTGTTTTTGTTGCTGGCGCTGTTTTCAAAGCTAGCTCGCCTGCTGGAATGGGGGGTGCGAACTTCGTCTCCCCTGTTAGCGACATAAACTTGGAGGGGCGCCACTCTTCGGGTGTCTCCTTGGGTGATGCTGCCGATGCTGTCCTCTCCCGATGAATAGTAGGCATTGCAGATGAACGGCGTGTCGCTGACCCCGGTCCGTGCCCGGTGTCGCAGCTTCATGCGATGAGTACGAGGTTAGCTCCGAGGACGCAAGATCATCAGATCCGACCGACATAGAGGACGCCGAACGGGCAGTCGAAGGCGCGGACGGACTCGACGGGCTTATCAGGCCAGTCGAAAGGTCGAGTGATGATGACGCGCTCGGACTCGTCGATCTGGATATGGGAGATTCTAGCAGCCGAAGAATTCCTTCTGAGTTGACGTTGTAGTGGAGGCTCCCGAAAGCCATCTCCATGTTGCCTTGTAGACCGGAGAAAGTCGAGCGAGATGAATCGCTATGTGGGGTGAATTCGTAGGAGCCGAAACGAATCGGGCTTCCCAAACGAGGCGATGATGGTGTTGACGAAGCTGCTGATGACATGACAGGTTCAACCGATGTCCGATCTTGTGCCGACAGGTTCCCCACAGACGGCGCCAATTGTCGAGGGTACTCCTCGCCAATGCCCTCCGATAGGGGCTTAGGGTTGATGGAATCCTGCAAGCTGACACGAGACATCGGTTCACGGACAAGCGGGGAGAGCGATTTACCCAGGTTCGGGGCCCTCGATGAGGTAAAACCCTTACGTCCCGCCCGTCTGTTCCTGACTATGATGACAATGGGTTACAATGGGGTGCCGAATAGTTCGGCTGAGATCTCGTCGAGATGGCTATTGCTAAGGTGACCTAGCTCTAAGCTTTTTCTGGCTAAGATTGCTAAGATTGATCGTGTCCCTCGGCAGCCCCTCTCCTGGCCTTTATATAGGAGGCCAGGTCTCAAGAGTTCCAACCGAGTACAACTAGGTTTACAGTAGTTTTAGATCCGATCTTTCCTTGTTCGACCGCTTCCTTGTCTTGCCCGTCAAGGAACCTTCTGGTGCACCGTCCTAGTGGCCCATCTTGCCTTCAGGTGTCTTCATGGGCCTCCAATTAATCAATACAAGATAGGGTAATGTTGGTTACCCGAAGGGTAGTGCCCACATCAACGGGGAACCCAAATATGGCTTCAAAAGGATTGGTGCGGGAACAGATTTGTCAATCTTATAGAGCAACCTATCACTACGAAACCAAATTTCATGATACCATTGCAATCGTGTGGGGACTTCCTAAACAACACATTATCTTTTTCAAGAATACGCCATGAAAAAGACTAGATACCGTTACATACCTCGAGCACACAACCGCATTACAAAAATAGATGGTGTTCATTGTGTGCTCTCACATACACATGCTACACCACACCACCTCACCAAATGTAGAGCAGCTAATCGTTGTGCGGCAATCGTGTTGGTTGATCGGCCGGCCATGTCTCCGGAAAACTCACCCCAAAGATGTGTGCCTTTCTCGATTATGTTGGTTCCATCCTTATGCCTTCAACCACTCTGTTGTTGGCTGACACTGCGACGCCGTTGACAACATCAATTCATCATTGCGGTGTGTCCAAATGTAGCATTATCAAGATGATTCTCGTCTGAACCTTGCGCCTATCCCGTGGTCTGGCTGTGCGCGAAGAGCGTACCGTGCCAAATCACAGATGTCGGGCACCTCAACACGGTGTGTCAATGTCTGCTCTTGATCACATAGGAGGCATCGCGATGGATGTGGTAGCCCTCGCCATGCCAATCCGTCTCTAAAAAAAATGACTCACCCAAACATGCGTGGATAAACAAGATGTTGAGCATAGCAAACAAGTAAGCAAGCTTACAAAACAAAATAACTACTCTTCCAAGCATTGCTTGGTGGCAGCCATTTGAGACAAACAAATTCGCCATGAACACTTTGTTCTCAAACAAGCTATCATGCAGGCAAAGATTTCAGAAGATAAACAAAGTATGCTTCAGCAGAAAGCAAGTGAGAGCATTGACCAAAGAGTGCTAATGAGCTTTTTTTCCAAACGATGACTTGGATCAGATTTCATTACCCAAGGATAACGAAAACAGCGGTTTTATCATGCAGCAACATGTTTTTTATTTACAGCACCCACAACACTGCAACTAAAACTAAAAACAAAGATAAAAACACCGCCTAATGCTAGCGTAAGACAGACATAGGAGTTTCACCACACCGGGCCGAACACAAACATCAACATAAGAAACCAACATATGCAAAAGCTTCACACTTTGACAGCTGACAGTTTTTGATAGGGACCGTCATGAAGGGATTTTGAAATCTTTTTTTGTCAGCAACCACTGGGAAGATCAATCCTGTTCATCCAGCTCCATTTCATCAGCAGCAGCCCCCACATTGACATCTCTGATCTGAAGAGGACGTTGTGTTTGCCCAGAGCCACCAGAAGCAGCACCCAAATTTGTTGCACTAGCAAGTCGCAGCAGACCATCGGCTCCTGCGTGTAAATCCTCAGCATCTTTCTCGCCATGAAGAGCTGCCCAGTATTTCATAAAGACGGTGGAATAGCTGATTAGTTCCACGAGATTATTGATCATTTTCTGTTCAAAGCATGCACGATTTCTAAGCTTCCAAATGGCCCAGCAAATCGCAGCTAACCCCGCAATCTGCGTGTTTCTGCTAGCAGGTAAGAACTGGGGGAACCACCAGAAAAACTGGATGAAGGATCCAGGTCTGGATTGAGCACCAATCATTCTACCCACAACGCTCCAAACAAACTTTGCAGCTGGACAAGAAAAGAACATATGAGAAATGGTTTCAACACCATCACAAAATTGGCAGGTGGCACTCCCTTGCCAATTCCTTTTCAACAGATTGTCCTTGGTAGCAATGGCATTGTCTCAGATCATCCACATCCAAATTTTAATCTTCAAAGGAATTTTACTTTTCCAGAGGTGTTTAAAGGTTCTATCTAGCCCTGCACCACAAAGATGATTATAGAAATATTTAACTGTGAATTTCCCTCCTTTTGTCCATTTCCATACAGGTCTATCATGTTCAGCTGTGAGGACAGTTTGATCCATAATTTGATGCAGACCATGGATTTGACAAGCAAGGTCAGGAGTCATCCATCTTCCGAAGGAAAAATTCCAGTGCATATCAGCAGCCTCAGCCACAGTCACACTTTGCTCAATACAAATATCATATATCTCTGGGAATCTATCTTTTAAAGGCATCTGGTCACACCAAGAGTCACACCAAAAGCTTGTGTCTCTGCCATTCCCCACCTTCATCCTTCTGCCACACAAATAAATCTTTTTAACATGCAACATATCAGTCCACGGGGGTGAATCTCCAGCTTTCTTCTTTGTATAAAACACTCCCCCATGCCTCATGTATTTCTGTCTCATAAATTTCTGCCAAGGACCTGTACCATTCTCCAGTTTCCACCACCACTTGCACATCAAGCTGACATTTAATTTATGTAAATTCTTAATCCCCAGGCCACCCTTACTCTAGGGTTTGCAAATCCAATTCCATCTCACAAAATGATATTTCCTCTTGTCAGCATTCCCAGACCAAAAGAAGGATCTGATAGGCTTATCCATCTGCTCTATGTTTGTTTTATGAAGCAACCTCATAGATATCTGGTACACAGCAGTACTTGATAGGCAAGCATCAATCTTGACCACTCTCCCACCAATAGACATAGTATTCCCCATCCAGCCACCCATTTTTTTCTTTGTTTTCTCCCCAAGGAAGCTCATCTCAACAACAGTAGGATTCCTTGCACATACTGGAGTGCCTAGGTATTTAATAGGTCAACTCCCTGAGATGCAAAATTGTGTGCTTTCACTTCATCATCTAGGATCATCATAACCTCACTCTTCTCAAAATTAATTTTCAGCCCAGACATGGTCTCAAAAATATACAACATTAACTTTAAGTTTACAACTTGTTCCTCACTATCTTGAAGGAGCAGTATAGTGTCATCAGCATACTGGAGTATAGCAATCCCATTTTCCACTAAGTTACTGGCCAAACCTGTGATTAAACCATTTTGCTGTGCCAACGACATCATCTTGGAGAAGCTATTTGCAGCCATATTGAAAAGGAAAGGGGCAAAAGGGTCACCTTGTCTGACCCCTTTGTAACTGGCAAAGTAAGGGCCAATTTTGTCATTCACTTTTACACTCAAAGTGCCATTAGTCACTACATTCTTGATCCAAACCAGCCAGCTAGCACTGAAACCTTTCTGGGAGCAGCAATCAAACAGGAAATTCCAGTTGATTATCATAAGCTTTTTCAAAATCAATTTTCAACACCACACCCTGTTGTTTCCTGAATTTACTCTCTCTCCGGACTTCTTGTAGCAGCATAACCACATCAGTAATGTATCTCCCTTTGATGAAAGTAGTTTGGCACTGAGTCAACAGTTTCTCCATAACTGGAGCAGCTCTGACAATGAGTGTCTTGGTGAAAATTTTAAACAGAACTTGCAGCAAACAGATAGGTCTGAACTTTTGAATCATGTCAGCATCATCCCCTTTTGGAATCAGAGTGATAATCCCATAATTAATTCTAGCAAGTTCAATCTTATGTTCATACAAGTCATCAAACACGGCCATTATATCAAGTTTGACTACCTTCCAGCATGGTTGGTAGAATTCGATGGGAATCCCATTAGGACCAACTGCCTTATTCTTTTCCATCTAGTCTACAACATCTTTGACTTCTTCCATAGTGAATCTTCTACCCAGATTTTCTCTATCAAGGTCATCCAGCTTCTCATCAATGTTCCAGACATTTTCATCCAATCTAACTCCTCTGTCTTCCACAGGGCCAAAAAAGTTTATGTAGAAATCTGTAGCATGCTGTAACAAATCCTCATCACCTTGTATCAGAGACTCTCCATTTTTTAGAGAGAAAATAGTTGATTTTCTTTTACAACCATTTGCTACTCTATGGAAGTAAGCTGTATTGCAATCCCCTTGCAGCAACCAATTATCTCTTGCTCTCTGTCTCCAGAACTTTTCCTCTTTGTCAAGAATGTCAAGCAATTCTTGTTGTAACTCTGCTCTCTTCATAATATCTGCAGGGAGCAGAGGAGACTGCTCCTCCATAATTTCCAACTCAGCCAGAATTTTGGAAATATCACTTTTCCTCTTATTATTTTTCCCTCTCAAGTTACAACCCCAGCCTTTCAAACTATTCTTCACATTCTTTTGTTTTTTCTGCAATCTGTCAAGACTGTTATTAGCTCTAACCCTTTGATGCCAAGCTCTTTCAACCCTAGCAAGGAAATCTTCCTCTTTTATCCAACTTTTTTCAAATCTGAAAACATTTTTCTTATTGGGTTTGCTCTCCATAGTATCAAGAATGAGAGGGTTATGATCAGAAATCTCCTATTCAATTTATGTATAGTTGTCAAGGGGAAAATGTCTTCCCAAGTATCACTCATAAGAAATCTGTCCAGCTTCTCCAGAGTGGGAACAGTTTGATTATTTATCCAAGTGTACTGACCACCAGACATGTGTATTTCTCTAAGAGCATAGGTACTAATGATTGCATTGAACATATCTGACCACCTATTGTTTCTCATCCCCTTATTTTTCTCAGATGAGAATCTTATGATGTTGAAATCTCCACCAATGAGCAAAGAAAGCCTTTGATCACTGCAGACCATGCCAAGCTCTGTTAGAAAATCCTCTTTGTCACACAACTGAGCAGCACCATAAACAATCACCAGACACCAATTCATACTAAGCTTCAAATCAGCCAGGGTAACTTTGATGAAAAAATTACCAACAGCAGTATCAGTAATGGAAAATCTGGATAGCCTAAAACCACCCAGAATTCCACCACTTCTACCAATGGAGCTAATCCATTTCCAATCAAATTGTTTCTGTGGGTCAATAGTCCTGAAAAAAACAGGAGAATAATCTTTCTTGATCGTCTCTTACAACCCCAAGAAGTCAACATCTTGCTCCCTGATGAAATCAGACAAAAACCTGCTCATGCCTTTCTTCCCCACACCTCTGCAATTAAGAGTGGCTCCTATCATAAGTATCTTGGGTTTTTCTTCGTACATCTGGATCCAGTAACAATGTCACTCAAAGGGTGTACATTGTTAACCTTCTCCAAGGCAGCACATGATTTTGACTGTGCTCCTTTGAGAGAGAGAGAGTGCTAATGAGCTAGGACACAAATAGCTACGAATAGTAAATTAGTATACCTAGAAGTGTTTTTACATACAGAGAGACAAAGGTCATATCATCAACGGCTACCCTTCTTAAAAAAAACATAAACAGGGACATATCTTGCCATCTTCAAGTGAACCATGAGATGTCCTCTTCTTGTCAGACTAAACTCATACATGCTCTCTACCCCCTTTGACTTCTTATATTTTCTGAAATTTAATTGAGACAATGCCCATTATTCCAACAACGTAAATATCCTTCCGTAAGAGCACGTGTTTGAGCAATTGTGTATTATCCAGGACCAACATGCCAAATGGAGTAGCCTGCGGGTAACCATCTTCTTCTTTTTTTTTTGAAAAGGGGAACGGCGCCCTAGCCTCTGCATATTGGGAACCATCTTCTAAATCCTTTTTTTTAACTATGGCGTCAACTACGTCTCATACTGTTCGCATCAATACGAAATTCAAAAATTCTAACGACTCTATCCTTCAAACCTTGGCATTGCCATGTAGTGCTCATTTCATTCTGAGTACCGTCCATTTCTACAAGGGCACCAATCACAAAGGCCCAGCTCAAGTAAGAGTTCTATGTTAGAATATATAAAATAATGTACTCCTCCGATTCATATTACTTGACACTAATATGTATCTATACACATTTTAATTATAGATACATCCATTTTAGTGGCAAATAATAATGATCGGACAAAGTAGTACAAATGCCCATCCGTGGGAAGCATTTCACAGAATATTGACAAGGTAAAAAGCAGTCTTCACTTGAGTTTTGAACGCAAAGACCCGGAGATATCACATAGACAACGTTGTGTAAATAGGCATCATCGATTGTTGAAGAATATCAAAAGCTTTTCGCCTTTTGCCAGAACAAGGAAACCAAGATGTCTGATGTAGCATATAGAGTACAAAGAGTGCTGAATATAGAGTTACTAATAAAATGAAATCAGAGTATCCCCTTCTTTTCGCATTGAACATCCAGCTACATCTGGTATGTTCATCCAGTATGCTAAGAAAGAGCAGCAGCAATCAGCATATCAGCACAAGAAACATCTTAGTCTGAACCAACGAAACAGCACCATCAGTGTCCTAGTTGAACATCGCAGATAGTGGTAGTTCAGTCATTCAACAGAATTAGTTCAGTGGTAATACTTTTCCCGGAAAGAACACTTCGGTAACCACAATGTACACACAGTGAACACAAAACAACAGGCTTTATGCGGATTAGCGCTTAGGTAAACATATGTGTAGCTTGTCATGAGGTTGCAATGTCTTAAGAAATGAGATCATACACCAATCATCTAGGTTGTTTTGTTCATCACAGGACATCATCTTCGAGAGCAACTCTGAGCTTCTGAAGCTCACAGGTTCCAAGCATTCTGCATGTAAACTGGGCTATATATCTATAGACCTTTCATTCAGAGAAAAATATGATATACATGTTCCATCACAAAGCCAATCACAAACACAAAGATGACAGATGTAATCACCAGACATGAAATACACTGAATAAACTTGCTACGAAATTGTGAAAAAAATTATAACATGAGAAATGCTGTTCCAGCAAGTACGGCACACCATTAAGAACGATTGACAGTATCACTTGAAACAAATGAGACATGCACCAAGAGATGCTATTCACACTGCACAGAGTATGTCTTGCAAACATAAGGCTAACTTCTTTTGGAATTTTTTTCTATGATACATCTGAAGATCAACTCAACAGTGTAACAGAGTGAACAGTTTTACATAATTTATGGACACTAAGGTGAACAAAACAGAAACAATCCAGTATCGATATATGATTTACAACAGACCTAAGCCACTACTAGCATATATTGGGTAACATAAAACATATAGTATGAAAACATGGCATGCACATCCAAATCACCAACATGATGAGTTTCTGGTAGGTAGTTACCAGCCATCACCACAACAGCGATACACACTACATATATGCCTCTATGGAACCGTTGGGTGCTGGTAGTCGCAGGCATATATGATGTAATGTCCGCCAAGGAATCATGTCATGAATAATTATTGGTCCTGAGAGAACACATCATATCTCAGTATCCACATAATTAGGCCTCTCAACCACCTAAAAAAGCAGACAAATAAAAACGTTAAGTAATGGCTCTGTAAAGTGAATAGATAGAAATATAAGCAGAACAGAGGGATGGTATGCATTACATCTGCAAATCTTATTTGACGTTGCCTGGGGGGCTTAAGACCATTCTCCTTTGGATGTCCCGGAGCCCAGGGAGCTTGTTTCTTTGGCTGTACTTGGATTCCAAGGAAAGATGGCGCAGGTGGTTTATTCTTCACAGATGGCAGATTGCGAGAAAGCCAGGAGTCTGAAGGTGATTTTGGGACAGGCAACGGCATTAGATATTGCAAAGGCCTACTTTCTTTCTTGACAGCAATACTCTCTTCCGAACGTACTGGAACATCGCGACTAGTATCATAAGTGGAAGTTTTTGTATCATCAAATTTCACCAATCCAGCATTTCGCGAAGGCGTTAACACAGCGGGTTCTGGCACTTCGGTGATTCTTTCTGTCGACGGACCATTATCTGTAACTTCCCTTATACTGTTACTTTCAACAGTAGGTTTTCCTCCAAGTTGAACATCAGATCCTGGATTCAAAGATGGCTTTGGATCCGGTAAGAGAGCCAAGTGGCTGGTTTCTGAATCAATACCTGCACGGTGATCCATTGAGTCTTCGTGCGATGTTTTATCGACCCCCGAGCTCATGGAGCTCGATCCCTTGAAACTACTATGATCTGATCCTACCAATGAGCCGTGATCATGGTCTATTCCAAGCGAGCTAGAGCCATTGCTTCTACTCATCTTCTCATCTCTATCTCTTACTTCAAATGATACACTTTCTTTAGGTGACGACGATAAGGCAACATCACGGCGGTAGGGAGACACACCACCACCTATGGACTGGTGGAATGGCGAAGACCCATCCGCGGTCTGAGAGTCGCTCCAAAACGTCAGATGGTTGGACTCACTCGTCATCTTGCTCCTCTTATCCTCTGCTTGGTGAACATACTTCTGCTCCAACTTGTGCTTGTACACTTCCTCCCAGTATCGCTGCAGTGTAACAGCAACTCAGTTGATTAGTAGGATCATTCCTAAAGCTATCAACAAGCAATATAACTCTGAATTTATGCAGGATGTTGTGTGCGGATGTGCTTACCCCATTAGAATCGCAACCAAGATTCTTGTTCTGTGAGCTCCGGGCAAGAGGGCTCGGCGCATTCTGGCCCCTGCCCTTCGATGGCAACCCCCTGCCTCTTCCCCTCCCACGCGCCTTGCCGTTCTTCATTGCGGGCACTGGATTGAGGAGTAGCAAGGATGTTTTGACGCACAAGCCAGGGAGCAAACCACACCCCTTGGATGCAAAGCCCCGGGTGCTCTGTACGTCGTCGCCGTCATCATCCTCCTCCTCCTCCTCCACAGGTTCCTCATGTCTCGGATAGTTACAGGACAGATAATTGGGTGGCAGGTGCTGGTAGGGGAGCTGGACAGGCGTCCTCCTGGCGCGATCGTCATCGCCGCCCGCTCTCCAGCTGGCATGCGCGTGCTCGCGGGCGGAGCTGCCGGTGGCGGTGCCGGCCTTGCGGAAGGTGTACTGCGGCGAGCCCACGGCCACCGCCTGCGCGGCCGGCAGGAAGCGGTCCATCATGAAGCCGCGGGCGTCTGGGTCGGGAGGTGCGGCCGCGCCAGCGGCGGGGCGGTCCGGCGGCACGCCGCTGAGGCCGCTGACGCTGCAGTTCACCGTGAAGGACTCCGTCCGGGACAGCGTATCCTGCGCGTCCGAGAACCTCTCCTCCTCGTCTTGGTCCCGCAGCACGTCGGCGACAGACAGCACCTCTGGCGCCTTGGCTTCCGTCTTCGCCTCGAGCTCCGCCCACTCAACCTTACGGGCCGCAGCGGTGGCGGCGGGGACATGGTAAGGCGGCGCGTGCTCGCGCTGCCCCAGGCAGAGGGCGTCGTGGTACGGGGTGGCGCCGCCGGGCCCTTCGTCCTCCGAGGGGCGCGGGTGGTGCGAGGAAGGCGCGGGCGAGGGCGGAGCGGCGCGGCGGGTGCGGACGCTCTTGGGCCTGCCGGGGCTCTGCTCCCAGACGAAGGGCACGGCGCCGGGGTGTCGGAGGGGGCCGGAGTTGAGGTCGGGCTTGTGGCAGGGCGGGCGCACCGCGGAGCGCAGCGGCGCGCCCAGGTCGATCCGCTTGGCCCCGTCCGCCATCGCGCGGTCCGCGCGCATCCCCCGCGGCGGCGTAAATGCCCGGAGGAGAATCGCCCAAAGGTGTTTTCTTGCTTGCGTGCTTCCGCCGCCGCGCGGGAACCGGCGAGCGAGGGGGGAGGAGGGAGGGATCTGCGGTTTAGGTGTGTGCGGGTTTACCGGCTACCACTCCACTCCAGTCCAGTACAGGTGCGAGGCAGGCCCGCCGCCAGCGGAGCTCTCCACTCCAGTGGTGCGGCGTGACTGGGCGTGCGCGGTGGGGCGGCGGCGGTGCGGCGTGGTATTTGCTACTGGAGTAGAGCAGAGGTGCGGTTGGGTAATGGTGCGCGTGCGGCGAGGGATGGTGACACGGGTGCTCGCGTCAAACCAGACGTCGTCGACGGCGTAGTGTGGACTGGGGCGAAAAAGTCTGCGCGATCGGCCTAAAAAGGCGATGTGAGCAGCATCCGATGGCTACTCGGCAAATGCACCTCGATCCATGGCTTGTTTATGCAAGAATTTGCTACGGTTCAGAGTTCAGAGTGAGCAGATCTGCGTTCGCACGCTGGGATCAGCAAGCACTGCAGCAGGCACGGGTTGCCATTCCGAACGCCTACGTCCGTGCGAACGGAGTTGGAATCTGGTCGGGTCTCTCGCCTGCTTTGTTTACTCTGTTGGAGCAGGGATCATGTCGCCTAATAACGTGCGATATTTTCAGCAAGAAATTCCTTGTTTTACCGTACTGTCTACATTCAGTTTTTAATACTGTTGCTAGTTGTAGCTCCATCAACAAACTAACTTGGTTTTAGAATTGATTTTACGACCGTTCGATTTGCATCGTGATTATTTATACGGGAATTACACGTGAATGTGAATTGTACATGGATATACAGTTGATTTTTTCAGTTACACATGAATGAATTACAAAAGTGGATGAGAATTAAGGCAATTGAAGGTGGACCTAAACTAGCCACGCCCTTTTTCTATACGTCCTTCTCCGAGCAAAACAATGTGCTCTTGGAGCCCAAGCATTCATGCCTAAACTTTCAGCGACGGGTCAGATTCATAAAAATATGAGATGGCGGTTGCATCGGAGTCGACGGAACTGTATTCCATTGACCGGTTCTGGCGCAACGTGGGACATGGGGCAGTGGGGCACGAGACAAGCATACGTGCCCCTCCGCTGCACACTGCAGTATTCTTGTGCTACGACTACGAACCGCAGAATACCCCAACAGGAAGACACACACGGATACGGAGCAACCGATTGCAGTTGAAAAATGCCGTCTGAAACCAGGCCATCGCTCTCACGCATAGTAACCGAACTATCCGTGCATGCGCTTTTGCTACCTAGTGCGACGCCACCACCCCAACCACATCCCCCGCACCGCCGTAGTACACGCCGTCTGTTCAGCCCTCGCCACACCACAGAACATGATCGGAGTCGGGTAGGTTCTTGGCTGCATCTGTCGCGTCTTTGGGGGGGGGCAAACATTTTTCGGTTGCACCGGCCGGCCACGCCGCCCAGGACCTGTTCGGTCAATTGCGCCGGTAGGTTTCTAATTCATTTCTTAGGCACTACTGTGGGCGACCAGTGATCTGCAATTGCTACCCACGCAGGTTGACATGTGGAAGTTGCACTGAGGTCAGTGACTCCTCTTCCGACGACGAGTCCGAGAAGACGACAGAGAACATGGCTTCTGTTGCGGCTTCCGTCCTCACGAACACAATGCCAACCAGGCGCCAGTGCACTGGGGCTGTGTGAAAGGCCGCTCAAAACACATGTCGCACAACAGAGTGAAAGGGCACCTCCAACTCTACAAGGACTACTTCGACCGCACCACCCCGATGTTCACGGAAAATTGTTCTGGCTTCGGTACAGTATGTCAAGGACTCAAGGGACATGTTCATGATCATTCTACGGGGCGTCAGAGACTACGACCCGTACTTTCAATCCAGGCCCGATGCAACAGGTACGCTAGGATTCACCTCCTACCAAAAATATTCCACAGCTATTCGCATGCTATCGTATGAAATGGCTGCTGATATATTTGATGAGTATCTTCGAATGGGTGAGAGCACCTGCCTTGAGGCCATCTACCGAATTTGCCGAGCCGTGATTGTCGTGTTCGGAGATTGTTACTTGAGGGATCCAACAGTTGAGGACACAAGGCGGCTATTGTCTATCAACGAATCTAGAGAGTTCTCAGGCATGATTGGCAGCATAGATTGCATGCACTGGAAGTGGAAGAACTATCCATTTGGATGGCATGGGTTAGTACAGCGGCCATGCGGAGGAATGCACCGTCATTCTTGAAGCAGTGATATCTCAAGATTTATGGATTTGGTATTCATTCTTTGGCATGGCCGGTTCCAACAATGACATCAATGTGTTGCACCGATCTCCGGTTTCAGCGGGCTTGCAAGGCAAAGCTCCTCATGTGAGCTACAAGATCAATGGAAATGAATATGATAAGTCATATTATCTTGATGATGGCATCTATTCTAACTGGGCCACACTGGTGAATACTGCCCGTAATCCAAACACGAAAAAACGAAGAGGTTTGTCAAGATGCAAGAGGCTTGCAGGAAAAATGTGGAGCGGGGATTTGGTGTGCTCCAAGCTCGGTGGGCAATTGTCCATCACCCGACATAATAGGTACATAATTAATAACTCAATACATGTCCATGTCCACATAAACTATAGAATCCCTATCACTAATAAGTGGGTATTACATGTATGCATACCATAAAACCTAAATTATCAAGTAGGACCACCTAAATATAAACCCTAGTTCCTCTTGCCAAGGACATCATCCTTAATTGACCATATTTAGTATCAAACCATTGTGATGAACTCTAATAGCAACCATATCCAATATTTTGCATTACATACCTATACTCCACTAAAACCTACAAGTACTAAAGAATTATGAACCATCCTATTTAGGGATCAACTATTCTTTACTTAGTGGATCCAATAGAAAACCCTAGAAACCATAAGCCTTAATTGAACTACTTCATATTATTTAAATAATATGTTCTTCCAAAAGTTATTATTTTGAAGTAAATAAAGAGTAGTCATTAAAACTGCCTAATAGGACCAATAAACCCTAGCTATCTATCACCAGTAAGATATAACCAACCATGGTGGAAACCATTTATAATCAATTGCTTAGTATGCCCTTGCTTAACCCAAATCATGCAACCATTACATTACTAGGAACCCAATCCAACTTTGTTGTGATCCATATAATACTTAATTAGGAAACTAATTTGGGACCATAGTAAACCATAGAACTTCACAAACCTAGTTATTATACTTGTTCTTTATTAATTAACATGTTCTTAAATAGTTATTCTTTTGAAGTATATAATAAGTAGTCATCAACCATGCAATATAGGACTTAAAATTGACAACTGCTCTTTACTTATTATGCAACTATTGTTCCTTGGTGTGTATGATTGTTATTATGCATTATCCCACTTGTTTATGATACCAACCAAACCCTAATAAGAACCTTGTTTGTGGAATCACTCTAAAAGTGCAACACACCCTAAACAAATAATTTCAACTCACTAATCCTAAGTTATCGGGGTTAGGTCACGCTTAGAGCGATTGCATCTCATACTTATACATTATAGCATATTTGCAAATCTTTTAAACATTGTCCTTACCGAACGATGATGCTATTTCAGAATTTGGAGTTATCCCGTATCGAAGTCCTTGACTGCATAATCTTGCACACTACAAGAAAAGTTGCCATGGCCGATGAAGTTGAAGTCGCGCCGTGGTTGCTGGTGTACCATGGCCGACGATTTTGGGTATGTCCGTTGTGCATGTCAAAACGTTTTTTTTCTCGTTTTTGAGGCCACCTAGCCCGACG
>NC_061513.1:112819968-112947788 GCF_022539505.1 Lolium rigidum | reverse complement strand
ATATATATATAGATCAAGAGAGAAAGATTGAAATATATATATTTATCCCCAAGAATATGTTCAGATATATATTGAAATATATGCACGAATGATATGTGCAAGGTATGCCATGCGCGCATGCACACTAATTGTATATATATTATGGGGCAACTTAATCAAATGTGTTTTCATTCGAGAGAACTTGTCAAGATTCAACAAGTTAATTAATTTATTAGCGCTAATTAGTTGGTCGCCTGCTTGATGCGCAATTTAGTGTCGTTGGCCTATATATATATAATATAGGGTTTAATTAGGGTTTAGGGTTTAGGATTAGCTAGCTAGGGTTTTAGGGTTAGGGTTAGGGTTAAGGTTAATTAATTAGGGTTTAGGGTTTAGGGTTTGGGGTTTGGGGTTTAGTGTTTAATTAGGGTTTAGGGTCTAGCGTTAGGGTTTAGGGTTTAGGGTGTAGTGTTTAGGGTTTAGGGTCTAGGGTTTAGGGTTTAGTGTTTAGGGTGTTTAGGGTGTACGTTTAGGGTATAATTAGGGATTAGGGATTAGGGTTTTAGGGTTTAAGGTTTAGGGATCATCGATCGAGTGCACACACACATTATTAGAGGCACCGCGCCTTTGCGCATAAAGTGCATGCGTATATATAAGTGTGTGTTTTTTGGCCACCAACGATATATATATAGATCGAGAGAGAAAGATTGAAATATATATATTTATCCCCAAGAATATTTTCATATATATATTGAAATATATGCACGAATGATATGTGCAAGGTATGCCATGCGCGCATGCACACTAATTGTATATATATTACGAGGCAACTTAATCAAATGTGTTTTCATTCGAGAGAACTTGTCAAGATTCAACAAAGTTAATTAATTTATTAGCGCTAATTAGTTGGTCGCCTGCTTGAGATGCGCAATTTAGTGTCGTTGGCCTATATATATATGTAGGGTTTAATTAGGGTTTAGGGTTTAGGATTAGCTAGCTAGGGTTTTAGGGTTAGGGTTAGGGTTAAGGTTAATTAATTAGGGTTTAGGGTCTAGGGTTTAAGGTTTAGGGTTTGGGGTTTGGGGTTTAGTGTTTAATTAGGGTTTAGGGTCTAGGGTTAGGGTTTAGGGTTTAGGGTGTAGTGTTTAGGGTTTAGGGTCTAGGGTTTAGGGTTTAGTGTTTAGGGTGTTTAGGGTGTACGTTTAGGGTATAATTAGGGATTAGGGATTAGGGTTTAGGGTTTAAGGTTTAGGGATCATCGATCGAGTGCACACACACATTATTAGAGGCACCCGCGCCTTTGCGCATAAAGTGCATGCGTATATATAAGTGTGTTTTTTGGCCACCAACGATATATATATAGATCGAGAGAGAAAGATTAAAATATATCTCTACTATATAAAAAGGAGGAACGTGTTCTGTTTCCTCCGGTATGGGGTTTCGTCAAGCATATTTTTGATGAGACGTTTTTGCCCTCCCACCTTGCCTCGAACAAATTCAGCACGGCAAATAAAATAGGCAAGTACAGACACATTCCAGGAAAGGAAATTGTTCACCATGGATCGCATTACAATCGGAGATCGCATGAAACAATCACATATCGCATTACATTCCTTCACTCGCACTGACCATAAAAACGTTTCCTTTCCCATGTAACCAAACATGATTCTATTTCCCGCGTGTGCTTTAAGGTATGGCAAGCCTCGTGAAGTCACGAGCAGCCTCCTGAATTTACGCGCCGCCTCCGATTGTAGCCAGGATCGCCGCCAGGATCGCCGCCAGGATCGCCGCCTCCGAGTTTCGTCCGCCGCCTGCCGCCCGACGCCCACGCCTGCTGCTCCTGAAGTCACGCACCGCTTACGGTCACCGCCTACGGTCGCCGCCTCCGAGTTTCGCCAGCTGAACGCGCCCGCCGTCGCATCAGCTCGTTGCCATCATCGTACAGGAACCTTCACGCCATTGTTTCTCGCCATAGCTCCAGCATTCCAGGTATTGTTTGACGCAGTAGTAAGTCAAATCACCTTAACTGAAAAAATGGCATTGTCAGGATAAATCATATCCAGTTGAGCTTTCGTAGCATAGGTACGGCCATTAGTTGTCTATATACCTTTGACAGAATGCAAGAAAATCCATTAGACGAGCGGAAACTTAAGCTGCAGGGTCCCCGGTCGCCGATCTCTGTCAATGGTGATTCATCGGCCTTGTGCTAGCATGCTATTAGTAGGGTATCAAGTAGCTTATCTGTCTATCTGGTGCAGAGAAAAATTAATTGAATTGCTTTTTCTCAAGTAGCTTATCAAACTCAGAAGAATCAACCACAGGGTACAATTAACTCCTGAGTACATTCAGGAGACTTTGAGAAATAAAATTTGAGGAACCTTGCCAATTTTAACATTGCAGATGGATTCGCCGACACGATCAAGTGAACGTACTCCTTTCAAAGATTTGTCCAACATCCTCAACACAAGTAAAAAACTATGTTATATTTTTTGTGAGTGATTCAATAGATGCTCAACAACTGATGGTGTCTTGTGTTTTATTAGGTGTCATCGATAACAGTAATGGAGGGGAACTTACGGATGCCAAAGAACGAATAGACAACGTACTCGATGAATATATGCAGAAATGGATAAAGATAAGAAAGATGAGATGCTTAGGAAGCGTCGTGAATCCTATCAACAAAAGAAAGCTAAGCTACAATGCACGCCTTCTGTTACATGCACATCAGAGTCACATGGAGGTCCATCTGCACTCTCTCAACTACAAATCATGGCCGCTGTTAAAGGCGCAATTTAGCTCCATACAAGTATTTGTATTTGACAAAAGTACAATGCTAAATCCCACCATTGCACAGTTCATGTCTATAATGCAACTAATCCACATGAATGCAACAATCTACTAATTCTTCTCTAATGTAGCTAATCCACATGATCTTTGGATGTAACTAGGAGACACCGCTACGAACAAGGAAAATGTGGACCCTGGTGAAGATCAAGCATACCAAATGCATACAGCTCATATTTCATCTCAAGGGCAAGAAAGCATAGTCAATGGTACGAAGACAGCTAATTTTGTAAGAAAATTAATGCAACTGTCTACTAATTCATGGATGTTGTAGCTAAATCCACATGATCTTTGGATTTAACCAGGATACACAGCTACAAACAAGGAAAATGTGGACTACGGTGAAACTCAAGCATATCAAATGCATACAGACTCATGTGTCATCTAAAGAGCAACAAAGCATCATCAACTGGTATAAAGGCAGCCGATTTTCAAATAAAATTAATGCGGTTATCTACTAATTCATGCCTGATATAGATACATTCCTTGTATTTTTTGATGTGTAGAAACTGTTGATGGACCCACATCAATCAGCATTCAAACAACACCCATATTTCCAAATGATTTGAAGAGGCAACGAAGCAGGGAACGAAATGCAGAGATGCATAGCACGGAAAGGGAAGAATCACAAAAAGGGAACGTGAGCGGAAAAGGGAACGATATGCACAAATGAATTCCAATGAGAAAAATGAAGTACTAGCAAAAAAACATGTTGCATATCAACAAAAAATAAAATTAGGCTGGTAAGGAAATACTTTCATGTTTCCACGTTGCTTCTAGCCAACTGGATTTCTTAGTGATGATGTTTTCAAAGCTAAGTGCTCAAATTTTTATATATATAATGTCATGTTTTCAGATCAAATTGAAGCAAAACGTGCAAGGGAAAGGCTCCGTTATGCCGATATGACTCCTGAACAAAAGTCTTCTAAGAAGGCTCTCAGAAACTCAC
This sequence comes from Lolium rigidum, assembly GCF_022539505.1. Taxonomy (NCBI): domain Eukaryota; kingdom Viridiplantae; phylum Streptophyta; class Magnoliopsida; order Poales; family Poaceae; genus Lolium; species Lolium rigidum. The sequence continues at coordinate 112,944,016 of NC_061513.1, read as the reverse complement.
GACGCAACAGTCTGAGCAAAGAATCCAACGCCATGGAGAACCCATGTTGGACCCCTGAACTGGTTTTTAATGCCCCTGGTCCTCAAGGTTACATACCCACATGTGATTGGCATATCCCTGATTTCAGCGGAACCCCAATTTATATCGAACCTACTACAGAGCAAATCTCAAGGGAGGTGACCCCTAACATGGAAGTTAGTAATATATCACGGAGAAAACATGTAACACCTGGAGAAAGGCATGCGTTGCTAGGTCTACGAAATGAAGCATTCTATGCAAATTGTAAGAAGCATGTGGTTGCATCAGCGGATCAAAATCCATCTATAACCATGGAAGATGGTACAGAGACGCCAACGCAATCAACCATTCTTAACTATGGTAATTTTCATCTCTTCATTTTTTTTTTCTCCAGTTAAGTCGTTAACGATTCTAATGCCCATACTTTCATTTGGTGTTCGCAGAAACTACACCGCCGACACCTCCAATGCCGCAGATTGTTCAAAAAAATCAAACACAATTACCAGCCAATGATGACGGTAAGAATTCACAATGTATTCATTACATGCCTATTTGAAACATGCTCAAGCGGCTACTATTTATAACTTATTTCTATGTGTTGTTTTCCTAAGAGCATCTCCAACAGAGGCTGTAAAATTTGGCGCTGTAAAAGTTGTTTGCAGCGCGCTCGATTTGGATATAGCGCGCGGCGCCGACGCGTGCTTCGCCAGAGACTCTATTTTACAGCGCAACCACGAAGCCGAAAAACAACCCTTCACCAGAGGCTGTAAAATAGAGCTCCACAAACAAGTTTCTTCAACATTCATAGAACAAACAAGATCAAACAGGCTACAAATAAATCTGAAAAATTCAACTAAATTACTGTGCACTATCCATGTAGCTAGAAATTGATATAGCTAGCAAGCTAGCAATCGAATCTCCATGCGCGGCCGGCCGAAATTAGTTCGTGCGTGCGTGCGCGGCCACATCAATCGAGTCCGCGCGCGGCCGAATCAAGTCTAGCTAGCCACAACAATCGAAATCGAGTCCGTGCCTGCGTGCGTAGCCGGCGGAGCTCGCAGCGCGGCGGCCAACGGAGCTCGTAGCGCGGCGGCCGGTGGAGCTCGCAGGGGGCCGACAGAGCTCGCAGCACGGCGGTCGACGGAGCTCGCAGGACGGCGGTCGACGGAGCTTGCAGGGAGGCCGGTGGAGCTCGCAACACGGCGGCCGACGGAGCTCGCGGGGAGGCGGTCGGCGAAGCTTGCAGCACGGCGGCCGGTGGAACTCGCGATGCGGCAGTCGGCAGAGCAGAGCAGTTTCTTTTTCGCGCGAGCGGTTCCAGCTTACAGCGCGCGGTAGCCGGCGCACTAGATATACCGCTTTCGATAGCGCAAAGTAACGCGCGCACTAAAATATTTGCAGCGCGGTCTACTTTACAGCGTCTGCTGGAGGACGCAAAAACGCGTTTGGCGCTGTATATTGACAGTTTTTTTAGCGCACGCGCAGTTTACAGCCTCTGTTGGAGATGCTCTAAAAAGTGTAGCAGCTGACACATATACTTTAATGCTATGTACACAGATACTACGCCTCCAACATACGAGATTGTTCAACAACTTCAAACACAGTCACCAGCCAATGGTATATGTTTTCCCATATTCATTAATATATATTTGAAACATGTTGTCAATGATAGATAGTTATACTTCAGGTGAGGATGAGGGTGTCATATTGGAAGAAGACTCCGAAGATGAGGAAGGATACATGTTTGCCGGACAAGGTAATTTGATCATGTTACATGCCATATTGTGCACACATTGCACATAATATTATGACTAATGTTTTTATCCATCATTTCAGAACATGATGCCGATGAGGATGTGGAAACAGATGAGATCAATGATGGCTCTGCTTCGGTTCCAAACGTCCCAGATCCATATGACATGGTGTACAACAAAATGCCAATTGAAACACACATTCTCAAGTCTGTTGACGACTGCATACATAAACATTGTGGTGCAAAAAGGTTCGAGCATGAGCCACCAGGGTTTTGCTGTCGTAATGGGCAGATCAAGCTAGCCAACACGGTTACACCACCCGAGCTCGAGAGGCTTTGGACGAGTCAAGACCCTGATGCTAGGCATTTCCGTGATAACATAAGGTTTTTCAATGGACATTTCTCGTTCACCTCACTATACTGCAACCTTGATGGCGATACCACTAACACATCAAAGCATCCTATCTACACTTTTCGTGCTCATGGCCAAATGTACCACAACATAAGGTCATTTGGCAGAGTAGATGGTCTACAAGGAAGTCACACGGAGCTCTACTTCTTTGATGTTGACCCCAATTTAGAACACAGATATCGTAGCTGCCGCAAAGAGCAATGCGCAAAAGACAAAGAAGTAATCACACAAATGGTCAACATACTTCGTGGAAACCCATACTCTGAACATCTACGGAGTATGGGACAGGTTGAGGATGTTGATGATTATCGCATCACACTAAACCTCGACCAAAGGATGGACCAGAGGAGATACAATGCACCTACAACCTCCGAAGTAGCCGCAGGTGTGGGTAGAAGGAAGCGAACGACGAAGACAGTTCGACCACAGCGTGATCTTGCAAGGGAAAAACAGAGATATTTTTTGTATCAAGTCCTATCATGGATGCTATGATGCATTGTCCTACCCACTATTCTTCCCTAGAGGCGAGCCTGGATGGCATACCGATATCCCGAAGGAAAATGTGTCCTATGATACTGTGATGGCAGCTCGTGCAGCTCGTCTAGCTCGTCGTAATAGCAACGAGTCCTCCCAATCCCCCGTCGATAACAATGATGATGGAGACGAAGATAATGATCCAGGTTTGTGTTTTGATTATTTCTTACATGCGCAGTCACTGCTAAGACATATGATCTTCCGTTTGTAACACCACTCATTCTAAATTCTCTATGCAGCTTCGGGAGGAAATAAATGTGTATCAGTGCGGGACTACTACTGCTACAAATTCCAGATGCGTCCTGGGATATTTAACCCGATCCTCCATGGAAAGCGTTTGTTTCAGCAGTTCGCGGTTGACACGTATATCAAGATCGAGAACTCACGGTTGGACTATATATGGAACAATGAAGATAAGATAAGGGCAGACCTGTACCAAGGCCTGATGGACAGCTTGCATGCCGGTGAGGGTAGCGCTGATGCTATTGGAAAACGTACAGTGTTGTCAACATCATTTATTGGTGGTCCACGTGACAAGAGGCGTCGCTACATGGATGCTATGGCTTTGGTGAGAAAGTACGGCAAGCCGGACATCTTTCTCACGATGACATGCAATCCTAACTGGGATGAAATCAAGCGCGAGCTCTACCCTGGCCAAACACCTCAAGATCGCCCAGACCTTGTTGTGCGTGTCTTCAGGGCAAAACTGGAAGAACTGAAGAATAAGTTGCTTCATAAGGACATCCTCGGGAAGGTGAAAGCATATGTGTACGTGGTGGAGTTCCAAAAGAGGGGCCTTCCACATGCACACTTCTTGCTCATCATGGAGGGGCGATTCAAGCTCACATGTCCAGAACATTATGACAAGCTTATCTCAGCAGAGCTACCTAATAAGAGCAAGTACCCAGAACTGTACAAGATGGTAGTGAAACATATGATGCATGGCCCATGTGGTGTTTTGAACCCTGATTGTCCATGCACAAAGGGTCGTCCTGCTTGCAAGAATCAGTACCCTCGACCTTTCAATGCGGCTACCTTACAGGGAAAGGACTCATACCCTCTATACAGACGACGTAACAATGGTACTAAAGTAATGGTTCGAAAGGAGTTGCTAGATAATAGGTGGGTTGTCCCATACAACCCTCACCTTTTGCGTCACTTTAATTGTCACATCAATGTCGAGGCATGCTCAAGCATAAAGGCCATTAAGTACCTATTCAAGTATATATACAAGGGGCATGATCGGGCGTCTATCATAGTGAGTGAGGCTGACAAGGCAGATGGCAACGGGAACATAGATGAGATCACCCAATATAGAGACGCGAGGTGGGTGACTCCTCCTGAAGCCTTGTGGAGGATATACGGCTTTGAGTTGAGTAAAAATCACCCACCTGTGATGCAAGCCGCAGCTCCATCTAGAAAACTGTCACATGGTTTTGTTCAAACAGGGCCAAGATATCCAACAAGTAGTTAACCGTCAAGGTGTTGAGAAGTCAATGCTTACAGAGTACTTCGCGGCAAACAAATTACATGAGGAGGCCCGTGGCATCTTATACGAGGATTTCCCGAATGGTACACTTGGCGAGAAAGGTAAGAAAGGTCGGGATAAACACGAGCGAGAGAAGGGCTGTAAAAAAAGATGGTACACCTACAAAAAGGATACGAGGTTGGAAGGATTGTGTCGGCTCACCCGGCGGAAGGGGATCGCTATTACTGCGAGTCCTTCTAAACCATGTCACCGGGGCCACCTGCTACGATGACCTAAAGACGGTTAATGGCATTCTGTTGGGATCCTTTCGTGAAGGCTGCAGAGAGAAGGGGTTGATCGAAGGGGACAACACATTGGATGACTCCCTTATCGAATCTACACTCTTCGAGATGCCTTCATCTCTACGAAGGCTCTTTGCGACAATATTGGTATTCTGCGAGCCTAGCGATGTGCGCGGGCTCTGGGATAAGCACTTTGACGCAATGTCGGAAGACTATCGCCGCAACGATCCATCCAATATTTTAGCCGAGCAGAAAGTTTTGATAGATATCAGAAATATGCTACAGTCAATGGGCAAGGACATCAAGTCATTTCCTCTTCCTGATATTGATGAGGAATTTGACAACGCCACCGGTGTGGAAAGGGAGATCTTCGAGGAGTCTGTCATTGAGCCCAACAAGGAGGACATAAATCTACCAGGCTCACTAAATACGGATCAGAAGGCCGCGTATGAAAAAAATATGTCTGCTGTTCATGGCGATGAGGGTGGTGTGTTCTTTGTGGATGGACCTGGAGGTACCGGGAAGACTTTTCTGTACAGAGCACTGCTCGCAACGATTCGCGGTCAGAAAAAAATTGCTGTAGCGACAGCTACATCTGGTGTTGCAGCTTCCATAATGCCTGGAGGGAGAACAGCTCATTCCCGATTCAAGATACCACTGAGCATTGAAGATGGCGGGTATTGCACCTTCACTGAACAAAGCGGTACTGCAAAACTCCTACAGTCAGCTTCTCTCATCATCTGGGATGAGGCTTCCATGACAAAGAGACAGGCAGTGGAGGCGTTGGACAACAGTATGCGCGATATAATGAGCCGGCCAGACCTGCCATTTGGTGGGAAGACGGTTGTGTTCGGTGGAGATTTCGAGCGAGGTCCTCCCTCGTTGTCCGTAAGGGGTCGAGGGCTCAGATAATTGATGCTTCACTACGTAGGTCTTACCTTTGGGATTGCATGACTCACCTAAAGCTCGAACGCAATATGAGGGCACATAGTGACCCTTGGTTTGCGGAGTACCTACTACGCATCGGTGATGGTAAGGAAGAGACCAATGCTGATGGTGACATCCGTCTTCCTGACGAGATATGTGTGCCGTGTACTGGAAAGAAGGGCTCTGACCTTGATAAACTAATAGACAACATTTTCCCCAGCCTTGGTGCTAACATGTCAGACCCAAACTACATCACCTCAAGAGCAATCTTGTCGACACGAAATGATTGCGTTGATAGGGTTAATTTGAAGATGATAAATCGATTCCAGGGACAAGAGATATTGTACCGTAGCTTTGATTGTGCGGTGGACGACCCTCATAACTACTACCCACCTGACTTTCTTAACACACTGACCCCTACTGGTCTGCCCCCACATTTGCTGAAGCTCAAGATCAATTGCCCTATCATATTGCTCCGAAACATTGACCCCGCAAACGGACTTTGTAATGGCACGAGGTTGGTGGTTAGAGGATTCCAAAGAAATGTCATCGATGCAGAAATTGTTTTGGGCCAACATGCTGGAAAGAGGATCTTCCTGCCAAGGATCCCACTTTACCCCTCTGATGATGAGATGTTCCCTTTTCAGTTCAAGAGGAAGCAGTTTCCTGTTAGGCTTAGCTTCGCCATGACGGTTAACAAGGCACAGGGGCAGACTATACCTAATGTCGGTATTTACTTGCCTGAGCCGGTGTTCTCTCATGGGCAGTTATATGTCGCCCTATCTAGATCTACTGCTAGAAATAACGTCAAGATTCTTGTCATCCCCGGTGGTGATAACAAGAAAACAAACTCTGATGAAAGCAAAAAGAAGAGGCGTCCTATCAATACCTACACGAAGAACATAGTCTGGAAGGAGATCCTTACATCGTAGGTGAGATACTTTGCACTTGTACTTCACTATGCTATCTTTTAAAATTTGTGCGACCAGTTCCATTATGGTAATCATTTCATCTATAAATTTATTGATCTATATATGGCTTCCTGGAATGTTTTATAAAGTGTGCTTGAACTGTTCAACATGGGTGCTGCTATCTCACTATCTTTTTTCTGTTTAATTAAACAGGTGGCTAGCTTGAAAAGGTCATTGGACTGAATTTTGATTCACTTAGAAGATTTGCATCCATCACCTATCACCACCACCGTCGTTGCAGGCTTGCAGCGGTGGCCGTTCTCCAGCAGCAGGGGCACCATGGTCGGATGGTAGATATATCTGGAGGAGATGCTGCTCACAGGGAAGGTATTAGGAAACTACGAGTTGGCGCCATCTCAAAGGATTATTTCTATTGTATGCTCGTTGGCTTAATTGGTGGTGCACAACTGTGCAACATTACACTTTAAAAATAATGTGTTGGTCTTGTGGTATAACAATATGGTAGAGGAAGCATTCAGGCTCTACGAATGAAATATTAAAAAAAATTATCGGATTTTTGTTAACCTTTTGTTTAAGATAGCTTCTGAAATCACCCATGCGTTTCAGTTTATATATTGAGTCTCTGAAGTCCAATGTGGGAATCAGGCTATGGCTAGCAGGTGGATCAGCTTCGTGAGAACAAGTTCTTAAAGGGTTAAGGGGATGCTGCCTTCGTTGGCCATCCACATTTTTCTCTGCAATTTCTTTTATTTTCTACTGTTGTGAATTTTAATTGGTAAAGTTTAAGACGTGCCAAGAATGTGTCCACACTTACTATGATGCCCAAGTAAGCGAGGGGATTACTAATATAAAGAAAAACTGCATGCCATAGCCTGATTAAAAAAAATCAGAACATTTGGGGAGGTGCTGAAATTGCCTCTAAACTAAATGGCCAATCAGTTAACCACGGATCAAGGACATCCTTCTCACAAAACTTAAAAGAATATCAAGCATTAATTGCGTAGAGATTTGAGAGGAACGTTTAGAACGTAATCGCGAGAATGATATCTCTCCCTTCCACGTTTAAAAAGATTTGGATCCAATCAGATCCCAATATATGGAACGCCGCCTATAAATCTGAATGCCGACCTCGAACAACACGTCCTCATTTAGCACCTCCCCAAACCATCGAGTAGTATTATCAAGATATTTCCCTGTAGATCTTCATCGGTTTGTCCCGTTCTCAGGTACGTAAAGGCTTAAAAAACTTCTTAAACATGTGAATTCTAAAACTATTCTAAAGCTATGGCTTCATTTCTGTAGATCAATCGTGTGTCACAAGGCGGATCATCAGAGCTGGGAGTTCAAGTATGTAACACCCTCTCCCCCTCTCGAATCAGGCATGCTTTTTTCTGGAATACTTTTGAAGAATTAGAGAACCTTGCCATTAACATTAAATTTCGAGTTCAAGATCGGTTCCAGACTGTAGCCTACGAACTGCGAGTACAACAATAATGGTGCCGTTACATCTTTGTAAAATTGTGGATGCTGCATCCTTCAAACTAAAGTCAACATTAAGGAATGTTTCTTGCCTCCTCGAGACAATTTTTAACTGATTCCTGCAGATAATTTTAACAGTTGCTTTCTACAGCTTGATATCTGATTTATGCAAAAAAAAGAAAAACTTGTACTGAAGTTTTTCTGATTGGGGACTCGATCCAGCTGGTGAATATAGGTAGTTAGATAATCTCCCAGATAGTTTCTCTTTTCGATTAAGGAGCTCCTCGCTCCTCCTGATTTCATACCATAACAACGAAACACAATGTATTGTTGACACATGGATTCATGCAATCACGTCACGCCAAGCCCAAATACACACCACTTAACCCCAAAAGACACAGCTTCACAAGCAGTTCCTACGAACCTACGCAAGAACTAAAGTATTTTTAATCGTTTACGTTGCAAAGCATCATTCCATCGTAGCAACAATCGATGTATTAATAATAATTTATTTTTTAACACCAGGAGTAGAATTAAGTAGAGTTGTACAGCACCATTACAGTCATTATAATCATAATGCGTGAATATCAGCTGTAACAGTTTCGAGATGAATCTCTTGCTTAACTAAAAAGCAAGAAAAGATCATGTACATGACCATCTATAACCCAGTGAATTTCTGTTGTGATACCATTTAGCCTCTCCTAATTATAATTTGAGGGGTTTGAATTCAGGGGTGGAAACAGACCTGGGGCAACTAGGCTTTCACCCAGGGCCCAGGACTAGAGCCAGGACTGGGGCAAGCTTGTGATTTTTTTGGCCCAGCCCAATGCCCAGTAGAGTATATGATCAGGCTGGACTAGCCACAAGCTTGCCCAACCCTGGCTTCTACCCTGTTTGAAGTGCCAAGATACCAGATGATAGAACTTGTCTTTAGCGTATCACGGACCAGGTCAAAAACTATAAATAGTATAATGCCACTACGAATTATGCAAATACAAAGGAAACAAAATTGATAAATCAAGTCGGGCAAATAAAAATGTGCAAGAATGGCACCAACCTGGCTTTTGGGGAGCTCATACAGATAAGTGAAAGAATAGAAACAAAATTACTTGAAGTTGAAACCATGCTTGGTGCGTTCGCAGTCAATGCATTGGCTACCTATGTGGTTTCATGTGCATCTTCCAGAAATAAAATGCAACTGAAACACAAGGTAAGTTTTTATCAGCAAACAATATTTATACATCTTAATTCAAGAAATGTCCATGAGAAGCAATTCAGACATGATTTTAGGTAATACCAGACAGCGGTTTAGGCAAACTGCTCCTGTTCTCTTCTTTATTGCGGGCTAACCACTTGAACATGGTCTTGGGCCTCACAGTTTTTGTTAGCGGCTAGAGGGTATACCGGTTTAGGAAGATGGGAAAAAGCGCATTCATAAGCCTCTGTCAGGTGTTTGTTGCAGCTGCCCGGCAGCAGCGTATGGAATTGCCGGATGAAAACTCGCTTTTGTATTAGCTGACCAGATCGTCGTCAGAAGCTGAACCAAGCAATAAAATTCAGCATACAAATCAATTCAGGTACAATTAGTGCAGAACACTTGTCAACTTATGGTTAATTTTATATGCTGAAAATAATTCACTTTCATTGACGCAATTGCACCTTTGGTACGAAAAACAATAATACATGTGAGTTGTGTCATCTTTGGTAAACAAATTTTCCATTGAACCATATGTACAGAATACATCTATGATTAAAAATTCTAGAATTTATGCCTTGTAGCTATGTGATTGGTATTGAACTTATGCCACATAGAAACGACATAGCCAGTATCTAGACGAATAAGGAGATTTCATACAAAATGGAGCATATTCCCTCAATTTGAAGAGGGGGCAGAGATACATTGTGGAATGCTTAAACTTGGCATGCTAATTTCCTTATTTCCTTAACAAAAAAGTTCACAATAAAGTCTCAAAATTTCCTAACAAAAAGCATATGTGCAGGAAATATTTGTGATCGCCTACCAAATACCATTCATGTACCAATATAAATAGGAAATATTTGCGATCACCTACCAAATACCAATCATGTACCAATATAAATAGGCATTACCTATTATTCTTCTGGCTGATCAATCTTCCCGAGCGGCATCAATCCAACAGCACGGCGCTATCACGAATCATCATCGCCAACAAGGTATGAACTGAGGCACAACACCGCCCGCGCTCCCTCGAATCCTTTTGGAACCCTGGGATCTTCAATGGCACCTCGCCAGCGGTGAACCATGGCTCATCCCTGCAGGCGCGGGGGAGGACCGGTCCGTCGCGAGGCAGCCGGCGGCCGCGCGAGGGAGCCGGGGGGCGGTGGTGCGCGAGCGAAGCTGGGGTCGGCGGCCACGCGAGGGATCTGGTCGCAGGGACGCGCGAGGGAGTGGGGCCGGGGCCGCGCGAGGGAGCCGGGGGCAGGGGCGCGCGACGGATCAGAGGAGCGGGAGCGGGCGAGCAAAACTCAGGCGGCGGCCACGCGAGGGAGCCAGTGGCAGGGGCACGCGAGGGAAGCTGGGGGCCGGCGGCGGCGCGAGGGAAGCTGGGGGCCGGCGGCGGCAAGGCGAGGGAAGCTGGCGGCCGGCCGCCGCGTCTGTAGCCGTCAGCGAGAAAAAGAAGAAGACATGAAAGGGTGGTTCCGGTTCGCACCTGTTGCTGGACCACCGTTTCTAGGAGAGAAAATACAGGCAGGTTCAGATTCCCTCTTAATTAGCAGCAGGTTTGTCTCTGATACAACCGTGGCGACGACGTGAATATTTGCACGCGAAACGCAAACCATTTCAGCTAATGGCTAATTACAACTCACGACAGGACTAGCGTATGCTCTGTTTTCCTTTTAAACAGCAAGGTGTTGTTATTCTGTTTGCTGATTTCAGTGTAGTAATATGTTTCCTTCAGTTACCTTCAGTTATAATTAGGGCATCTCCAGCGGCGCGACGCAAACGGACGTTGTGAGCGACCGTTTGCGTCCGCGCGGCCCGGAAATGTGGCTGGCACCACCTCCAGCGAGCGACGGATCGTGTCTGGAGCTTCCGCGGCGACGCAAACGCGACGCAAATATGCGCCAGGTTTGCGTCTCCGCGGATGCTACGCGGTCGCGCAAAGCGTACGCTTGCTTCCCCACGGGCCCGCCTGGCAGCGACCCAGGTTCGATCGGCCTCGAATTCACAGCAAGCGCGCGAATGTCAACCGCTGGTGTGGCAACCGCGCCGATCAACCCGCCAACCGCCGCAATGGGGCGCCAAACCGCCGCGGAAGAACAACCGGCGGCCTCTTCGTTATACGCGCCGCCGTTAATCCCCGCAGATTATAACCCATGCGTCTAAGGTAATTCAAAGCGAACCGCTTCCTTCTTCCTCTTCTTCTTCTTCTCCAACACCGGTACGCCATGAGCGACTACACGCTGCCGTCGGACTCGGAGAGCGAGGGCAAGTCGCCCGGATTTCTGCATTGGTGGGAATCCCCTGCGACGCCAAACGATCCGGGCTCCACGCCCAACGACCCTGCCTCCACGCCAACTGAGGAGGAGGAGGACGGAGGCGACAATGCCAGCGAAGGCCAGGAGGAGGACGGAGGCGGCGCTGGCAGCGACACCGATGACGAGGAGGAGGGGCAGGAGGAGGAGGAGGACTCTGACACCAAGTTCGCCCGGTTGGAGGCGCAGGAGGCGGCAGACGACAAGGCGGCGGCAAGGAAGAAGTCCAGGGCCCGGGCTAGGGCGCTGGCGCGACGACGACGACGATGACGACATTTCTTCCAGTTTCAACTCCTCGACGGGCGTCTCGTCCTCCACTTCCAGTTTTAATGTAAACAATTAGCGGAGTGCTTATTTAATTTTATAAACGATGTCAATTATTATAACGTACTTCATAACAATGCAGTTGTATGACAATGCTATCTTGTTATTGTGTTTCATATTAGCATGCTATAGTACATTATAATTTCCTTGATTTGATTTAAATTTTTATACTGAGTTTTAAATTATTTATATGCATTGAGAAACAAAAGTTGAGGACCCGTGGCAACGCACGAGCATTTGTACTAGTATATATATATTTATCCCCAAGAATATGTTCAGATATATATTGAAATATATGCACGAATGATATGTGCAAGGTATGCCATGCACGCATGCACACTAATTGTATATATATTACGAGACAACTTAATCAAATGTGTTTTCATTCGAGAGAACTTGTCAAGATTCAACAAAGTTAATTAATTTATTAGCGCTAATTAGTTGGTCGCCTGCTTGATACACAATTTAGTGTCGTTGGCCTATATATATATATATGTAGGGTTTAATTAGGGTTTAGGGTTTAGGATTAGCTAGCTAGGGTTTTAGGGTTAGGGTTAAGGTTATTAATTAGGGTTTAGGGTCTAGGGTTTGGGGGTTTAGTGTTTAATTAGGGTTTAGGGTCTAGGGTTAGGGTTTAGGGTTTAGGGTTTAGGGTGTAGTGTTTAGGGTTTAGGGTCTAGGGTTTAGGGTTTAGTGTTTAGGGTGTTTAGGGTGTACGTTTAGGGTATAATTAGGGATTAGGGTTTTAGGGTTTAAGGTTTAGGGATCATCGATCGAGTGCACACACACATTATTAGAGGCACCCGCGCCTTTGCGCATAAAGTGCATGCGTATATATAAGTGTGTTTTTTGACCACCAACGATATATATATAGATCGAGAGAGAAAGATTGAAATATATATATTTATCCCCAAGAATATGTTCAGATATATATTGAAATATATGCACGAATGATATGTGCAAGGTATGCCATGCGCGCATGCACACTAATTGTATATATATTACGAGGCAACTTAATCAAATGTGTTTTGATTCGAGAGAACTTGTCAAGATTCAACAAAGTTAATTAATTTATTAGCGCTAATTAGTTGGTCGCCTGCTTGATGCGCAATTTAGTGTCGTTGGCCTATATATATATGTAGGGTTTAATTAGGGTTTAGGGTTTAGGATTAGCTAGCTAGGGTTTTAGGGTTAGGGTTAAGGTTAATTAATTAGGGTTTAGGGTCTAGGGTTTAGGGTTTAGGGTTTGGGGTTTGGGGTTTAGTGTTTAATTAGGGTTTAGGGTCTAGGGTTAGGGTTTAGGGTTTAGGGTGTAGTGTTTAGGGTTTAGGGTCTAGGGTTTAGGGTTTAGTGTTTAGGGTGTTTAGGGTGTACGTTTAGGGTATAATTAGGGATTAGGGATTAGGGTTTTAGGGTTTAAGGTTTAGGGATCATCGATCGAGTGCACACACACATTATTAGAGGCACCCGCGCCTTTGCGCATAAAGTGCATGCGTATATATAAGTGTGTTTTTTGGCCACCAACGATATATATATATATATATATATATATATATATATATATATATATATACCAGCACTATTCTGCAACCGGTTGCAGAATAATATTCTGAGCACCGGCTTGTACTTTTCCGGACACAAGGTTGTACTTCTCGGATAACAGGATTCAACTTTCTGTCGAACTTACCTGAACTTCCCGTTTTCTTCAGAGGTACTAATTATACATCAAGTTTCTCAACCATTTGTCGGATCTATGCAAATGATATACCGTTGGATAGATAATGAAAAACCGCAACTTTTTCATGTTCACACTTTTCACAAATTTTGCACGGATTAAATTTAATTTTTAAAATATGAAAACGGTTCTATATGGCCAGAAAACAAACTTTTAGTTTGATTTTCGAATCGCTTATCGAAACTATGCAAATGACATACCGTTGGAAAGATAATGAAATTGCGCAACTTTTTCATGTTTTACATTTTTTCAAAATCCTCACAGTTTTTGAACAATTTTGAAAATACCGGAATTCGGACGTACTCAAAAAACGAGCGGACAGTAATTTGGATGATTTGTTTCAACCGTATGTCGGAATGATGCAAATGATATGGCGTTGGAAAGCTATGAACTAGGCGCAACTTTCTTATTCCAATTGTTTTCTCTAATTCCTTACAGTTTAAGAGAATAACTCGAAATACTGTCCGCCCATTTTATGTGATGGGCACCGAATGATTTTCCCCGCGATTTCCATGCGGTATATTTAAACAATGCAAATGATATATGGTTGGAAAGGTGTCAAAATGGCGCATATTTTTTGTATCTACCATTTTTGCCAACTCCGAACGATTTGCAACTAATTTTAGAAGTTTTGCAATCATGTTTCTAGTATATTTTGTGGGATAACGATTTGAATTTGATGGATTAGATCAATTTATTTGTTGTAAAATATTGTAGGTAATGAAATTAGACATATACTCTACCATATAAAGCTTTTGGTGACAATGATTGAAGTGGTTGGTGATCAAATCGATGAGATTTGAACAATAGATTTCCGCCCCGTAAAAACAGAGCATTGAACTTCCCTCGACACGAACTTGCACTTCTATGGAAATGCGGTTGTACTTCTCGACGTAGTTTCACGAAAGTGTTCAGTAAAATGACTATAAGTTTCTCATACGGTGTCCGTTTGAGGTCCATGACCACACAAAATGCTCAGCACAACCACGTACATCTGAACTTCCCGCGACATGTCTTTGTACTTCCTGGCTTTCATGGTTGTACTTCCTGGAAATGTTTCTTGTACTTTGTCGGTTTCTTGTACTTCCTGGCCTTCATGGTTGTACTTTGTCGGTTTCTTGTACTTCCTATATTAATTGGGTGTACTGCTCCTGTCGAATGGTTGTACTTCTCGACGACAAGTATATGTACTTCCTCGCGGGTGACCGGATTATTTTTGTTTTTTTGTATATTTGGATTTTGTCTATTTTCTTGTACTTCCTATATTAAGTGTCTGTACTGCTCGTGTCGACTGGTTGTACTTCTCGTCGTCAAGTATATAAACTTCCACGCGGGTGACATGATTTTTTTTTCTACATTTGGATTTTGTCGGCTTTCCTGTAGTTCCTATAATAAGTGCATGTATTGCTCGTGTCAAACGGTTGTACTTCTCGTCGTTAAGTATTTAAACTTCCTCGCTAATGATGGGATTATTTTGGTTTTTTTTGTATTTGGATTTTTTCTGTTTTCTTGTACTTCCTATAATAACTGGTTGTACTGCTCGTGTCGAATCATTGTACTTCACATCGTTGATTATTTGAACTTCCTCACGGATGATGGGATTTTATTTTTATTTTGTTTATACATTTGGATTTTGTTGGTTTTCTTGTACTTCCTATATTTAAGTGGGTGTACAGCTCATGTTGAATGGTTGTTCTTCTCAGCATCAACTATTTGAACTTCCTCACGGATTACGAGATTTTTTCTACGTTTTATTTTTACAGTAGATTTTCACCCTGCAAGAACAGAGTTGCACTTCCCTCGACTTGAGCTTATACTTCTCGGGAAATGTGGTTGTACTTCTCAGCGCAGTTTCACGAAACTGTTTGGAAAGAAAGATAAAATTGTATTTGAACATTTTGTACTTCCCGTAGTTACTGCTTGTACTTCTTGTAGTCACCGCTTGTACTTCTCGAATCACTATTTTGTACTCGCCGCGGATGAACTTGACTTTTTTGTTTTTTGTATATTTGGATTTTGTCGGTTTTCTTGTACTCCCTATATTAAGTGGATGTACTACTTGTCTCGAATGGTTGTACTTCTCAGCTTTAAGTATTTGAACTTTCTCGCGGATGACGAGATTATTTTCTTTTTTCGTACATTTGGATTTTTATTGGTATTCCTGTACTTGCTATATTAAGTGGGTGTACTTCTCGTGTCCAATGGTTGTCCTTCGCAACATCAAGTAATTGAACTTCCTCGCAGATGACGGGATTATTTTGTTTTTTTGTACATTTGGACTTGTCGATTTTTATTTTACTTCTATGTTAGAGTGGTGGCAGCCATGGGGAGGGAGATATGAACATGTCCATACATCGTTCTACCGCACATCGTCGTTTTCCACGCAGAGGCCCGCGGCGGCAGTGGTAGGGGCCTGCAGCGCTGGCGGTACGGGCCTGCAGCAACAACGGTAGGGGCCTGTGGTGGCGGTGGTGGGTGCCCGTAACGACATCTTAAAGGAGACGTCGGGGATAGAAGAGGTCGGTAGCGAGAACCTGGACGACGAGGATATAAAATAGCAAGCTATACTTCCTTCGGTAACATTTGAACTTCCGCGTATTTACTTAGTGCACATCTCGACGTAATTGTTTTTAGGGACGTTTTAAACCAAATGGCTATTTTTGTGATTTAATTTTTGTTATACTTCCAAAAACACTCACAGGGCGGTGCTCCAAGAAATACAAGTGGGCAGACATTGCTCTCGAAGCTTGAAATATTTTTCTCTACCGCTGGGATTTTATACTGCTGTTGTTTGTGTGTTTCTTGTGAGTATCGGTTTTGACTATGCGTCTACACTTACTTTTTGAATACGTGCATCTGATGCACACTAACCATAGCAAAAGTAGAAAATTTGGATAAAATCATAGAAATATAAGAGCAAACCTGTACGAGGCACACATCATATATATTTGGTTTCTTTTTTGCAAGCTACAATCATGTGGTGGAAAAATTCACCATGGCAAGTCGGAGAGCATGAGGAAACGACTGGCCAGCGTATTCACCACCAAATCCAGTGACCCCGCTGGTATGCTGCTGCATCGCTGGAGAAATAACACGTTCAAAATAAAGAGCAGCGAGAGCCTAGCACGAGGGATGACGGTTCATCGGCGCTCCTCCTACACGTGCACTTCCTGTGGCCAAACTTCTGTACTGCATTTGGCGAAGCGATTGTACTGCGAGCTAACAAGCAGCCTTCAGAGAGAGATAAAAGACAGAGAAACACGGCGTCATTTCCATCCCCTCTGCATCCGATGCGGGCATGTTATCTTTTCTGCTCTCAATGCGTAGCTTCTGTTTCACGAACATAATTTAACAATAGCTAGCAGTACATGTTTGCTGGAATTCAAAAATCATCTTCACTTCCGTTCACCACAAATTGCAATGCATCTGTTAACAAATTTGTACTTCCGTTGACAACGAAAGCCACCTGCGCGTCTCCTCCAGTCCGTGGTTCGAGGAGGTCTATCTATACTTCTCCAACATATTGACTGCAGTATCGATGGTCTATTATACGTATAATTGTTTTACAACAAAGTGTGACTGTGTGAGACAGCAATTGGTAATTAGCAATTCACTTCAGAGCATAGGTGCAGACTTCAGAACTACTACGTATCAACCAAAGCAAAGACCAGCGCATACTGTTAATTACCCTGCGTCAGCTGGGCTATACGTATAGAGAATTTAAATTGCTCAGTTTAAGCACAAGATACACAAGTAGACTTTGAAAAAAAACACGTAAATAAGATATAGAGCTTCAGCATATAAGACATATAAAAGAACCTACTACAAAAATCTAACGGCTTCAATGTAAGCCTTATACTACTGCACCCCGCAAAGAAAAGCATTATACTACTGCTTATGTGTTGTATAATTCATTAACGGAAGTTTCTGTCGCCGTTTTTCAGATCGTGGATTACCCAGGCGAGAAACATGTCATTCCGATGTACTGCCTTCAAGTAAATTCCCAAAGCCAAATTATACTACAGTACTGCTTATGTGTTGTATAGCATTAACGGAAAACTGTCGCTGTTTTTCAGATCGTGGACTGCCCAGGCGAGAAACATGTCCTTCCTTCAAGTAAATCCCCAAATCCATCTTGCACTGCCGATTCCAAGTCCCATGTACTTCTTAACACTAAATAAATCAAACAATAAAACCGAGAGAGGAGTGGCAGGGCGGAGCAATTCCTCACAAAACGCGGCCATCGGACCCGAGGCCAGAAGTGTGCAGCAGCCAGGGCAGCAGCTCCCATCAGGCTGGATAGGAGGAAGGAGGACGGCTTGCGAGGCAGATAGCAGGGAGGTGAGCCCTGGCTGGTGGTGGGGAAGATGGGGCACCGGGCGAGGGGAGGAAAGAGCCAGGTGCTTCTCAACCGGAGTCCCCCTGGCGGCTTTGGGTACCAGGGCGCTACAGAGGCTGTCGATGCAGGTCCCGGCGGCGGGGCGGACAGCGGAGCTCCCATGCAGCATCGGGAGGTCGTGTTGGGGACGCGAGGCCCAGTCCATCCGCGGGATGTCAATTCGCCGCGAGAAGGCGGATGGAGGGGGGAAAGGGCGCGGCCGCCGGCGGCGGCGCAAATCAATCCGAGGGGAGAGGGCAGGGGATCCACAGCGGAGCAGAGGAGGCGGCGTGAGTCGGCACTGGGAAGGGGAGAGGCTGGCCGGCGCGCTGCAAGGAGGTGCGTGGCGGGGTTCGCCGGCCGCCGGCGGAAACGGCCCATCGAGGAAGATGCTCGGGAAGGAGAAGGGAACGGAGCAGGTGGGGGCGTTTGACATTTTCTCAGATAGAACCGGTTCGGTTTTGCAACGCGCCCTTATATAGGGGTAGGTGGTGCTCAGAATAATATTCTGAGCACTGGTTTTAGAATAGTGTAACCCTATATATATATATATATATATATATATATATATATATAGATCGAGAGAGAAAGATTGAAACATATATATTTATCCCCAAGAATATGTTGAGATATATATTGAAATATATGCACAAATGATATGTGTGCAAGGTATTCCATGCGCGCATGCACACTAATTGTATATATATTATGAGGCAACTTAATCAAATGTGTTTTCATTCGAGAGAACTTGTCAAGATTCAAGTTAATTAATTTAGCAGCGCAAATTAGTTGGTCGCCTGCTTGATGCGCAATTTAGTGTCGTTGGCCTATATATATGTAGGGTTTAATTAGGGTTTAGGATTTAGGATTAACTAGCTAGGGTTTTAGGGGTAGGGTTAGGGTTAAGGTTAATTAATTAGGGTTTAGGGTTTAGGGTTTAGGGTTTGGGGTTTGGGGTTTAGGGTTTAGGGTCTAGGGTTTAGGGTTTAGTGTTTAGGGTGTTTAGGGTGTACGTTTAAGGTATAATTAGGGATCATGGATTAGGGTTTTAGGGTTTAAGGTTTAGGGATCATCGATCGATCTAGTGCACAGACACATTATTAGAGGCACCCACGCCTTTGCGCATAAAGTGCATGCGTATATATATAATAAGTGTGTTTCTTGGCCACCACCGATATATATAGATCGAGAGAGAGATTGACATATATATATATATATCCCCAAGAATATGTTCAGATATATATTGAGATATATATATGCACGAATGATATGTCCATGGTATGCCATGCGCGCATGCACACTAATTGTATATATATTATGAGGCAACTTAATCAAATGTGTTTTCATTCGAGAGAACTTGTCAAGATTCAAGTTAATTGATTTATCAGCGCTAATTATTTGGTCGCCTGCTTGGTGCGCAATTAAGTGTCGTTGGCCTATATATATGTAGTGTTTAATTAGGGTTTAGGTTTTAGGGTTAGCTAGCTAGGGTTTTAGGGTTAGGGTTAGGGTTAATTAGAGTTTAGGGTCTAGGGTTTAGGGTTTAGGGTTTAGTACGTGTTTAGGGTTTAGGGTCTAGGGTTAGGGTTTAGGGTTTAGTGTTTAGGGTTTAGGGTTTAGGGTCTAGGGTTTAGGGTTTAGTGTTTAGGGTGTTTAGGGTGTACGGTTAGGGTATAATTAGGGATTAGGGTTTTAGGGTTTAAGGTTTAGGGATCATCGATCGAGTGCACACACACATTAATTATTAGAGGCACCCACGCCTTTGCGCATAAAGTGCATGCGTATATATATATATATAAGTAAGTTTCTTGGCCACCAAAGATATATAGATCTAGAGAGAGATTGAAATATATTTAGGGTTTATGGTTTAGGGTTTAGGGTTCAGGGTCAAGGGTTGGGGTTTAGGGTTTAGGGTCTAGTGTATATGGAGTAGTGTTTAGGGTTTAGAGTCTAGGGTTTAGTGTTTAGAGTGTTTAGGGTGTATGTTTAGGGTATAATTAGGGATTAGGGTTTGTAATAACCCAGAACATAGGAACAACGAAGGGTAGATTTAGAAATGGGATGTGCATTTCATCGCAAAACGGGGGAAATTTTCGCGCCTTATTGCAACTAAACCTAAGAGGGATCGAGGTTCTCTCTCATTTTGCACTTAGGGTTAGGCAATGTGAGTTAGGGAAATTTCGACATGATCTCTTTTGTATCTTGTTGATTTGGGGAATTGATTTCATTTGACAAGTGTTAATACATTAAACAATAAACATTGAACAATATAAATGGAATTCATAATTCAAACAACTTATGAATTCAAACAACTTTGAATTTCAAAGTAAATCATAAATACAATGTTTATTTCAGAATATAAATGTCACATAATCAAAAGCTCATAAACAAAAACCTTGGGCTTTATTGATATCAACACAGATTACAAAGTCTTTACAATATTCTTGATACAAGAATTGATAAATAAGAAACAGAAATGAAAATGAAGATTACAATTTTATTCCTAACCTAAAACCTAGACTATATGACTTGGAGAATATCTTCTGGCCATGTCCAACTTCATAAACCTGCAAAACAAAGAATCAAACTAGCCAAAATGTTAGAGTTAGCAAATGACACAATATTCAGTTTGGACAGAACCAAGTCACAACACACTTGTGCTTGTCCAAAACCAGGGACAGCACAAGATAAGGGCAGCAGCAGACCAAACCTGAGCACACACCAGGGGCTCAAGTTTCAGCATATGAGAGCACACAGCTCAAGTGTGCTGGGCAGCAACAGCAAGGCAATGCAAGGGCTTAGTCACCAAGCATGCCAGGCTTGTGTGTCAATGCAGAGAGAGAAGTAGGGATCATATAAAAGGAGCACAAACCCTAGAAACCATAACCAGTCGACCGTATAAGGATTCACCGGTAAGGGTGAAGCTAGAACACAGTAGTTCATCCCGTTCTTGAGCAAGAACATAACCACACACACACAACCACTCAAACCACCGTAAATCATGGTGACCTAGAAGATCATCCAAGATCTGGAGGTGAAGGGCCGTGAACAAACCACAAGTCCGCATCAACACAAAATCTCATACTAGGAGCCGGAACAAGGTATACCAAGTTCCCGGAGCAGCATCCAATGGATCTAATCCATAAAACATGCATGACATAGTCATGGGGTTGAGCAGATGCTCAACAGGGTGAATCATCACTTGGTTTTCACCAAGGATCACCGCTAGTCTAAAAAGCCACCAAAATAGAAACCATCCAGATACAGCATCTTGTGCACGTAAGCAAGATCCGATGCACATATAGCACCAGAGATGTATTGCAATAAATAGCAGCTAGTATAGACTACACGTAAAATCCTAGGCACATAACCATCAAGAAAACCCTAGATTTCATCACAGGCAGGCATATTGGCATTCATAGTTAGTATGATCCCCAAATATGCAAGCAAAGTGAGTAGCCAACAAGATCAAATCAATCATGTGAGCAACCAATCAGTAGCAAGGCTACTGAGGTCACATCACACTTAGCACCAAATAAGAGCAAGCCAAATAGATCACATCACTATCCATAAATGGATTCAGATTTTAATTGCTTGTAAAAGAATCATGAACAGCAAACTCATATACAAGCAAGTCATTTAAATCATCACTGCATAAGCAGTTCATCATAATTAAGTAATCCAAGCATGAATTTATCACAGATCCATGCTAAGCATGACAGCAGCATACTGTTAAGCAATACAATTTAATTCATAGCCACTAGAGCAAGTCTAGATAGCTAAAAATAAGCAACAGCACAAGTAAGCAACAGCACAGTGATGCTTGAGCATCAGCATCACCAGACAAGTGAATCATTTAACCACAGTATTAGCCAGTAAGCCATCACTGACAATCAATTGATCAAATGGATCAATTATAGCAAGCCCAGCTACACAGGAAAGTTAGCCAACAAGCAAGGAATGATCCAATGGATCATTAGCTTGCAAAGTAAGTACTGAATCATATCACAGGCACCACTGGCACACACACAAGTGTCACAGTATGCATCACAAGTACACCTAGACAAGCAAGCATGATAGTCCAAGAAGCATAAGCAAGTCGTAACCAAGCATAGCATGGCATAGATAGCTTTTGAGCAAGCACAAGAGAGCATGGCAAGTGTAGAGCATGCTAGGAGCAGCAGAGAAGCAAGCACAAGATGAGATAGCAAGCAAATCGACATGTGCCAGCACCAAGAATCGGTAATCTGAGCCATGAGCGTGCAATTAACCGAAGCACATGCAAGATTGCATAGGAATAGCATGGCTCGTAGATGATCACAAGACCACCGTAGAGCAACAGAACATGAGGAGGAAGAAGAACAAGAGCTTGAGAGGCGCAGCATGGAGAGGAGAAGGAGATGAAGAGAAGTACTTACACACGCCCGGTGGCGTAGGCTATGGCATGGCGAGGCAAGTGCTCGCGCGGCCATAGCAGCTCGCAAGGCCAGTGGAAGGCGCCGGCGTTACGCCGACGAACACCACCACAAGAAGACACAGCACGGAGACGACGGCACGTGCACCGCGAGCAGCACCCGCGCCATGTCGGTCTCGGAGGCGCACACGTCGACGGCGAAGGCGAGAGCTCGTCGGAGACCACCAGCATCGCCCATGGCGATTCTCCACGAGATCCGCATGGAGGCGATTCGCCAGAGAGGACGAGAAGGGAAAACGGCGCGGACAGCATCGATAGATCTGCTCGCGGCGGTTCAAGAGCGGTAGGTGGCTACGGCGGAGGAGGCCGGCGATGGCCGGAGCAGTGGCGGCGGCCATGGCGGCGACGCCATCGCCACGGGAGTCGCAGGAGCCTAGGGTTAGGGACGAAGAGAGTGAGAGGGCCGAGTGAGTGAGTGGGTGGGCCGTTCGGCGCCACCAAGCCACTATGGGGCAAGCCGTAATGGGCTGTCCCATGGGCTTTGAGTATTGGGCTGGGCCCAATAGGGGCCAGGGGGCATTTTTGTCTTTTCACAATTATTAAAAAGACCAAAACTTTGCCAATTTTTAATAAATAAAATACAATTCTAAAAATCCATTAAAAATTGGATTTATGAATGAAAAATAAATCTTAACAAAGATAAAATATGAAATAGAATTTATGAAACAAATTCAAAATTATGAATTTTAAGAATTTAAATAATAACTTGGAATTTAAAATTATTATTTCCTTGTATTTAAAATTCAAGGAAAAATCTCAAATAAGTTCAAATACTTATTTTCAAACATTTCAAAATGAAATTCTAATATTCCAAGTCATTTCTATTGCAAAGGGTATTTTTCCAAGAAAATACTATATTCCTTTTTATTCCAAAAACTATAGAGATAACTTTATAATTTCAAATTATTTTTGGAATGACTAAGGAAATCACCAAGTAAATAGTTTTACTTTGAATTGTTGTACTTTGTGTGAATTAAAATGAGTTTATACTTTTAAATCAATTGTAAATTACCGTCAAAGACATAAATCTTAATACAACTTTAAATTGTAATAACTCCACTGGGAAAGGGATTCAACATAAAATAATACATCCATGATTGCATTATTTGGATTTTATAACATTGTCCTTACCGGACAATGATGCTTCTTACGTAACCCGAGGTCCAGGTTCCATCAACCGCATTGAACCGCACTATCTCGCAGTTCACAGTGCAAGTTCACCCTTGCTCATGTCAATTTGATTATTTTCTACTACTTTAATGCAAAGCTATATACTTATCATTCCCGCATCGCAAATGAAATGTTATTTTCCAACTATGAATATGACTATGTGGATGGCAATGGAACCATGGTATGTGTTGATATGGTGGAGGTTCCATTGCAATGGGTTATATCACCCTAGGATTAAATTACCAATGCCGTCCAGTGGATTCTAGCGCCGTACAAACCGCGTTGACCATGAGATCTATAATGGCTCGGGGAAGCCAGCCGTATCTTTTCCCTTCGCACGCCAACGGATTGGTAGAGCCGGCGGGGTGTTGGAGGCACCGCCGTAGGTTGGGATAGCCTTTTAAATCCCCATCCATTAGTGATGATGGCTCTACGATCTATGAAGGATTGTCCAAAGTACACCATGAGTAAAGCCGTATTATCGGGGAAGTCTACCGGAGGTGTGCGGGTGGACAAAAGGGTGGGTTTGCAACACGTGAGAAGGCGGTGTGGGCTTGGATCTTTATACCTGGCCTCACACCAAAGGAAGTGTGAACGGGGGCAAGTCCCTCGCGGATGGCAAAAAGGGTGAGATCTCTTGTGGGAAAAGTAACGCACCTCTCGCAGAGTGTATCAAATTGTGGCCGTCACTCCTTGTTCCGGGAAGGAACCGCGAACGCGGCAGAAAGGAACTCCACGAAGTTCTAGTCAACCCGTGAAGACCGACGGGCATAGTTTTCATAATAAAAGCAACCTTTTGAAGAAATGATTGCGAAACATGCATTGACCGGCGATTTCCCGATCAATGGTCGTAGCTAGTGCATCAAACACCTTTTTATTCTTTTAGAACTTGCCGAGTACCTCTCGTACTCACTTTCTTCCGACACCCTTGCTAGACTCGTGATCCGGAAGTGGAGGCCATCAACGATGGAGCACCGCAGGGAAGCTACGAGCTGGTCTACGAAGAACCCGATCTTACCGGCGGAGGGAAGGCGTAGACTATGGGATAGTCTACGGACTCGTACGACACGGAGGTGGAGGAGTAGTGACATACCCTAGCATCATAGAGCCGAGCAACGTAGAACTTACCTAAATAAGTTGTTGAGCTCTCTTTTATATTGTTATGAGTTGTAATCGTACTTAAGTAGTATCTTAGGGTGTTCTCATAGGACCCGTGAGAATACCAACTTGTTAAGACAATGTTTGTAATAAAGTATGGAGTGTTATGACCTGCAATGTTTCGTTGTACCACTCGAGGGATATGGCAAATTGTGAAGAAGTCCCTTCGCAAAGATCATATCAACGACTTGTATACTACAACATGCAAGTGGTATGCCGGGTCACCGCAACTGGTATCGTAGCAAATGTTGCGACCTTAGGTTGGAAAGACCTAGTATAGGGAAGAAACCCGTAGGAGTCTAGTAGAAATAGTAAAGGATTCTCTAGAAGTATGGTGATTATTCACTTGAGAATAGCAAAACCATATATTTTAGTGCGATAATTCTTTATTATAGCTATTATGATGCATTATCACTACTAATATTCTGTTTTTGTATACAGCCATAATGGCGAACACTTTTCCTAAGAGGACTTTGAGGAAGGTTGAGGGTTGGCTTGGTGATTATGATGGACCAATAACAGCTCTCCCGTGTGGGATGTCGAAGGAACTTCATTGCGATCCACGGATACCCGTTATCAAGTATACTTACTATGATGGGGAAATCCTAGCCAAGTGCGAGTATCGGTCCAACTACCGGAAAACCGCCGATGAGTCGTATAATGCCATACGGAGAAGCCAAAACTATCACCACAGCCTACCATATGGGCCTATTCAAGGCAATCCTTGAGATAAGGCAACACAAGTCAAGTAGAACTCCTATGTTCGCAGTTTTCTCATATACCTCATGCCGAGGAAGATGAGGATCCCACTCTTAATCATTTGGTGTTAGCACACGTAAGTCCCGAAGCCGCAAAGACAAAGACATGGATAGCTGTAAGTCTTTATTGACCACGATGTATCTTTTACACATGAAGATGAGAGGTGAGATTGACCACATGCTAGCTGAGTTCACGGACCCTGATAAAGTCCAAACTCGGATGCGAGATTTGAGGGCACAACCACAACATACTACACCTTTCTTTAACCCAGATAGCGATGTAGATTTGAGTGACCAGTGGTCCAAGAGAAATCCATTTACGAGAGATCCACTTACACCTAACTTTGTTCCGCACTACCCACACGTGTCAGCATCATATGATACTGGATATGGGGGAGACCACTCATGGAACATAAATTGCTCGGAGTCACCAATCGAGAACTCGACGGGTTGGCGTTTCGGGAACCTTTTGGTGATGAGGAGGAGCCAATTCCATGTGATACAGGAGATGAGAGTGGTGGGGTTACCCAACCCTACGGGCAGGAAGAGAAAGGTACTGATTCCATTTCTTTAGATTTGGAGATGGGATTATCTAAACCATCACAGTACGAAGTAGGTGAGAGTTCTGGAACCAAGAAAAAGAAGAAGAAGAAGATGAGGGGTCAGGTGAATAGGAATCCTTCATGGATGACTGAAGAAGGAGGTATGTATCCTACTGGGGATATGTACGAGTCATTGTCTAGCTACTTAGGCATGACTGATCTCTGTCTCGGCACTTCGTCCGATTCAGCATTACATACCTACCGGAAGGACCTTTGTCCCGATGGTGTCCGAAAGACAAGTCGCTGTACCGGATGGACCCTGTGGATGTACGCGGAGGCGAGCTATGATGATGGGGAGTAGAGCTCCAAGGAAGAATAAAGTAATCTAGGTGGTATTGTAATAGAACGTATTTTAAATTCCCGTTGGCTTGGGCTTTGAGCCAAATAAGTGGTTTATATATACCACATGTAATATACGTTTGTGAGTGTGTTATGTATTATACGGTGTATATACATAATAAATGTTTGTTTTGGATTTGCTTCTTGATTTTATTGTGTGACTAGTTCTGGGCAATGAGTTGAGCTCAGAAAACATTTGCATGGTGTAATTATGAGTAATCGCTCTTTGTTACAGGACTAGGGGGAAATGGCGTTAGTAGAAACCGAAGAGGCTCGCAGAGAGCGGGAAGAAAGAGAGAAAGAGGAGGCAGATGCAGCAGCTAGAGCAGAGAACGCACCACCACCACCACACCCAATGTTGCACCCACACTTCCAACAAGATATGAGGTCAATGGAGGAAGATAGGAGGCGTTACCAGGAAAGCCGTAACAAGAACATGCAAGATTTCTTTACCCATGTCATCAATGATAGGGGTAATGAAGGCAAGGGAGTAACACTATCGGACTTCCAAAATGCAAGACCACTACCATTTACATCAGCTCCAGTAACCAATGGACGCCGAAGATTGGCTCATGGATACGGAGCGGAAGTTGAAGACCGTTGGTTGCAACGATGAGGAGAAGATTAGATATACCACTTATCCGTTGTCGTGACCAGCAAGCATCATGGTGGGAGAACCTTGTAGCAAGACACCCTCCGGATAAGGTATTTACCTGGGAGGAGTTCAAGAAGAAGTTTCGGGATGCTCATGTTCCGGACAGCGTGGTGGAGTTGAAGAAGAGGGAGTTTGAAGAACTGAGACAGAATACTGCACCAATCATGCAGTATGTTCGGGATTTCAATAGGTTATCCAGGTATGCACCTGAGGATGTAGATACAGAGGAGAAGCGGAAGAAACGGTTCATGAAAGGCATGAATCCATACATGAAGATGCAACTAAGGTTGGCAAGGACTGCCGAATTCCAGGAACTGATTGACTCGGCAATCACTTTCGAGGATGATTACCGGCAAGTCCAAGAGGATAGAAGGAAGAGGGCTCGTATAGAGCCAAGGAAGTACCCAATAAGTAAACCAATACCTGATCGGAGTTTCAAACCCCGATACAGACCTACTACTGGTAACCAATACAACCGGGGAGGTCAGAGTCAGAACCCAATCAGCCAAATCATCTGCAACAATTGTGGCCTAAAGGGTCATTTGCAGAAGGATTGCCGTAAACCCAGAATCATCTGTTATGGTTGTGGGAAGGATGGACACATCAAGCCGGAGTGTCCAAACAAGTCGTCGTGGAGCGGACAGAGCTCTGGAGGACGAGGTGGAAACAACAACAACAACCGCAACAACAACAACAACAACAACAACAACCGCAACTACAACTACAACAACAAGAAGGGAAAGCCTTATGGAAAGCTGAATTGCACATCTTTGGAACAAGCGGAAGAGTCGGATCAAACAGTCTTAGGTACGCTAAGCATTCTTACTCATCCTGGCAAAGTATTATTTGATACGGGAGCAACCACATCATTTCTTGCATTGGAATTTGTGGAAAAATTCGGGCTTAGATGTTCTAAGTTAGAAACCCCTATAACTGTCCTATCCGCGGGGGGAACGATCTTAGTAACCCACGTGAAAGAAGCACAAGTCCTAACCATATGTGACTGTGTGTATTTCGCGGACCTATTCATCATACCCATGAAGGACATATCAGTCATCCTAGGGATGGATTGGTTGACGGAAAATGGAGCGGTGATTAACCGTGGAGACAAAACAAGATCACTTCGCAACTCCATCGGAGGTCGAATAGTGTTCCAAGGAGATAAGTACAGTTGAGTTGGAGATCGGATTGGAACTAAATAGTCTAAAGGAAGTGAGAATTGAAGATATTCCCGTAGTGAATGAGTTTAAGGATGTATTTCCTAAGGAACTACCGGAATGCCACCCGATAGAGAGATAGAATTCACAATCGACCCGATTCCAGTGCACAAGACCAATAGCACAACCACCATATAAGATGGGGCCAAAGGAGTTAGTGGAACCGAAAGCTCGATAGATGAGCTGGAACGTAAGGGATTTATTCAAGAAAGTGTGTCACCATGGGGTACACCAGCTTATTTTTGTGGATAAAAGAGATGGAGGAAAGAGAATGTGTGGAGATTACGTAAATTTGAACAATGTCACTATCAAGAACAAGTATCCTTTACCTAGAATTCAAGACCTTTTTGATCAAGTTCAAGGAGCAGGAGTCTTCTCGAAGATAGATTTAAGGTCGTGATACCATCAAATCAAGATCAAGAAGGAGGATGTACCAAAAACAAGCATTCGTATCAAGGTATGGACACCATGAATACTTGGTTGTACCATTTGGACTAACAAATGCACCAGCAATTTTCATGAATTTGATGAACAAGATATTCATGAAGTACTTGGACAAGTTTGTGATAGTGTTCATAGATGATATTCTAATCTATTCCAAAGATAAAGAAGAACATGCCAAGCATTTGAAGATAGTTCTGCAAACTTTGAGGGAACATCAGCTATATGCAAAGTTCAGCAAGTGCAAATTTTGGTTAGATAGTGTTGAATTTCTTGGACATGTCATAACCAAAGAAGGCATAGCGGTGAATCCAAGCAAGGTTCAGTCCGTATTGGAATGGAAATCACCTAAAAATGCTAAGGAGATACGAGGATTTCTTGGTATGGCAGGCTACTATCGGAGATTCATAGAGGGATTTTCGAAGATTGCAGGACCAATGACCAAGTTACTCAAGAAAAATACTCCATTTGTGTGGACAGATGAGTGTGAAGCCGCTTCCAAACACTCAAAGATAAGTTAACCACAAGCACTCGTGTTAGCAGCTCTCGAACCAGGAAAGGATTACACAGTAGTATTGTGATGCTTCCAAGAATGGACTTGGATGTGTTCTGATGCAAGATCGAAGGTAATAGCTTATGGATCAAGGCAGCTTGAAACCACATGAACACAACTACCCAAGACATGATCTAGAGTTAGCGGCAGCTTGTGTATGCTCAAGAGTTGGAGACAATTTCTATACGGATCCAAGTGTGAGTTATACACCGATCATAAAAGTTTGAAATATTTCTTCACTCGTAAGGAATTAAACATGAGGCAGTAAGAGATGGTTAGAGTTGATTAAGGATTACGACCTTAAGATCAACTATACCCTGTGCAAGGCTAATGTAGTAGCAGTATGCCTTAAGCAGTAAAGAGTACGGAGAATCAACCTACGGAATGGGAAATTCCAAAGGAACTTCGGAAAGAGTTAGAAGATGCTCAGATTCTGTTTATTCAGGGTAATGTCAAAGGAAGTATAGCAACCATGAGGATTATGGATGAGATGTATTCAGATTTGAAATATGAGATTATCCGAAAGCAAGCGGATGATTTATTCATCCAAGAGGAAATCAAGAGGATTGGAGAAGGAAAACCATCAGAATTCCATTTAGGGGATTTTGATTCATTATACTTCCAGAAAAGGATCTGTATACCGGATGATCCGTAAGTGAAGTCAATCATATTAAAGGAAGCACATGAAACCCCTTATTCAATACATCCGGGAAGTACTAAAATGTATATGGATTTGAAGGAAATGTTCTGTGGAATAACATGAAAAGAGAAATAGCACAATATGTTTCGAATGTCATACATGTCAACGAGTGAAGGCAGTAACATCGTAGTCCTCGCGGGATTACTCAAACCACTAGAGATACCGGAATGGAAATGGGATGAAATCGGAATGGATTTTGTTACCGGTCTACCAATGACTAGTAAGAAGAAGGATATGATATGGGTAATAGTGGACAGAGCTTACCAAGAGTGCTCACTTCATAGCCGTAAACACAAAAGATACCGCTAAAAGCTTGTGGATATATATGTGAAGGAGATTGTGAGTAAGCATGGAGTACCAAAGAAGATAGTCTCGTATAGAGGTTCAATTTTCACATCAGCATTCTGGAAACAACTACAAGAATCTTTGGGATCCAAGCTGGATTTCAAGACAAGATATCATCCACAAACCGGAGGACAAACCGAAAGAACCAATCGTATACTTGAAGACATGCTTAGAGCTTGTGCTCGAACTTTGGAGGTTCGTGGGAGGATCATTTACCTTTAGCGGAATTCTCATATAACAATAGTTATCGCAGTAGTATTCAGATGGCACCGTACGAAGCATTGTACGGAAGGAAGTGTAGATCACCAATTTGTTGGTTTGAAACCGGAGAAAACAAGGAATTTACACCAGACTACATCAAGGAGAGACAAGACGTCATCGAGGTAATCGTGGATAGACTCAAAATAGCTCGCAGTCGTCGAAGAGTTACGCCGACTTAAAGAGAAGAGATTGGGAACCGAAAGTGGGAGACATGGTTTATCCGAAGGTTAGCCCAATGAAAGGACTTAAGAGGTTCGGAGTGAAAGGAAAGTTAAGCCCTCGATATATTGGACCATTTAAGATAATCACCGAATCGAGGAACAGCTTTTGAGTTGGAGTTACCGGCACAACTAAGTCAAGTTCATAATGTATTTCATGTATCACAACTCGTAAAATGTTTGAAAGCACCGGATGATCCTATCACATATGAGGAAATAGAATTGCAATCTGATTTAACTTATGTGGAAAGACCAGAAAAGATCTTAGAAGTACAATGGAAGAAGTTAAGAAACAGGGCAATCAAATACTGTAAAGTGCAATGGCAACATCATCCCGAGCGAGAAGCAACTTGGGAGACTGAAGAAGAATTAAGGAAGTCTTACCCCGAGATGTTCAGTACCAATCTTAACTTCGGACGAAGTTTCGTTAAGGGGGAGAGGCCGTAATAACCCGTAACATAGGAACAACGAAGGGTAGATTTAGAAATGGGATGTGCATTTCATCGCAAAACGGGGGAAATTTTCGCGCCTTATTGCAACTAAACCTAAGAGGGATCGAGGTTCTCTCTCATTTTGCACTTAGGGTTAGGCAATGTGAGTTAGGGAAATTTCGACATGATCTCTTTTGTATCTTGTTGATTTGGGGAATTGATTTCATTTGACAAGTGTTAATACATTAAACAATAAACATTGAACAATATAAATGGAATTCATAATTCAAACAACTTATGAATTCAAACAACTTTGAATTTCAAAGTAAATCATAAATACAATGTTTATTTCAGAATATAAATGTCACATAATCAAAAGCTCATAAACAAAAACCTTGGGCTTTATTGATATCACAACACAAATTACATTGTCTTTACAAAATTCTTGATACAAGAATCAATGAATAATAAACAGAAATAAAAATGAAGATTACAATTTTATTCCTAACCTAAAACCTAGACTATATGACTTGGAGAATATCTTCTCGCCATGTCCAACTTCATAAACCCGCAAAACAAAGAATCAAACTAGCCAAAATGTTAGAGTTAGCAAATGACACAATATTCAGCTTTGGACGAACCAAGTCACAAGACACTTGTGCTTGTCCAAAACCATGGACAAGACAAGATAAGGGCAAGAAGCAGACCAAACCCGAGCACACACCAGGGGCTCAAGTTTCAAGATATGAGAGCACACAGCTCAAGTGTGTCAGGGCAGCAACAAGAAGGCAATGCAAGGGCTTAGTCACCAAGCATGCCAGGCTTGTGTGTCAATGCAGAGAGAGAAGTAGGGATCATATAAAAGGAGCACAAACCCTAGAAACCATAACCAACCGACCGTATAGGATTCACCGTGTAAGGGTGAAGCAAGAACAAGCTAGTTCATCCCGTTCTTGAGCAAGAACATAACCAACACACACAACCACTCAAACCACCGTAAATCATGGTGACCTAGAAGATCATCCAAGATCCGGAGGTGAAGGGCCGTGAACAAACCACAAGTCCGCATCAACACAAAATCTCATACTAGGAGCCGGAACAAGGTATACCAAGTTCCCGGAGCAGCATCCAATGGATCTAATCCATAAAACATGCATGACATAGTCATGGGGTTGAGCAGATGCTCAACAGTGGTGAATCATCACTTGGTTTTCACCAAGGATCACCGCTAGTCTAAAAAGCCACCAAAATAGAAACCATCCAGATACGCATCTTGTGCACGTAAGCAAGATCCGATGCACGTATAGCACCAGTAGATGTATTGCAATAAATAGCAGCTAGTATAGACTACACAGTAAAATCCTAGGCACATAACCATCAAGAAAACCCTAGATTTCATCACAGGCAGGCATATTGGCATTCATAGTTAGTATGATCCCCAAATATGCAAGCAAAGTTGAGTAGCCCACAAGATCCAACCAACCATGTGAGCAACCAGTCAGTAGCAAGGCTACTGAGGTCACATCACACTTAGCACCAAATAAGAGCAAGCCAAATAGATCACATCACTATCCAGAAATGGATTCAGACTTTAATTGCTTGTAAAAGAATCATGAACAAGCAAACTCATATACAAGCAAGTCATTTAAATCATCACCGCATAAGCAGCTCATCATAATTAAGTAATCCAAGCATGAATTTATCACAGTATCCATGCTAAGCATGACAAGAAGCATACCGTTAAGCAACACAATTTAATTCATAGCCACTAGAGCAAGTCTAGATAGCTAAGAGTGAGCAACAAGACAAGTAAGCAACAAGACAAGTGATGCTTAAGCATCAGCATCACCAGATAAGTGAATTATTTAACCACAGTATTAGCCAGTAAGCCATCACTGACAATCAATTGATCAAATGGATCAATTATAGCAAGCCAAGTTACACAGGGAATTTAGCCAACAAGCAAGGAATGATCCAAGGGATCATTAGCTTGCAGAGGTAGTACTGAAGCATATCACAGGCACCACTGGCACACACACAAGTGTCACTGATGCAACACAAGTACACCTAGACAAGCAAGCATGATAGTCCAAGAAGCATAAGCAAGTCGTAACCAAGCATAGCATGGCATAGATAGCTTTTGAGCAAGCACAAGAGAGCATGACAAGTGTAGAGCATGCTAGGAGCAAGCAGAGAAGCAAGCACAAGCATGAACAAGCAAGCAAAGCGAAGCATGTGCCGCACCAAGAATGGTAATTGGGCCATGAACTTGCAATTAACGAAGCTACAGTGCAATTTGCACAGCAATAGCATGGCTCTAGATGGTCACAAGACCACCAGAGAGCAGCAGAACATGAGGAGGAAGAAGAACAGTAGATTGAGAGGCGCAGGCATGGAGAGGAGAAGGAGATGAAGAGAAGTACTTACACACGCCTGGTGGCAGAGGCTATGGCATGGCGAGGCAAGGCTCGCGCGGCCATAGCAGCCGCAAGGCCGTGGAAGGCGCCGGCGTTACGCCGACGAACACCACCACAAAGAAGACACAGCACGGAGACGACGGCACAGGTACTGCGAGCAGCACCCGCGCCAGGTCGGTCTCGGAGGCGCACACGTCGACGGCGAAGGCGAGAGCTCGTCGGAGACCACCAGATCGCCCATGGCGATTCTCCACGAGATCCAGATGGAGGCGATTCGCCAGAGAGGACGAGAAGGGAAAACGGCGCGGACAGCATCGATAGATCTGCTCGCGGCGGTTCAGGAGCGGTAGGTGGCTACGGCGGAGGAGGCCGGCGATGGCCGGAGCAGGGCGGCGGCCATGGCGGCGACGCCATCGCCACGGGAGTCGCAGGAGCCTAGGGTTAGGGACGAAGAGAGTGAGAGGGCCGAGTGAGTGAGTGGGTGGGCCGTTCGGCGCCACCAAGCCACTATGGGGCAAGCCGTAATGGGCTGTCCCATGGGCTTTGAGTATTGGGCTGGGCCCAATAGGGGCCAGGGGGCATTTTTGTCTTTTCACAATTATTAAAAAGACCAAAACTTTGCCAATTTTTAATAAATAAAATACAATTCTAAAAATCCATTAAAAATTGGATTTATGAATGAAAAATAAATCTTAACAAAGATAAAATATGAAATAGAATTTATGAAACAAATTCAAAATTATGAATTTTAAGGATTTAAATAATAACTTGGAATTTAAAATTATTATTTCCTTGTATTTAAAATTCAAGGAAAAATCTCAAATAAGTTCAAATACTTATTTTCAAACATTTCAAAATGAAATTCTAATATTCCAAGTCATTTCTATTGCAAAGGGTATTTTTCCAAGAAAATACTATATTCCTTTTTATTCCAAAAACTATAGAGATAACTTTATAATTTCAAATTATTTTTGGAATGACTAAGGAAATCACCAAGTAAATAGTTTTACTTTGAATTGTTGTACTTTGTGTGAATTAAAATGGTTTATACTTTTAAATCAATTGTAAATTACCGTCAAAGACATAAATCTTAATACAACTTTAAATTGTAATAACTCCACGGGGAAAGGGATTCAACATAAAATAATACATCCATGATTGCATTATTTGGATTTTATAACATTGTCCTTACCGGACAATGATGCTTCTTACAGAACCCGAGGTCCAGGTTCCATCAACTGCATTGAACCGCACTATCTCGCAGATTCACGTGCAAGTTCACCCTTGCTCATGTCAATTTGATTATTTTCTACTACTTTAATGCAAAGCTATATACTTATCATTCCCGCATCGCAAATGAAATGTTATTTTCCAACTATGAATATGACTATGTGGATGGCAATGGAACCATGGTATGTGTTGATATGGTGGAGGTTCCATTGCAATGGGTTATATCACCCTAGGATTAAATTACCAATGCCGTCCAGTTGATTCTAGCGCCGTACAAACCGCGTTGACCATGAGATCTATAATGGCTCTGGGAAGCCAGCCGTATCTTTTCCCTTCGCACGCCAACGGATTGGTAGAGCCGGCGGGTGTTGGAGGCACCGCCGTAGGTTGGGATAGCCTTTTAAATCCCCATCCATTAGTGATGATGGCTCTACGATCTATGAAGGATTGTCCAAAGTACACCATGAGTAAAGCCGTATTATCTGGGGAAGTCTACCGGAGGTGTGCGGGTGGACAAAAGGGTGGGTTTGCAGTCGCGGAGAAGGCGGTGTGGGCTTGGATCTTTATACCCGGCCTCACACCAAAGGAAGTGTGAACGGGGGCAAGTCCTCGCGGATGGCAAAAAGGGTGAGATCTCTTGTGGGAAAAGTAACGCACCTCTCGCAGAGTGTATCAAATTGTGGCCGTCACTCCTTGTTCCGGGAAGGAACCGCGAACGCGGCAGAAAGGAACTCCACGAAGTTCTAGTCAACCCGTGAAGACCGACGGGCATAGTTTTCATAATAAAAGCAACCTTTTGAAGAAATGATTGCGAAACATGCATTGACCGGCGATTTCCCGATCAATGGTCGTAGCTAGTGCATCAAACACCTTTTTATTCTTTTAGAACTTGCCGAGTACCTCTCGTACTCACTTTCTTCCGACACCCTTGCTAGACTCGTGATCCGAAGTGGAGGCCATCAACGATGGAGCACCGTAGGGAAGCTACGAGCTGGTCTACGAAGAACCCGATCTTACCGGCGGAGTGGAAGGCGTAGACTATGGGATAGTCTACGGACTCGTACGACACGGAGGTGGAGGAGTAGTGACATACCCTAGCATCATAGAGCCGAGCAACGTAGAACTTACCTAAATAAGTTGTTGAGCTCTCTTTTATATTGTTATGAGTTGTAATCGTACTTAAGTAGTATCTTAGGGTGTTCTCATAGGACTCGTGAGAATACCAACTTGTTAAGACAATGTTTGTAATAAAGTATGGAGTGTTATGACCTGCAATGTTTCTGTTGTACCACTCTGAGGGATATGGCAAATTGTGAAGAAGTCCCTTCGCAAAGATCATATCAACGACTTGTATACTACAACATGCAGTGGTATGCTGGGTCACCGCAGGGTTTTAGGGTTTAAGGTTTAGGGATCATCGATCGAGTGCACACACACATTATTAGAGGCACCCGCGCCTTTGCGCATAAAGTGCATGCGTATATATATAAGTGTGTTTCTTGTCCACCAACGATATATAGATCGAGAGATAGAGATTGAAATCCCCAAGAATATGTTCAAATATACGCACACACATGAATTATTAGAGGCACCCGCGCCTTTGCGCATAAAGTGCATGCATATGTGTGTTGTTCTGGCCACCAACGATAAATCGGGAGAGATAGATAGATTGAAATCCCCAAGAATTAGAGGACCCCTTGCACAAGTGTTGGCCATCTATATATAATATGAATCCCAATAATGTTCATACATGATAGGGCATATGTGTGAAGCAATTTTTTTTCGAGAACTTGTAAAGATTCAAATTTATCAGTGCTAATGGAAACTAGTGCACATTAGAGGACCCCCTCTTACACGTGTTGGCCATCTATGTATAGTTTGAATCCAAATAATGTTCATACATGATAGGTTATATGTGAATCAATTTTTTCTTCCAAGAACTTGTCAAGATTCAAATTTATCGGTGCTAATGGAAACTAGTGCGCACTAGACGAGCCCCTTGCGCAAGTGCTGGCCATTACATATAGTTTAAAACTCAAGAATGTTCATACATGATAGGCCATATGTGCAAAGGAATTTTTTTCCCGTGAACTTGTCAAAATTCAAGTTTATCGGTGCAAATGGAAACTAGTCCAAAAAATTACATAGAGGTCCAAGAGAACTAGACAATAACTAATAGGACCTCGCAACTTTACAAAAAGGACCCCAAAACATATAGAAGAAAATCAATCGAGTCCTTCCGGACCGCACATCGATCTCTCGCTCCGCATCCTTTCCAAGCAACTCCGTCGCCGGGGACACACCACTTGGGACGGTGTCGCCGGTAGTCGCCGGGACGAAGGAGAAGAAGGGCCTCAAGCAACGGCACATTGGCTCCGAGAAGGGCCGCCGAAAGGCCAAGATGTTCACGGGCAAGACGGATGACGCCGTCGTATGCCCCGAGCTTGTGAACGTTAGCAGACTTGACTTCCCCATTGACCGGATCCGAAGCACCGACCAAAGCAAGCCTCACCGTTAGCGCCATCACCTTGATGGCACCGGATCGGGGTTTGGCCTAGCAAGATCCGCCGATTCACCGTAGGCCAGATCTGAAGCCGATGACGAGATCCCCGACTCCATTGCGCCATTCTCGCTCATGGGAAACACTCGGATCTAAGCTTACAACAACATGAACTCCTCGGATCCAAATTAACCGACTCAACTTTGCTTATCTAAATATGGATGTATCCACACATGTTTTTACTCGAGATACATACATGTCTAAGGAAAGTTGAATCAATTAATTTAGTTCGGAGGGTGTACGATATACGTAGAGAAGTCGGCCTCGTCTCCGGCCGGCGAGGCTGCCGGAGAGAAGGGGGAGAGGAGCCAGGGGAGTGGGAGAGACTCGAGAGAGAAAGAGAAGAGGAAGAAATGAGAGCTCCCTGGGGAAGAACATTATTTTTGTCGTTCTGCTCGTAGCTTGAAACTGAAAATTTCGGCCGCGCGCCAAATCATCCCGCCGCATCCATTCGAAAATCCCGTGACCAGCTTTTACCCTTTAACCCTGGTCCGGAAGCTACAACCCACCGACCATGGAGGGCTCATTCGGTAACAATGAAATATCTTGCCTAGATCCCGAACCCTCCCCACAGGCCCACCCACCCACCAACCATTCGCCCCATTAGCTCAAAAATACTCTCACACGCCAAAGCTCTGACTCTCTACAGTACTAGATCTGCTTCGCCACCGCCATACTCCTCCACAACGTAGCCTTGATCGTGTTGGCTGTCCACCCACCTGATCCACTCTCCCGCCGCCCTCGCCACCGACGGATCTGCTTCACCGCCGACCTCGCCACCGACGGATCTGCTTCACCGCCGACCTCGCCACCGACGGATCTCGCTTCACCGCCGACCTCATCCACAAGCATAGCAATCAACGCCTTTCCCGTCGACGCACCGGATCCTCTCCAACGGAACCGTGTCTACTTCACCGCGCCCCCTCCACGAAGCCGATCTATTCCACCGACTACCTCGGCGCAAACGGCCGTATCAACTTCACCGAATCCCTTGCCGCCCAACCGAGATCTGCTTCACTAACGCCCGCTTCTACCGAAACAGGGTCGACTCATCGTCTCCCGCGTTCGCCTCCGCTGGAATGCAAGTTGCCGCCCCGTCCACCCCGCCGCAGCTTGGTTAGTACGCTGGCCCGTTAGATCGCGGTGTTTCTTTAGCCATGTTTTGTGTAGTTATTTGCAGATCTCATATGCCATTAAATTTCTTGATGTGTTACTTCGCATGAAGTTCGTTTAAATATTGTACAGTCACCAAAGCATTATCCGGTCCCTACCATCCTCGTTCATTCTACCGACACCTCGTGTGCATCCACATATTTATAGGGGACCCATTCATTTGCCGCCAACTCGTTTTTGTACCGCATGCTATTCCTTTTATAGTCATGCTATGGGCATTTCCAATCTGGTTGTTCTTATACCACGTCATTAGCTCACCGCTAGCCGCTAGCCGTTTTCTCGTGTCTCGCTATTCTTTTATCGCTTTTATAATCATGCTATGTGCATTTCCAATCTGCTTGCTCTTATACCTCGTCTTTAGCTTATAGCTATTTTTTCCATGAATGCTCCTGTCGCACCCCTTGTATAGTTATTGCTGCGTGCATGTCTGGTCTTTGTATTATCGTAGACTAACTTGTCAATGTTATTTTTCCTAGGGATTGATCATGCGAACCACTTATTAGAATATCCAACATTAACAGCGGGGACGCTAGGGAAGGTTGGAATGTGAGTTCTTGGTTGGTAACTTTGGCGCTTTACTTCCGTTATTATCTATAACCTATATGCATTGTTCCTTATGCAAGAGATAAACACTTGGAACCCCGCCATAGCAATGCCATCCATGCTTTACTATGTTTCGCCTATTTGATATGCTTGTCTTGGAGCAACCGCGAAGGTGATTTGAACCCGACATTTGGTCATTCTTAATGCCGCTTACTTTATGTGGAAAACCTTGGCATTACCCTACTCTAAATCCGAATGTCCGAAATTCGTATCTCATGCAAAGCAACATCTAGTTGGTTTTAATCTGATATCTGGTAAATATTGGCTTATTCATTTGGCAGCTCAAGTTTTTTGTTATTTGAAACCAACTGACTTGGTCTTAAATGTGATATCTAAACACAGATTAAGGACAATGGAGCAGGAGGATTAGCATTTCACTTGTGGCTGAACCTAAAATGACAGGCATGTCGACCACGACTAGTGCACGCAAGAGAAGGACCCGCAGCGAGCCAGTATGTTCTGCTACATGTCGTTATCCGATCTCTACATTGCGTAATACATGTTTGAATAGTTAATTATTGTAACTATTTTTGCAATATTACCGTAATGCAGCTTTAGTGAAGCAGATCATCATTAGAAGATAGTCGCCAAAGCGACCCCGTGCAACATTATGATGTAAGTCTCGCTTAGTACAAGTTCCATACATTGTCTTATTTATGCAACTTGTTATTATCTTATATCTACATTGCATAATAAATGTTTGAATAGTTCACCGTTGTAACTATGTTTGCAATATTACTAGAATGCAGCTTGTAATGAAGAAGTCCTTAGTAGAAGATAGAGCGCAAAAAGGTTCCAGCGTGAGCCTATGCAACGATATAATGTAAGTCCGCGCTTAGTACTTGTGACTATCTCATATCGACAATGCTTAATACATGTTTGCATAGTTCATCGTTTAACTCTTTTTGCATTATTATCGAATGCAATTCCGATGAAGCAATCTTCATTAGAAGAGAGGCCCACAAAAAGTTCTCGATCTTTGTTCCGATGCATCCTCTCATAGCCGTCAACCTAGACCATTCTTTTCATCAAACAAGTGAACATCTCAAGGCCGTACTTTATAAAAGACATGGTATTGCTGCTTTAAGGTCTGTAGCTGATATGTTGACCAAGAGTACACAAGATTCAATCAAGGCGATTACCAAATGTCAACGTGTTATTGATGATGCTAATAGAAGTCCTCAATGATTCTATGTAATTTTTTTTATTTGGGCACATTAATTGCCTTGTAATTTTTCTAGTTATTTTATTTGTGTATGTAATTGTGTGTATCATTGATATCGTATTTTAGGCTCATGAAATTTAATGTAAGTTGACTAGTCAAACAACCAGGGCCCTATAACGCATTGGGCCGGCCCATTGACAGTAGTGTGGGACCCACTTACATTTTGGGCCTGGCTCACTTACTTATCGGGCCGGCCCGTTATCAGAAAGTGGGACCCACTCGTGCTTTTGGCCCGGCCCACTGTCTTGTTGGGCCGGCCCACTTGCTACATGATGGACCCCACATACTAAATGGGCCGGCCCTTTAAGAGGAAAGTGGGACCCACCTGTGTTTTTGGCCCGCCCACTAGCGTGTTGGGCCGGCCCACTTGCTATATGGTGGACCCACATACTAAATGGGCCGGCCCTTTAACTGGAAAGTGGGACCCACCTGTGCTTTCGGCCCGACCCACTATCTTGTTGGGCCGGCCCACTTGCTATATGGTGGACCCCACATACTAAATGGGCCGACCCTTTAACTGGGAAAGTGGGAACCACTCGTGTTTTTGGCCCGCCCACTATCTTGTTGGGCCGGCCCACTTGCTATATGGTGGACCCCACATACTAAATGGGCCGGCCCATTAACGAGAAAGTGGGACCCACTCGTGCTTTTGGCCCGGCCCATCGGCTTGGTGGGCCGGCCCATTTGATCTAATGTGGACCCCACGTACTAAATGGGCCGGCCCGATAGCAGAAAGTGGGACCCACATGCTAACTGGGCCGGCCCAATAACTTCTTGGGCCGGCCCACTTGCTTTAAGGTGGACCCTACTTGGTAAATGGGCCGGCCCGATAACAGGAAAGTGGGTCCCACATGTTTTTTGGGCCGGCCCTTTTGCTTGTTGACCGGTCAAATGAGTGCATTCGGCCCGGCCCACATGCTTAGTGGGCCGGCC
Organism: Lolium rigidum; assembly: GCF_022539505.1. Taxonomy (NCBI): domain Eukaryota; kingdom Viridiplantae; phylum Streptophyta; class Magnoliopsida; order Poales; family Poaceae; genus Lolium; species Lolium rigidum. Next base: position 112,902,775 of record NC_061513.1, on the reverse strand, counting down.
CATTAATGTTTTGACCAGTCAACCTTAGAGGTTAAGCCCGGCCCACGTAACTAATGGACCAGCCCAGCTATATAGTTGACCGGTCAAACTAAGTCAGCCGGCCCGGCCCGCAAACTTAATGGGCCGGCCCGCTTAAGACGTGGCAGGCCTCGTGTGGGCCTACCATCTACCACGGGTTTCAGCCGGTTAACGCCGTTAACCGCGGCTAACGGCGTCCGCCACGTGTCGGCTTGCATGACGTCGGTAGTCAACGGGCTCCCGAAACACTTCGCAACGGTCCGATTTTCCGTGGCGGAAGGGCGCCCAAGTGCGACGGACCGAAAAAACCGTCGTAGGACTTTGCCTGATGCACTTTAGACAACAGAACCCATATCGTCGGGTTAGGCCCATAGGCGACGAAAAATACCCCTTAGCGGACGATTTTGAGACGTTGTCTATCAGAACTTTTCTTGTAGTGGCAGTCAAGAAAGGCAAGTTCATCGCTTGGTCATGCCATTTGAGTATTTTTATCTAATTACTTGCAAAGTACTATACTTATCACTCTTGCATGAAAAACCAAAAATAATAATTTCATAACTATGAATATGACTATGTGGTGGGCAATGAAACCATGGTATGAGTCCGGTGGAGGTTCCATTGCAATGGGTTTATATTCACATAGGATTAACAACAAATACCGTTCAATGGTTCTTGCGCCGTAATACCCGTGTTTACCATAAGATCTGGAGTGGGACGGAGTAGTCAACTGTTCTTTTCCCTCTTGCATACCAACGGGTACAACTGCAGGTGGCCAGCATGTACATGCTTAGGCAGGGAGGAAGCCCCTGGGGACTGATACGTCTCCAATGTATCTATAATTTCTGATGTTCCATGCTAGTTTTATGACAATACCTACATGTTTTGCTCACACTTTATATCGTTTTTATGCATTTTCCGGAACTAACCTATTAACAAGATGCCGAAGTGCCGCTCTCGTTTTCTGCTGTTTTTGGTTCCGTAAAGGCTGTTCGGGCAATATTCTCGAATTCGACGAAACAAAAGCCCAAGGCCTTATTTTCCCCGAAATGTTCCAGAACACCGAAGGAGAGCTGGAGGGGGCCAAGGGGGACCCACACCATAGGGGGGCGCGGGTCCCACCCTGGCTGCGCCGCCATGTGGTGAGGGAGCCCTGTTGCCCCTCCTACTCCGCCTCTTCGCCTATAAAACCTCTCGTGACCTAAAAACCCGACACCAATGGACGAAACTCCAGAAAGACTCCAGGGACGCCGCCGCCATCGCGAAACTCCGTTTCGGGGGACAGAAGTCTCCGTTCCGCACGCCGCCGGGACGGGGAATTGCCCCCGGAGTCATCTCCATCGACACCACCGCCATCTTTATAGCCATCGCTGTCTCCCATGATGAGGAGGGAGTAGTTCTCCCCCGAGGCTGAGGGCTCTACCGGTAGCTATGTGGTTCATCTCTCTCTCACATGGTGTGATCTTTATGTGATCATGAGCTTTGTATCACTATTAATCTATGTGCTACTCTAGTGATATTATTAAAGTAGTCTATTCCTCCTCCATGATGTAATGTTGACAGTGTGTGCATCATGTAGTATTTGGCGTAGGTTATGATTGTAATCTCTGTAGATTATGAAGTTAACTATTACTATGCACTCTAGAGGTTACTTTAATATGAACTCCGGATTCACTCTCCACGGTGTGACGGTGACAGTGTGCGCATCGTGTGTGATTCCTTTATGAAGTTGTGGAGCTTGTTTATTCCGGCTTGAGGGTGCTCTTGTAGCCCTACACAATGAATGGTGTTTGTTATCCAACAAGAGAGTGTGAGAAAGTAGCATAAGTGAAGAGAAGTTATTTATTTATGTGATCATTGTTGAGAGTGTCCACTAGTGAAAGTATGATCCCTAGGCCTTGTTTCCATATATCGAATCACCGTTTCCAAAAAGTTCTGTTACATGTTTACTTGCTGCCATATTTATTTCAGATTGTTATTACCACTCATATTCATCCATATCACTTGCATCTTACTATCTCTTTGCCGAACTAGTGCACCTATACATCTGACAAGTGTATTAGGTGTGTTGGGGACACAAGAGACTTCTTGTATCGTAATTGCAGTGGTTGCTTGAGAGGGATATATTTGACCTCTACCTCCCTGAGTTCGATAAACCTTGGGTGATTCACTTAAGGGAAACTTGCTGCTGTTCTACAAACCTCTGCTCTTGGAGGCCTAACACTGTCTACAGGAATAGAAGCGTGCGTAGACATCAGGGACAAAGCCCATTGCTTCTACTGCAGGATGTAACTATGATGGATTGTAACAGCCTTGCCCAGGATTGATCGTATGAGTCAGTCGAGGCCAGTGGATTACAAAAGGGTGGGTATGCGGGGTCGCGGGAAGGCCTAGTGATTGACTATGACTTATACCTGGCCTCACACCAAGGAAGTGTGCACGAGAATCATGACTCGGTTGGTAACAAGGATAAGATCTCTTATGTGTAAAGTAACGCACCTCTGCAGAGTGTATCAAATTGTGGCTTGTCACTCCCTGTTCCGGGTTTGGAACTGCGAACGCTGCTAGAAAGGAACTCCATGAAGTTCTAGACACCCGGTAAAGGTTGTCGGACATAGCTCTTCAGAATAAAAGCAACTTTTTGAAGAAATGTTTACAAAAACTTGCATTGCCTACGACTTTGTGGTCCATGACTGTAGCTAGTGCATTAAACACCTCTTTCTTATAATGAACTTGTTGGGTGCGCTCGTACTCATCCCTCTTTGAATCTCATGCTTAGATCTGAAGGCATTAAAGGAGAATCTACAGTGCAACTCGAAGACCGAGGAGTCAACCAATTACTTCAAGAGACATGATCCTGCCAGAGGAGTCCAACACCACATCCACCTTCGAGAAAAACCTAGATTAGCAGTAGAAGGGAATCATTTCCCTAATCCTAGAACCTAAATAAATAGAGTTGATCTATCGTTCTATAGTAAGCCAAGTATCTCTCTAGATAGAGTTCGTTATAGATTAGACTACGAGTCGTTCTTCTGGAATTTATTTGCAGTTTTACCTTATTGTAAAGTAGGAGGTTGTGTGGATCTTATGTAAAGAGTCTGTGTGTAATCCTATAGACATAGCTTGGACCCGCATATGTTTTTGTTGTACCACTCTAAGAGATGTAATACTAGTGGAACGGTGTTTCATTGGTGTTATATCAATGACTTACATACTACACCATGCAGTGGTATGCTGGGTCACCACAGCTAATGACGAGTACCCGAATGGTAATGCCCACATTAGTTGTCGCGTCCGTCATTCGGGCTTGATCTAAGTCTGGGTGGGCCATGGCTCTGGCTCGCACTCTAGGCTCAAGGGCGCATCTCTGGAGCATGAATGGCGCAAAAACGATGGTGGCTGGTCGGCATGGGGGTCCTCCTCTGAGCCCATGCGGGTTGGTCGTGGAGCCGGTGGTGGCCAATGTGCCTCTCTTCTTTGACGGTGAGGCCGATGGTGACTCTCTCCATCCTACTTTTATGTCTCAAGCTGGCGCCTTGCATCCTCGCACACCATCTCCAGCCAACACTTTGGGAGGTATTGAGTTCTTGATCTATGGTCGGAGGTGACTCTCTCCATCCTGTTGCCGCGTATCTAGTCATCGTCTTGTGTCCTCGCGTACCATCTCCAGCCAGCCCTTTGGGCGGGACCGGGGCCTCGATCTATGGTCGGGGTGAAAGCCCTGCTCGATTGCAGCAAATGCTAGCCGCGGCGACGCCAGGTGCCGCTACTCCTTGGGGGTGCGGTCATGGCGTGTATCGTGTCTTCCTCTTGTCATGTGCCAGGGGAAACCCTAGGTTCTAGTTATCGGACCAGGCGACGTTGCTGCCACGACATCATGATCTTCTCGAAAATGTCAACGCTGCCCAGAAGGGCTCAATGTTTTGGAGCGTGGGTTGGCGAGGTGCTGCCAGTGTTGAGTGATGCTCAGGACGTGAGCTGCATGGGCGGAATGCACACCATGGTGTACGCTTCTTAGCCGTTTAGTAGGGGACTTGGCAAGGAGAGGTCTTCATCGACAAGCATTTGCGGAGGGTGTGTTTTAAGCCGATTGGCGTTGTATCGTGTTGGGTGCGTGGAGTTGTAACATTCCTGACTTTGTATCGGTTATCTTGGCATTTGTATTTTCTGTATATGAGTAATGCACATTCTAGCATGTATTATTGAAAAAAAAGGTTAATTTCAAAGATGGCTATCATGCCATCACTGTTGACATTACTGCACGGGAACCACCTTTACAGGTGAGATGTTGTCTCATTGATTTTTTCTGTTATCAAATGGACCACCAGTCAGTGGCTACAGTGTCATCGTCGTCCTGTTAATCAGCCCATGCGGATCACGTCAAAACAGGTCGCTCTCCCCGACAGCCCGGCCGGAGCGACGAAGAAAGGGAAAGGGTGGCCGCCAGGAGTCCTTCGGCGAGGACACATATTGACATAACACTACTGTGGCTGAAAGAAGAGAAGAAATATGAGGGCAGCTTCCGTTGCGCTTGGAAGGAACAGACTTGTAGCAGTTGACAGCGAGGAATCGTGGCGATGCTTTGCAGATCGCATAGCGTCGTGGTCAACAAGCCCTAGACTAAGCAAGTCCAGAGGGATTAGGCTGTCCGTTTAATATATTTAGGTGTTGACCACCGACCTTTCACGCCACGCGGAGAGGTTTGACGAGGTAGTATTTGCTGAGGGCTTTTGCTGAGATGTGTGAAGACGAAGGGAAACTCACATGGGCATGCATCTTCCAAACTTGCCAGCCACTGGCACTTATTAGCGACGGTACGTGTTGATTGATGATGCAAATGGACTGAATACACCTACCGGCCCCCGGTCCACAACTCCGTGGCGTCGAGCGGCGCATACGACTGGAGCTGAAGACATTTTTGTATCGCCGGGTACCAAACTGTCAAACTCCATTAAGAAGACAGTAGTACTGAAGATGCGTTTGGACTCAATGGTACAGCGGACACTGGTACCACTACCAGTCTACCAGTACCGCCCCCCACACGATAGTACAGTACATTCTTGCAATACGGGGTACACAAATTAAAGGAGATCGAGGTAGCGTATGGATGAATCTTTCAACTTAATTGGATTCAAGGCGTTTGCTCGCTCGCTCGGTCGGCCGGGCATGGATCGCATGAAAACGACAGGTGCTTCTACGCGGTCGTCACTCCTGTCCCGTCCGGGCCATCATGTGATGTGCCGACGTAGGTATCGGTGCTCCCGTTTTTTTCGACAAAGAGTATATATTAATATCAGAGATACCAATTACATCCAGCTTTCCGCAACAACGCATCGTCTTCTGACGACATTACTGGATGACACGTACTAAAAAAGAAAGAAGAATTACCAAAAAGAAAAGCCCCGCTACAATGATCTAATCTTTTAAACAACAAGACTAACACCACCATGACAAGCACCGGAAGTTCAGACTTCTCCAAAAACGACGCCTCCAAGAAGGTAACAAGTGCACCAGCATATGTCGTCGCCCGATCATAGATCTTAGGTTTTCACCCTGAAGAAAATCTTCACTCTCAAAACAATGCCTTCAACAAGGACATTGCCAGGCACAACCAATTAAGACCAGACCTTGGATTTTCACCCTGAAAGTAAGATCGGTGCTCCCGTGAGCCCACACTTCTCTTGTTACATTACATTACATCCCTTCACTCGCTCAGTCGCTCCTCGATTGCAAGTTCACGCACGCTTCCATCATTAATCCTCACCGTTGGTGGTTTCACGGACGCTCCCCTAAACATAACGGCTAATTGTACCGGTGTACTGTGCGATGTCTCAATTGTTCCATTACCACGTAGGACGGTACGAGTACGCGCGTACGTCCGCAAGTTGTCTGGAGAAGAATGGCCTTGGTAGCTGGTGCACTGCCCGTGACTCGTCGTACATTACTGCCTTCCAAATTCGCAGCCGTGCATCCGTCCATGTGTACGCTATCACGCGACTGTTACGCGGACTCTGGTACAAAACGTAGGTTTAACTTAATTGACAGCTCTGGTAAGCCACGCCGACCAACCTTAGGTTCGTCGCCACCACACCACAAGTCATGCCTCACTGGATTCATCCACACAATCCAACTTGTCTCCTTCGTGTCGCAACTGATTGATCAGGCGCGTGCGTCCATGCTCCAACTAGGCTTCACTTATTTTGGTTCTTGCGGAGAGAGTTGCTGTGGATCTCGAGGATGGAGAAGGTACCATTCTCTGCTAGTGTCACTTTCACTTAGGGTCGAAGCGAAGATCAGGACCGCGCGCCCACGTACTAATGCGCCAGACTGTGAGCGTGCTTCAGTTAAGCAATCTCATCTTTCACACGAAATAAGTTCCAGCAAACAGAAATAAGCTTGGATGAGGCTGGTGCCAATGCATAGCCTCACTCTCACCCGCCACGTCAGTTTTTTTCCTCACTCTCACCCTACTCTCACCCCACTCTCATCCCACGGTGCCAGTGCACGGGCTATAGTGCCAGCTCTCACTTCTCTCTCCTCCACATCAGCTTTTCTCTCTCCTCGACATCAGCATTTCTTTTTTCAGATTACAACATTAAAAATAATGCACGGAAATTATTTTATTGAACTAAAATTGTTACCGATTACATCATTAAAAAATCATATAAAAATTTGAAAAGATTACATAAAAATTTGAAAAAATTACATAATCTAAGCATTAGCCCACACATGCTCAATCAAATCATGCTGGAGCTGTGTATACATCGGTGAGTCCCTCATTTCGTTGTCCATCCGAATCCCGGGTGCTAGGCTTGGTGGTGCATGGTTGTGTATTGCGAGGCCGACATTGGAATCAGCTGTCTCATAGATGTTCTCCAAATTTGTACCACGCTCATCGTCGATGATCATGTTGTGCGGAATGACACATGCACGCATGATCAACCCAAGAGTACGCCTCGAGTAGGAGCGTCCCGGAATCGCTAGAATGTTGAACCTAGCCTTCAAGACTCCAAAGGCACACTCGACATCTTTGCGCCAGGCTGATTGAGCAGCAGTGAACACTCGCCGCTTTTCACTTTGTGGAAGAGTAACACCTTTCATGAACACCGGCCATGAGGGGTAGATGCCGTCGGCAAGGTAGTAACCATAGTTGTACTCGTGTCCATTCACCGTGAAGTTCACTACGGGTGCTTCTCCCCTAAGCACATCGCTGAACAACGGCGACCGGTTGAGTACATTGAGGTCGTTGTTGGACCCGGCCACTCCAAAAAAGGCATGCCGGATCCAACGATCATACGACGCAACGGCTTCTAAGATTATGGTAGGGTGTTTGATGTCTCCCTTGTGAATTGACCAAGCATGAGCCACCGGGCAGTTCCTCCACCGCCAATGCATGCAATCGATGCTCCCTAACATGCCCGGAAAGCCACGCTCCTCGGCTTTCGCTACCGTACGCCGAGTATCCTCGACAGTTGGTCGACGGCAAAACGTCTCCCCGTAACAGGAAATGATGCCTTCACAGAATCTATCTAGACAATCTGATGAAGTTTGTCTAGCTAACTTAAGCCACTCATCTATCGTATCTGCAGCGGCTCCATAAGCCGCAGTACACTTTTGTAGGGAAGAAAAACCAGCACGGTTGAGAGCATCAAGTCTTTGGGTGAAATACGGAGAGTATTCACCCAATCTATCCACAATGCGCAGAAAAAGGGATCGCCTCATCCGATACCTTCGCCGAAAGAAGCTCGGAGGATAATTGCAGTCGTCGGCGAAGTAGTCCTCGAAGAGCCGATCGTGGGCACCCGCACGATCACGCTCGATGAACTCTCGACGGCGTCGCCGCCGTCTTGGCTCCGCCTCCTCGTTGAGCATCTCCTCCTCATACTCCGCCTGGAATGCATCGATCAGATCACCCTCCATTCCGTCGCTCGAACTGCTGCTAGACGAAGACATGGCGTTGAGAGGAGTGGAAATGGAGAGTGGAGGAGATGAATTTTTGTGTGGAATGAGTGAAACCATATGGGGGTATTTATAGGGGGTGGGGATGAATTTTTGGGGTTTTTTGAACCAGCAACGGCTACCCCAACGGCTAGCTGACGTGGACGAATCAGATCGCGCCACGTCAGCTAGCCGTTACGCCCTCTCGCCCCTCTCCCGCCCGCCTCTCGCCCCTCTCCCGCCCCCCTCTCGCCCCCACTCTCGCCTCCCTCTCCATGCCAACGCTGCCGCCCCACTCACGCCCGCCTCTTGCCTCCCTCTCGCCCCCAACGCAGGCGGTAGCCGGGCGGGAGGGGGCGATACCGCCGGGCGCCCGCGCCGCCGCCTCCCTCTCTCGTCTCGCCCCTCTCCCGCCCTCTCTCGCCCCGCCTCGGGCGATACCGCCCCCACTCCCGCCCCCAATGGCACCAGCCTGATGACGAAGCCGAGCTCCACTGAGCTCTTTACTTCGAAAAATAGAAAGTCATGTTTATAAGTTCCAAATTTCTAACAAGACTTTGGGTAACGATGTATCCTACAAACGTGCAAGATCTCAATGAGAGGGTGTGGTGTATAGTCCATGGAGGATTTTTTTTCTTAAAAGAAATCGTGGCCATTAGCACCTCTCCAAAATAAAAATGTATATAGGAATATGGGGCCTCTCCATAATTTCCAAAAAATAGGGTAATTCTTGTAGAATTTTGGGCTCTTTTCAGGACCATTTGCATACTTTCAAAGTGTAGGGACCTTTCCATAAAATCTAAGGTAGACCGAGGGCTTATTTATGATTCTGGAGACGTTTAGGGTCTTTGCTGCAAGAAACCTCACCTTTCAAAATTACTTTTGCTATTTTCAGCAAAGATGATGCTCTTTCGGTACAAAAAATAGCATCGTGGGGAAATTTATGGTAGTTTGGAAAGGTGGAGCCTTTTCACATACCTATTCCACCATGAGGCTAAAATTAACTTCTTTGCTCGAATTTTAGACTACCCACCTAAAATCTGAAAAATGTTGGTACATGTTTACTTTATCCCAATATAAGAGTCCCCTTGAGTCGTAGTCACATTTTGTGGTTACGAGTCATAATTGTTGACCTTGAGGTCTTGGTCTTTGATAAATGTCCGCTTTATACGTCCCTTTCGAGACTCTTCATAAGGCATCAAGCAAATAGGAACATGCTTGCAGTTTTGGAGAAGCCTAGGGTCTTCCTTACAAGAAATTGAGGCCATTGACCACTTTCCAAAATTGTACAAAGGAATATGGGGCCTCGTCCTAATATGTAGAAATTTTGGTGATTCCCATAGAATACTAGGCTCCTTCCTTGCCCATTTGCAATTTTCTAGAAGTCTAGGACTATTTGATAAAAAAAATCAAGCTACTAGAGTACATTTTTTATTTATTTTGGAGAAGCCTATGGACTTCGCCACTAGAAACCGGAAATCTTGATTTTTTTTGCTATTTCGGGCAAAGATGAGTCTCTTGGCACAATTGTGAGCCGCGTGGATCGAGTCAGTTAGCAACTTATTTTTGGCTAGAAGAAACTTATTAGGCCAAATTTTAGATGGCCTACCCGAAAACCCGAAAAGGTAGGTTCACAACTCTAGGCCGACATTTCCTATTCGTCGCCTAACATAGGAGTGATTTGCTTCCGCCCAGTGGCAGACCTATGTATTTTTTTTTTGCGAGAAAGCACTGATTATATTAACCAACGGTTCTTACAGAACAGCCCAGAGCAAAGATAAAAATTACAACTAGGTCCCTCTGGACCCCGATGCCGTATACGAAGACGAGAACGTCACGCCGGCGCGCCGCCGCACCACCTTCCCTCAGCCTTGGAACGGAAGGATCCCCTGCACGGACGGGAAGTCGACGCCACTCGGCTCGAGAGAGCCTCCGCCCTGCTTCGTCTCCGCCACCGACGAGGTCAACACCAACAGCCACCTTCTTCTTCTTTATTCCCCAGATCCGGCACCACACAGGATCTGGCCGGGGCACGAGGCACGGCGCGGATCCACCGATTCGCAGGCGCCAGGCATGCCGGTGAGCCACCACGGAGCTCCACGAAGCGCCGGAGTCGGAGAAGACACCCACCTGCATAGGAAGCAAAACCGACAGCCCCTTCTTCTCCAAGGCGCCGCCGGCTGCAGCCCCACCCTCAACTACCCTATCTACAGAAACAAAACTGGGCCATGGCCCGCCCAGCTCAACCCAAAACACTTAATAGTGGGAAGAAAAAATGGCTCAAAAATACAAAAATATATGGTATTCTTTGGGCTGGCCCGCCCAACAGTTGTGATGTAGTTTCGCTACTGCTCCCGCCTCAAGGTTTTTGATGAAGGTTCGGGGCCCATTTACATGGTACTACATCTGTTTTGGGAAGCTTCTAGAGGTTTCCTGCAGTTTTCACGGGTTTTATTGGTTTTTCCCTAGTTTCTGATGGGTTTTCTCGATTTTGACCGCTTTTTCACGGTCTTTCTGTTTTCCTTCTATTGTTTGTTTTATTTTCCCTTTTTTTTATGTAATACCATTCTATTTTTTATGTTTTTTTACTTTACCTTCTATATGCTATTTTTGAAAAATTTAGGTTTGAAAATGGTTCAAATATTAAAATGCCATATTTAAAAATATTGAATTTAAATTGTTCTTTTAAAAATTGTTTAAATTTGAAAAGTATCAAGATTTTAAAATTCGAATTATTTAAATTGATCAAAATTTGAAATTTAAAATTCAAAATTTGTTCATATTTTACAAATTTTAAATCTAAAAATATTCAATTCAGACAGTTGTTCAATTTTGAAAAAAGAAAAGGTAAAATGGAAAACAAAATAATAAAACTATAAAAAATGAAAAGATAAAAGAAAAAAAATAAAAAGAAAACAATACCTATTAGGCGGGCCGTATCCGGAGCGGCCGAGGAAAACCGCTGCAGACGGGAGCGAAATGCTCCCACAGCATGCGGCAAATAGGGCCCCCCTCTCTTGGCCTTGTCCACAATCAGTACTTCTACAACTAGACTTGAAGTGTGCCGTTAAACTTGCTTCCATTTTTCCCGGTAGGAGTAGGGGCCTTTTCAGTTCACCTTTTTTTTTTTTTGAGGGAAACTACCGTCCATTAAGATGCAGCATGGACCTCTCTCATTACATGAAAAGTAAAATCCACAGGGGGTAAGCCCAACCACACATGGCGTCCAGCTGAGAGCGTCGTCGCCATACAAGCAAGGTTGTGTGCGTCGGTATTTGATTTCCGGCCTTCATGGCGGAAGGAGACACCCCCTCTCTACCTCGCCATCTGCTGAACTTCCTTGATAATGTGATTGAACCGCCCCAGAGTAGAGCCTGCTAGTCCCTGCACCACTTCCATGCAGTCCGAAGCAATCATCACGTCGCCAATGCTCAGGTCCGCCGCCAGCGCCAGGCTCTCCCGGCAGGCCATCGCCTCCAGACTTCCCGGGTCCGTGACACCATCATACACCACGGCTGACGCCCCTAGGAAGGCACCCTCTGGCGACCAACAAACAGCGCTGGCCGAGCCCCTGCACCTCGTCTTGGCTACAGCTCCGTCAGTATTGATCTTGTACTGTCCCAACGGAGGAGGCAACCAACGCGGCACCGTCGCCTGTGCTCCACCCGAGACCTTCTCCTTTTTATTCTCGCACTCTCCTAGATCCTTTATAAATGACTCGATGAAACAATGTGTCGATAGAGGGCTCTGGTAAATCTCCTCATGGATCGCCTTCCGCCGCGCATGCCATAACGCCCAAAGGGTGATCACCATATGCACGAACTCTGCCTGGCCGAGAGTTTTCATCATCACAAACAACCACTGTCTGGTTGAGGGTTCAGCCGTAAGACTGATGTGCTCCACAATGGATGACTCTGTCAAGGCCCAAACACAACGCGACATATTACACTCGATGAGTGAATGGCGCCAAGAGTCCTCCTGCCCACATATCGAGCAGCATGGAGATGGAGCCATATTTCTTCTGTGACGAACATCACCGGTGGATAAGGAGCAATGAGCCAGCCTCCACAAAAATATGCGCACCTTAGATGGTACTTTGCACTTCCAAAGGTCAGTCCACTCCTTTCCCTCCGTCTGAGACGACGACGCCGCCGGTCGCCTCTCAACATAATCCTCTCGAGCCTTTTTAACAGTAACCAAAGCTCTGTATGCTGATCTTACGGAGAATACCCCAGACTTTTCGAAATGCCAAGCCCAAAAGTCCTCCTGCACACGCATACATAAAGGAATTCCTCTAATTACTTCCACGTTCATAGGGAGAAAGAATTCATGTAGCTTCTCCACGTTCCACGCAGCAGTACTGCGATCAATGTAGTCACTTACTAGACCTGGAGCATCTGCCTTGATTGGTGCAACCGGGGTGAGACGCACATCCCTCGGTAGCCAGTTGTCGTGCCAATCATCAGTGGTGGTACCATCACCAATCCTACGAATCAAGCCCAACTTCAAGGTATCTCGCCCTTCAAGGATCGCCCTCCATATCTGGGACGGATGTGACCCCAACCTAGCTGACAGAAGATCCGTACCAGGGAAATACACCGCCTTTAGCACTCTTGCGCTCAACGAGGACGACTCCTGAAGAAGGCGCCAAGCCTGGCATGCAAGAAGTGAGAGGTTGAAGAGTTCGATGTCACAGAACCCCAGCCCTCCCATATGCTTCGGTTGGGTCATCTTCTCCCATGACACCCAACTCGTTCTCCGTTTTCCCACTTTGCTGCCCCACCAAAATTTCCCCAGCATGTCATTGATATGATCACACAACCCCTGAGGTAGTTTGAAACATGACATTGAAAAGGTTGGCACTGCTTGCGCGATAGACTTAATAAGGATCTCCTTCCCGCCCACCTTGCTCCAACCATCCCAACACCTTCTTCCAAACCTTATCTTTCAGGTATTTGAAAGCCCCATTCTTGGATCGGTCCACTCCTGATGGCATACCAAGATATTTCTCGCTCAGAGTTTCCCTGTGAACATCGAGCTCATTTTTGACACTCTCTTTAATAGCTGTTGGACATCTCTCTTACTAAAGAAAATAGAAGATTTATCCATATTAATTCGCTAACCTGATGCATCACTCCCTCCGACGCATATAAATGCCTTTTCAGTTCACCTATGAATGGGAGAACGAGCCTTCCAGGCCCAACCCAAGTAGCCTACTGAGTTAGCTTTTTTTGTGTGTGTGTCTGAGTTAGCTTAGCCTAGCCAGTGTGGTGTTTCCGAATTCTTGCTTTCAAAACGAGGCAAATATCAAGAGAGTGCTAAGACCGACTATTTGTATTTACTTGGACAAATACCAAGTTTGCTACGAAGTCCATGGTCTACGTACACTCCGCTTTACTCGGTGAGTGCTAAGACCGACTATTTGTATTTACTTGGACAAATACCAAGTTTGCTACGAAGTCCATGGTCTACGTACACTCCGCTTTACTCGGTGATTAGCTCATTTTGGACTAGACTAGACTGGAAAATTAGTGTTGTCAAAGCAAAGGTTGTCCATCCAGATCTGGGCTCTGCGGTGCGGACACAGAGTCGAGTGCGCTCACGCAGCTGTGGAGGTAGGAAAAAGTCCAAAATAAACCTTAAAGTTGTAGGCAAAAGATAAATCGAATCTCGAAGTCGGAATCCCTGAAATTGGCACTCTGAACTCTGTAATCCTGATCTATTTAGGACCCTGAGTCCCTTTGCCAAACGGGGTTCGGTGACGCGGCTAGGATTTCGGTTCGGAAGAGAGAAGTGACCGAATGGATGCACGTCTGGGCCAAAATAAGTTGGGCCACTTGAGTCAGGCCCATTTGTCGTCTCCATTTAGCGCAGCAAGCAGCCCACACCCAGGTCAGTCTAGGTGTCGTGTGGTATTCTTCCTTAGCTTCTAGACGGCCATGGCGACGGGCAGTTGATGGACGGCGGCAACGATCGTGACCGTTGGAGATCGATCGTGAGGTGTTCACCTCAAGCTGCCTCACAAGGCTGCACATTTCCAGCGCTGACTTGTTCCCCGGTTTCTTTAACCAGCTCGAAACAGGCTGCCCAGCACTGGAGTATCTGTTTGCCTCATCATGGACCATGAGATTTTCTCCAAGACGCTCAAGGTTCTCATCCTCTCTGAACAAGTTGCGTTCGATGACCAGGCTTCTATTTCGGCTCCAAGTCTCATTTATCTGTCCATTGAGGGTGACATTCGAGGGAGCAGGCTACCTATACTAATTACTAAAGAACATGGCATCTCTAGAGGCCGCATCAGCCGTGATTTCGGGAGCATTCACAGATTGTGATGCTGATGGCATCAGGCAGTTCTGGGAGGCCTCTCTAATGTTACAAGTTTGGATTTCGGTTACTGGGATCAAAAAGTAAGCTTCTGCAACCTCACAAGACACACGCCTCTCGGGTTGCCCCCTCCAGGCGACCAGGGAGGCGAAACCCTAGTCGCGCCGCCGCCTCCCCCGGCCGTCCTCTACCTCCTCGTCGCCCCTAGAGGCGCCGCCGGGCTAAGCCCACGACGCCGGTGAAGGGGGCGGCGGGGATCTGGGCCCTCGCCCCCCGTGCGGAAGATCGGTGGAGGAACTTCGCGCTGGGTTCGCCGTGGCCGGTGGGGCTGCTCGGTGGCTCTCCCGTCGCCGTTGGCTGGCCTCTGGCCTAGCCGGAGGTAAGGGAGGGTGCTGCCGGCGGTGTCCTCGGAGGGGACTCTGGACCTCAGGGCGGCGGCCCTGATCTGGTGGACGGCGCCGGCTCTGCGGCGAGCGGTGGCTGTGAGTGCTTGCCCTCCTCTCTGGTCGTGCGGACGGCGGAGGGGTGGCGGGCGTCCGGTGTGGCCGGGAGCTGCCGCCGGCCTCTCGTGCCTCGTCCCCGAAAGATCCCCTTTTCCGGCCGGTGAAACCTGCATCCCATGGTCAGATCTGCTTGCTCTGGTTTGCTGGATGGTGGCGGGAGGCTCGGGACCGGGGAAACCTGTGGCCGGCGGTGGCCACGACGTTGGCGACGCTCCTGGCGCCGTTTCCCTCCTTGGAGGCAGCGTTGAGATCCCTTGTTTCTTCCCCACCCACACCCCTGCCCGGGGTGAAAACCCTATTTCCTCGTGTGGGCGTTGGCGGCATTGCGATGGCGTTCCCTTCCTGGAGGCTTCGTCTGAGGATTGCAGGGGTGGTTGGCGGGTTTCGGTTGGTCGTGGTGGTGCTTGGCAGTGCGTTCTCTCCTTTGTCAACCCTGCGCTTGGCCAGGTTGATGCTCTTGTTTGCCGGTCTTCGTGGTGCGCCGACGCCCAGCAGCTTGCGTCCTCCTCATGGTGGTGCCGAGGAGGCTAACGACGCTCGTCGGGAGCTCTCTGTTAGTAGCCGACTTGCCCACTTCCATGTTCTTTGGGTGTTCTTACTATGGTTTGCTCTTGGGAGAGTTTCTCTGTTTGCCGACGGCGGCGCTCTTTGGACCGGGGCGAGAGGGAAGGGTCCCTCTTCGGAGTCAGAGGCCATGAGTTGGACACTAATCACTCTTCTGGAAGCTGGCGAGCTCGTTCCTTCCGCTGATGGTGCTTCCTTCTAGCTTTGTTTCTTCCTCTGGTGTCTGCTCGGGTAGACGATGGCCTTAGTGTTCATAGTTTGTGCTTTTCTCTTTGGTTTGTAAGCTGTGTATGCCTTGTTGCACTCTGTATCTGCCGTTTTGGCTTTATTAATTTAAAGCTGGGCTTTGGCCTTATGTTTAAAAAAAGTAAGCTTCTTGATTTCACATCACTGTCCATGATGCCTTTTTTTTCGTACATCTCATTGATTTTGAGATATACCTAGGCATGTCTTGTTTTGTTGTTGTTGTTGTCTTGACCCCTCTCTATTAAACAAGACAACTCATTGCATACTATAAGTGCAAACCTAGCATCTTGATAATGATAGGATGATCAATATTGTCTCGTGTCCACTAAATATATTCTATTTCATATACTCATTTTGTACATTCACAACTTGTTGATCAACATATTTTAGTCTGACTTTAAATTCATAATAAAACTTAATCATTTCCTAATCATTCTTACTACAATATCTGGGTTATATTGTAGCTTCAGTTAGCATTCCTTTGAAAAGATGTGAAACATATGAGGCAACATATGAATGTAAAGTGTTTAAGCTATTGCTGTGACTCACAACTCTTATGAAACACAAAACAGGCTGGACCGGTATAACAGATTATCATGGGAAGTGTTATAAATGCGACAAGCAAATAACGAAGAACGATAAAAGAAAACGCAGCGGAGACACGATATTTAACGTGGAAAACCCCTTCCAACACAGAAGGGAAAAAAACTACGGACGCCAGCCAGCAAAACTTCACTATATCGGGGAGTGTTTACAAACGCCGTGGGTTATCTTATAGTCTGATAAACCCTAGCCGGCGGCTTACAAGATGTATATATAGGCTGTGGCAACGATTCGGCCCAAGCCTACCGGCGACGGGCCTCGCTCCGCTCGTCAGAAGTTAGGCTCCCTTTAGAATATGAATTTGGATCACAATATAACAGGAAGCGGCTATGGTGATTTAAGTAACATATTCTCCATATTAATGATATTCTCTCTAGGAAAAGTACTACAATCTAATATGTGGTATTATTGGTTAAAGTGATTCCTCGCTGTGCTGCTATTTTTTCATATCCAATGTGCTCTAAAGATATATTACTTCTACCTGTAAGCTTTTTAGTGGGCAGTGAATCAGACACAGTAGTCACGTACTGTTAGCTCCCTCCTGATATTCTTGGCAAGTTTGGCTGAATCAGAAGAAGAATGTGTAGAACATTGCATGGGTTTGATATTTGTCCTAATCCTTTGAATCGTTTGCAGCTGACCATGGAAAAGAATTTTCAATGGTGTCCAAGATTCAGCAAACTTGTAAACCTGACTCTAAACTGCTCCTGTGTGCACGCCGAGTTTTATGCGCTAATAGTCTTCCTTCAGAACTCACCCAATGTGAAGAAGCTAACTCTCAAGCTAAACCAGGTATGTGTTCTTGGTTTCGTTATTCAGTGAATGTTTATGCATGTACCATGAAGAAAAAACCAATAATTTTTGTCTTGCTAGGATTATGAATCTGCAATCATGGGTGAGCTAGAGGACAGATGATTTACATGTGAGCAGCTTCAGATTGTTAAAATCAAATGCTGGGAGACAAGTGAGATGCTACCTAGGGTGACTCAGTTTTTGCATGCTAGTGGCATAAAGTCTGATCAGATGTGTATCAGGAACTAAGTCCGATGCATCAGTCACCAGAAATAACTCCGATGTTTCAGGTCCCAGGGCAGCTGAAATGACATGGGATCACTTGTTGACTTGTCATCACACGCAAACAAGATGTCCTCTTGGATCTACATTGCATCATCGCTTTGGTTTAGTCTGAAACTATTCTGCTAGCTCATTCGGATTTTAATTTTTTACGGGATGCATACTAGTGTTGTCGTGAGATGCATGGCTGTGCAATGCTGCAGAAAACTTTACGTTACCTTCTCCATTGTTTGTGAAACAATAATGTTCCATGTCATGCTTTTATGAAATTTGGTATTTAATATTTATAGCTTTTATGCTGCCCAACCTATTATGATGTTCCTGCGAGACTAAATTGCACGGTCATATGTAAACATAGTATTCCCGTCATCTACTTACGTCTATGTACAATGTCGTGCACTCACATAATAATGTCAACCGCATAAGACTTTCGTGAAAGCTAAGGTCAACCATGCAAGTCTGCAAGACAAAAGAAGTACAAGCATCCCATATTCAGTTTCACATAAAACATGAATGCCTTGGATTTTCTGTCCAAAATGAAGGCAACATTTTTGTAGTCACATTACAAAAAAATCCTCCCCTTGCCTGGCCAGCGGATTTTTTTGGACGGCACAAGCTATAGTCACCAGCAAAAAATATTTTAACCGGATTCCCGATGCCTAGCAAGGCCGGTGCACAGAATTCTGTTGTGCTAGATGGCATGCCAGCGAAAAAATACGCCATGGTCGCCGGCAAGCAAATCCGACACCACGGAAGGCAAGGCCGACACCACGAAATGTGATCACGATGATCCAGGGTTAATATGTGGTATATTTTCTTTTCGATAAAGGAGCATAGCCCCAGCCTCTGCATCAATAGATGCACACGGCTTGCTTTATTAATAACAAAGTATCAAGTCACAATAGATCCATTATCACTTATTACAATCACGGAAAAGCTAGGGTCGATACATGAATCAACCAGCTGAATATATGGCAAATAGAGAAGCTATGCATTTGCTATTATATTAAGATGCTGTCACCCAATAGTCTGGAAAAAGAAGTCCTGAGCAACGGCTAGCATCCAGTTGCATCCAATAACCATAGCCTCCCGCTATTCCATTTGGAGGAGTAAAACCCATTGCTGAATTGAATGAGCAGCTCGCCGGATAACCTGCAAAAATTTGTTTCATTTTGTATGTTAAAGATAATATCATTTCTAGTTCTCCAAATAGCCCAACAAAGGGCGGAAACACCAATTCGAATTTTATGTTTATCCTCTTTCCTCACCCCATTCAACCATCTACCAAACATATTAGTAATATTAGCTGGCGGAGAAATGTTATAAGTAAGGTACATCATACGCCAAACTATCTTCGCAAAAGGGCATTCAATAAACACATGATTAACGGTTTCCATCGAATCACAAAAACAACAATTTTGAGATCCCTTCCACTTTCATTTAGCTAAATTATCCTTAGTTAAAAGCACCTTATTACTAAGGAACCACATAATTTTTTTTAATTTTCAAGGGAATCTTTAAATTCCATAGATACCTGCGAAGATAAACAATATGTCTATTCATCCAATCAAGGTACATAGACTAAACTGAAAAATGCCGGAATACGTAAGCTTCCAAATAAACATATCAGGTTTCAGATGTTAAATCAATTGTAATCAATCATTGGCATAGATGTAACAATTGCACCCACTTATTATCATTCAACCCCCTTCTAAAAGAAATATTGATAGGTTTAGTAGCAAACACAGTCGATACTAACAGATTTTTATGTTGAAAGATATTATACAGTGCTGGATATTGATTAGATAATGGCGTGTCTCTCAGCCACACATCCTCCCAGAACCTAGCAGATGTTCCATCCCCCACTCTGAAATAACCTCTCTGGAAGAAATCATCTTTCACATGCAGGAGACCCTTCTAAAAAGGTGAATCAGTCGGTTTGACCTCTACTTGTGATAATGTTTTATTTTTAAGGTATTTGTTACTTAAGAGCTGCTGCCACATACCCTCCTCTGAAAGAAGTTTAAACAACCATTTGCTTAATAAGCATTTGTTCTTTAATTCCAATACCTCAATACCCAACCCACCTTGATCCTTTGGTCTACACAAAATATTTCATTTAGATAATCTATATTTCTTCTCGTGTTCATGAGATTGCCAGAAAAAATTTGATCTATAGTAATCAAACCTCTTACTCACCCCAATTGGGATATCCAAGAAGGAGAGCATAAACATAGGAAGACTTGTAAGAACCGAATTAATCAGGACCAACCTATCAACATAAGACAACAGTTTACTACGCCAACACCCCAATTTGGAGGCAAACCGAGTTTCATTGAGGTTCCACTCTGGATTCCGCAAAGTCCTATAATGTACCGGAATCCCAAGTACCTCAAAGGTAAGGTTCCAGACTCACAGCCAAAAATATATCTATAATGTTCCTCCATATCCCTTGCCTTACCAAAAGCAAAAATTTTACTCTTATGGAAGTTAATTTTTAAACCCGATAATTGTTCAAAAATGCATAGGACTAGTTTCATATTAACAGCCTTGGCAATGTCATGTTCCAAAAACAAAACCGTATCATCCGCATACTTTAAAATGGAGATTCCACCATCAATCAGATGTGGCAGAAAATTCCCCACTTTACCTTCATCCTTAGCCCTAGCAATAAGAATCGCTAACATATCAGCGACAATATTATAAAGTATTGGGGATAAAGGATCTCCCTGGCGTAGTCCTTTCCTAGTTTGAAAATTATGTCCAATAACATCATTAACTCTTATACCGACATTCCCACCTTGCACAAATTGCTTTATTCTATCACACCAAATAGGATCAAATCCCTTCATACGTAAAACTTGTTGTAGAAAAGGCCATTTAACCTTATCATATGCCTTTTTCAAAGTAAATTTTAAAAATCACCCCATCTAGTTTTCTTCTATGCATTTCATGAATTGTCTCATGAAGAACTATCACTCCTTCTAGAATGTGTCTTCCAGGGATAAAAGCCATCTGTGTAGGTCTAATTACTTTTTGAGCAACCTCATAAATACGGTTTGTGGCAACTTTAGTAAATATCTTAAAACTCACATTGAGCAAGCATATGGGCCAATATTGTTGAATCTGAGTTGCATTTTTATTTTTTAGGTAGTAAAGTAATCACCCCAGAATTCAGCTTATACATAGGCAAATCCCCCTTCTGAAAGCTCTCAAATAAAGCCATCAGATCATTTTTAATAACCCCCCCCCCGCCAAAATGTTGGTAAAACTCCGCAGGGAAGCCATCAGGTCCAAGTGATTTATAATGTTCCATCTGAAAAATATCATCATGAACCTCCTCCATTGAGAATTTGCAATTAGCACTGTATTCTCCTCCGCCGACAACTGCGGGATATCTTCAGTTCTGTCTTGATCCAACGAGACCGAACTACGATCTGGATTACCAAATAACTTTTTATAATACTCCGAAATGTATGACCTTAGATTATCGTCCCCAACAATGGTACCCTCATTTTGTTCATGTTGATAATTTTTTTTCTTCTATATTTACCATTCACTATGAGGTGGAAATATTTTGTATTATCGCTCCTTCCTGGATGTACTTTACTTTAGCCCTTTGTGCCCACTTAATCTCTTCCTCTCTACGGAACTTATTTAAATTTTCATTAGCTTTTTTAACTCATTGCGCTCAACAAGTGATAACGGCATCGTTTCCGCCTTAATATCCATTGTGTCTATAATGTTCAAAAGCCGTTCCTTCTCCCTCTTGTATTTTCCACTTAAATTCTTTGCCCAACCATGTAAAAATTGGCACAAATGCCTTATTTTATTTTTCCACGTTTGAATTGGAGTCTTTCCAATGGGGCCGGCCGCCCATTCATTTGCAATAAGCTCATAGAACCCCTCCTGTTCTAACCATGCCAACTCAAACGAGAAATACGGTTTATTACCTACATGTGCATGTATCCCCGCATCAATCAAAAGCGGTGTGTGGTCAAATCCAGAGCGACTCAAGGCCCGGACAGTGACCAAAGGGTATTTCTGTTCCCATTCAACACTTGCAAGTACCCTATCCAATTTTTCGTATGTAGGATTTTCTCTTCTACTTGCCCAGGTAAATTTCTGCCCAGACAAAGCAATTTCTCTTAGATTAAGATTCTCAATAATCACATTAAAAATAAATGGCCAGCGGGGATTGAAGTTATCATTACTTTTATCCTCTGGTTTTCTCAAAATATTAAAGTGCCCATCTAATAACATAGGCATCGTTTCAGATTCACAAGTACTCACTAATTCTGCAAGAAACTCATATTTATTTTTATCTTGTGCCGCACCATACACTGGCACAAGCAGCCACTGAAAACCATCTTTTTTAGAAGTGATAGACAACTTTCACACAGTAGTCTCCACTATCTACCCTATTGACCACCAGAGTGGTTGTGTTAATCCCTACAAGAATTCCTCCAGACCTCCCATGTGGCGGCAAACAAAACCATGCAAACTCCTTACCCGCTGCTAAATCTCATAAAAAATATACCGCAAAATTAGACCATCCTATCTCTAGCACAGCGATAAAATCTAGGTCATACTCCCTTATCGATTCCTTAACAAACAAATGTTTTCCTGGATCTTTAAACCCTTCACTATTCCACGCCAGTCCTTTCAGATTTGTCATTGTAATTTTGATGGTTTGATTCTAATACGGTTACTCCTTTTAGCATTTTTCTTATCATACGGTTTCTTTTTGCGTTGTTTTCTCTTCCTAGTAACAACCTGAGAATCTGCACATCGACATCACTCAGAATGTTTTCCGCTTCCAAATCATCACATAGGTCAGACGCACGTGAAACCGCTAGACAAAGAGAAGCATTTTCATGATTTTTTCCGATTGATCATTACATTTTAACATAGTGAGTGATCTCTGTAGCTCATAATCTTTTATTAACTTAGCTGACTTAATGCAATCGGAATGAGAAACACCAAAAGAAACCCCCAATGACATAGCATTATCAATAATTTGATCCTCCGAAAAAGACGTAATGGAGGTTGGTTTCGAGGTAGACATACCTATCACTGGCGTCTTCGCACGTTTCTTTGCGATCATCATCGCCCTCTCCATTTGCGTCATATCAGCATTAGGCTGGGTTCGCAGTCTTCCACTCGACCGCACATCCCGCCTCGCCTCCTCCTGAATCCCCTCAAAAGCAACAATTTGCTCGTTAGTATACTGCATGGTCTTCGGCACCTCTTTATTCATACCAACGGGAGTGTGTGCAGCGACATAATCTCCCTGTAAAGCATGGTTTGTTTGCTCAAAATTCAAATCACAATTATCTGTATCAAGATAAACACACGGTGCTTTTTTCACCTTAATTTGCTTGATCGACGTGATTGTCGTGGTTGTCGGCGTCGCTACGGGCGTGTGCATGGAGCTGTCATATCCATGCAACATGGGCCAAGCTGCCGCTGTGCCACCGCCCAAAGGCGCTCTGGGCCGTGAACCATCGGCGTTCCTGCCCGCCCGTCGCTGCATGCCCCGGGGCGCATGCACCATGCAGCCCCGGCGTGATCGACGTCGGATGCAGCACACCATCGCCGACGCTCGGGGGATTTGGTCCATACACCAAATGAAGCATCTCGGCAGGCGCATATTTCTGACTAGTAAGAGGAGAGATCGGCAAATACTCATCGATCTCCTCCGTCACAGTACTAAAAGCAGAAAAAAGATGTTTAAGACTAATACAAGCTTTATGAACTAAATAATACATCATCATACCTACGTGATAGTGGCATATGGAGTTATGGACCGATCAGACGCGCATCACTCACATGAACCAAGTCCTATATATGCAGGGCATCCTGTCATTCACCTCGCAAGCAAACATGGTGCCCTCTTATGTTTACATTGGTTCTCTCTAGTTTAGTTGGAAGGAACTTTGCATGCATGTTTGCTGCCATCGTCTTTTTTAACACCGTAGGTAGAATCAACATAATAAATTAGAAGGATTTTTTTTAGGGAAAATTTGAAGGATATTGTGCTGATGGCGAGACATAAGAAACTTAATTACATGAGACGTCTACTCTGCGGTGCTAAAAAACTTACCGGGAGAAGGTTATGTTGTTTTAGACATACATGCATGATTGCCCGTTCTTATTTGATCTTGGGTTGGTCCAATGACCCATATTTTTCTTGAAACTGTTGTTTTTAGATCATTGGATTGTAACTTCATGTATAGATGAGTGATGTTAAGATGCATGTCCGCAACGCTGCAGAAAACATGCCGTTGCCTTTTTGGTTGTTTTGAAACAAAAATGTTTCCGGTCATGTCATATCATCTTTGTTGAATTTGATATTCAGTCTTTATACCTTTTATATGCTCAACCTTGTATGATATGATCTCCATGTTAAGAATGAACGCTATATTGCACTTCATTTGTGAATGTAGTATTTCCCTTCACTGGCCTACATTTTTGTATAATTTGGCGCTTTCACATATAATAAATTAAACCGCACAAGATATATCCAAACAAGTACAAGTCTACAAGAAAATACAGTAAAGTACAGCGTGACGGCTTTAGGTGCATACTTAACATGAGTACTCCTACATTTTAGTAAAAAGAATTGTTTGTCTTGCTGAGATGAAGCGGAAAAATAATGCAGATTCTACTCTGGGAGGCCATTGCAACAATGTATCGTATTCACGTAAGCCCCGAGAACGTGATCTGGATGCTCAAAACAAAATTGTCCTTAGACAACCTGAAGCCCACACAGCTCGTGGCGGTACTTTTCCATGTCGGCGCCAAGCTTCTTCTTCAATGTCTCGAAGGCCAGTAGCGCCATGATGCTACCCGTGCCGGCAGGTTTCGACTTGGAGATCCCTTCACCGGGCGGGACGGCGGTGAGCTTCCCCACGACATTGCTCAGCGCTCCTACGCAGCTTCGGTCGTGCTCCCTCGCCAGGCGCTTCACGTCGTACAACGGCCGCCCGATAAGCTGATGCGCCATCTCCATGAAGGCGTTCAGGCTGTGCGGGAGCTTCTCGCCGTACATCATGGTCACGAAGTAGGCGACGTGGTAGGCGCCCGCGAACGTCGCCCAGGACGGCCGGGCTCTGATGAGGCCGGAGTCCCGAAGCAGCCAGCGGAGCCTGTACCCGTCAATGCCGGCCTCTGGAAGCCGGCTGAAGTCGACGCCGCAGGCGGCGAGGTAAGCGACGGACTTGGGGTCTCTCGCGTGTTTGGTGATGTCGAATCCCCGCAGGTTGAACTCCCAAGCGAAGCGCCGGCCGTCGTCGGTGCGGACGGCGATGCCCACCTGCAGCGGCCTGAGCAGGGCCACGTTGGCCCGAATGAGCTCGTACCGCTCCTCGGCGGTGAGGTCGCGGTGGTTCCGGCCGTTGCCGTGGACGAAGACGCAGCCAGGGTACTGGATGTTTAGGGCGACGTGCACGACGGTCGGCGCGATCTGGTGGAGGAGCCGTGATTCGGCCTTGAAATTGTCGGCCCACACCGAGCGCACGGCGCCGTCCATGCTGCTCGCCGGCGACCGGATCTTGCAGTGCGGCGGCGTCTTCTTTTTTCCCGAGTATGATCTGTGGTCGAACAAGGGCATCTGCTCCAGGTTCTGCTGGACCTGCTTTATAATGGGAGAGGAAAGAAGGGAGAACGTGTCCGGCTCTGGCATGGACACCGAGTCCGAACGGAACTGGTTTTCGAACCGGACAGGAACCGCGAATCAACCGAGTAGTACGTTGGTCTTCGCAGAGGTTCCAATGGTGCGGAAAAAAATGAGAGAAAACAGAACAAAAATGTACTGAAGCCAATGCCAGGAAGATAAGATTACAGAGCACGCGCGGCAACTTCCATGGCTGACACGGCGGAGGCCTCAACCGGAGACCGGCATACCGGGCACGTCCTGCGAGACCACATCCACACGTCGATGCACCCTTATGGAACAGGTGCGTGCACGCCGGCAGCTGCTTCACCACCTCCTTTGCCGCCTAAGAGCATCTCTAACACAACCATTATTCTTCTGAACCGAAAAAAGTGAGTTCAGTCTCCCGAAAAACAAAAAGAGAGCGTTTTTTAGCGTGACGCAGAACAGCAAACGTCGATTTCAAAATTTGCCGGTAAAGTGATCATCGCAAACAAGCAGTAGAACTGAAATTCAAACATATTTAGGCATAATTCGGGTGCTACGATCGATAGATACATTGCATTTGAGGTGGTCATCGGGCGACCACCTCCAAAACTAAAACTAATTTCGTCGGCGGCGAGCTACTATGCACGCCGAGGCAGACTACACCGTCGGCGGCCTATTCGGATTCGAGGTCGACGACCTCCTGCTTGACACGGCGGACGGCCGCCTCCTTCTGCGCGGCCTCGTACTCGCGCACGGCACGGACGGTTTTTCCTCGCGGTAGAAGCGCGCCTCGGCGGCGGAGATGACGACCACCTGATGCACCGCCGTCGCCTCCTCCTCGTCGTTGAGGACGAAGTCCCCGGACTGCAGCTGGGGGTGCGCACCGGCACCTCCTCCTCCTCCTCCTCCTCCTCCTCGTCGTCGTCGTCATCGCTGCTGTCTGAGGCGGGCCGCCACAGCGCACGGCCTGATGCGGCCGAGTACGACCCCTCACCGCTATTTGCATAGTGCGCGAGCTTCCCCGGATGCGTCAGACCCCAGTTGGTCCAGCGCCGCGCGCTCCGCTTCCGAGCGCCTTCGCTGCGGTTCCATTTGCGCCGCTCGGCCTCCGACTAAAAGACGGGGGGGGGGGGCGGAGAGTTTCTCCCGCCAATCCACCCGCGTCCCCTGCCTCCGCTGTTCGCCCCGGCCATGCGGTCATGGTGGTGGTGGAGAGAGAGGAGAAGCGGCAGCGGTGGCTCCGCGATTGCTCGCCGGAATTCCAACCGTGCGCGCGGCGGAGGGGGCGGGGGCGACAGATGGAGTAGGGTTTTGGAACCCTTCTCCCCTCCGCGGCCTGTATATGAACGGGTCGACGGTCCAGTTTCTCGGGACCCCGAACTTCCGATACGGGCCGGCCCACCGATTCGGGTGCTGTTCTGCGTCACTTTCGGCTCGAACCCGTAAATCCGCCGGAAAAATTCAGTTCCGGCGGAATTTACGGGCTCTGTTAGAGATGCTCTAATCTCGGCTAGGCACACGGCGCACTGGTAGCCCTCTCCGCCGCCCCGCTCCAGCTTGTCGTACTTGTATACCGGCAGACCGGGGATCGCTGCCCGTCCTAGCCCGACGACCGGTTTCTGTGGAAGCGCCGCCATGGACTGGCCACTCTCCGGATCATGCTCATGTTGCAGGCGTCGCACAGCCTGGCGATTGGCGATACGGATGTTGATCGTCCATGGGACGCCGGCGAGCAGCACGGTGGCTCACGTTAAGCCTACCGGAGCAGCGACGACGAGAGCGAGTTTGAGCGGCATGCCGGCCGGTGACTGGATCACGCCGAACCCGATGTTGTTTTCTAGCTATGTGTGATTTGTAGTGTTTTTGTAAACTACTCCCTCTGGTCTCATTTAATCGACGCTAGCTGTATAGAGACGACGTCCCGCGTCAATTAATAACGAACGGAGGGAGTAGTTATTCCATTCGAAGAAAGTTCACTTTTGGTCCTTGAATTTTAGTGAAAGTTCACTTTTGGTCCTAGAACTTCTGTCTGGTTTAAAATGAACCTTGAACTCTCAGAATCATTCACTTTTAGTCCTTACCCCGATTGAGCTAGGCAAATATCTGCCATAGGTGCCCAAAAACTCAAGGTAACAGTGCAAGGGTAGAGAGGTGGGACGATGTTGATAAGCAAACAAGGAGATCTTTGTGGCGCAGCGCTTCACGTGAATTAGAAGAGAGAGAAATCAAGCGAGAGACTGGTTCAGGGACCCAAGGGTTTGGTTGTTTTTTGCATTGTGACGTTTGGTTTAATATCTCAGGTAGTTTGGGCTTGGTCTGGTTCTAAACCAATTTGGTTAGTTCCCTATTTTTTCTTTCCGCGCCAGTAATTTTCTCAACTCAACTGCAAAGGGATGAAAAATGAACTATTATGAGAGTTCAAGGTTCATTCTAGACTAAAAATAAATTTTGGGAATGAAAGTGAACTTTCCCAAGAGTTCAAGTATGAGAATTGGACTTTCTTCTATTCCAAATGTCCCGGGACGTCACGCGCGTGGCCTTCACGGTCGTGCGGCAAGACCTTCCTCGCGCGGAAGATGCATTTGCCGGCCCGCGCGAAAACTCCTTTTTACCCGGCAACGGTACGTGCCGGAGTGTCATCCACCACAGATTATGTTTTGAGATTGGTGAGATTACTTGTTCTCTTTCTAACAAAACTGAAACATAGTTGAAACAAATTTGCATAGTAGAAATGTTTCACAAGTTTCAGAAACACGTGAGAAATATACGTAAAACTTTGTGAAACATACTTTGAATAGTAAATAATATTTCACAAGTTTCAGATATGTTTCACAAATTTCAGACATATTTCACAAATTTTTAGAAACTAGATCACCATATGGGTGATGTCAGCATGACGTCATCACTCTAGCACCTACAATTGCCGGTAAAGTCGCCGAGTTTCGGTGCGCGTCGCTCACAACGTTATATGCAGACTCGGCTTCACCTACATGCGCGCTTCCTAATGTGACGGTGCAATTGGTTCGCGCCGTCTTTTCTCTGCTGGCCATGTACGCAGACTCGTTTTATTTCTCCTCCGGGCCTTTTGGTATATTTTTGAGATGCATGGAGGCATTTACGGTAGTTTGGAAAGGTGGGGCCTTTTCGCATACTTGTTCCACCTCCGGGAAGAAAAAACTTCCTTGCTCGAATTTCGAATGACCTGCCCAAAATCCAAAATGATGGGTATATGATTACTAATTCCCAAATGTAAGAGTCCCCTTGAGTTGTAGTCACATTTTTTGGTTACGAGTCATAATTGTTGATCTTGGGCTTGGGGTCTTGATCTCTGAGGATTGTACACTTTGCACATGCCTTGGTTAGATCTTCAAGACTCTTCATAAGGCATCAAGCCAACAAGGACATGCTAGCAATTTTGGAGAAGCCAGGGTCTTCCTTACAAGAAATCAAGGCCACTGATGACTTTTAAAAATTATACAAAGGAATATGGGGCCTCATCATAATATCTAGAAATTTTTGGTGCTTCCCATAGAATATTGGGCTCCTTCCTTGTCCATTTGAAGTTTTCTAGAAGTCAAGGGCCTTTCCAAAAAAATCAAGCCGCTAGAGGCTCTATTTATGATTTTGGAGAAGTCTAGGGACTTTGTCGCTAGAAACCGCAACCTTTTGTTCTTTTGCTAATTTCGGCAAAGCTGAGAGTCTCTTGTCACAATTGTAGGCTGCGTGGAGTCAATTACCAACTTTTCTTGCGAGAAAATAGTTATTAGGCCGAATTTCATATGGCCTACCTGAAAATCCGAAAAAAGGTGGGTTGACAACTTAGGCCGACATTTCTTATTCGCAATCTAACGCTGGAGGGATTTGCTCCCGGCTCAAGGTTATCGATGATGGGTCAGGGCCCATTAACGCGACACTACACCAGTTTTGGGAAGCTTCTAGAGGTTTCTTATTGGTTATCTATGATTTTTAATGGTTTTCAACAATTACAGACGGGTTTCCTCGTTTTTTCACATGTTTTTTAGCGGGACTGTTTCCTTCTATTTTCCGTTTTATTTTTCCTTCATTTTTTTTGGTTTCTCTCCTTTTCACCTTTTCCATTTTGATATTTTGTCTTTTTTAATCTACCTTTTTTACGACCTTTTTGGAAATTGTTCATATTTGAAAAAAAAATCGGATTTGAAAAATTCCATATTAAAAAATAATCAGATTTGAAAAAATTTATTTTTGGAAAATTGATTAAATTTGAAAATTATCAAGATTTTAAGTTATTGAAATTTGAAAATTGTTCAAATTTTTTAAAATCCAAAATTAGAATTGTTCATATTTTCGTTTTTTCAATCTGAAAACTTTAAATTTGGAAAGTTGGTCAAATTTGAAAAAACAGAAAAGAATAAAAAGGAAAATATAAAAAAATGAAAAATGAAACGATACCTATTAGTTGGGCAGGATCCGGTGCGGCCCATGGAAATTTTGTGCAGGCGGGAGCGAAAGGCTCCAGCAGCAAGCAGTGAATAGGGTCTCCTCTCTTGATGTTGTCCACGACCAATACATCTACGACTAGACTGGAAGTATGCTCACGCCAAAAAAAAAAAAAAAAGACTTGAAGTATGCTGTTAAACTTGGAAAACTCTAGAAAAAGGCCGACCTTCGCGAAGGGAAGACAACTCGCTCCGCGCGCGACAAGTGGCGCGCTGTGGTGCCAGAAAATCTCTGGGAAGTGGTCTCCCTGCTCGACACGTGTCGCAAGGAGAAGCAAAGTGGGGATGAGGGAGGAGAGAGAAGGCAGAGGGGGCTGCGTTTTTCCCTTTATTTTCTAGATTCGGATTTTCAAAATGAAATATTTTGAGAACCGTAAGTCCAAATGACGAACCGTTTTCACTTTTGAGATTCTCTCGTCGAGATCTTCAAAACTAGATCCCATATTGGTAGGTTTCGAGATACTTTTTTTTCCGTACTTCCTATACTACTATGGCGGTACTCGTCTTGTGTATCTAACTGTACTCGTGCATGAACTGATAAGTACTTCTCTTTTGAAGGTATTTAGTGCATTTTTCTCTTTACTCGTGTGAGCAACTGTACCTGTACTCGTTCGTGTGCACGAGTGTACCTGTCTTATGTGGACGATCGTACTCAGTACTCGCTCGTGTAGGCGACTGTACTTACTCGTGTGCGCGACTGTACCTGTCTCGTGTGAACGACTGTACCTGTACTCGTTCGTGTGCGCGACTGTACCTGTCTTATGTGAACGATTGTACCTGTACTCGTTCGTGTAGGTACTTACTCATGTGCGCGTCTGTACCTGTCTCGTGTGAGCGACTGTACGTGTACTCGTTCGTGTGCGCGACTGTACCTGTCTCGTGTGCGTGACTGTACCTGCACTCGTCCGTGTGCGTGACTGTACTCGTGTGGTATACGTAATTGTACTCGTGTGTTGCATATAACTGTACTCGCGTGTGATTCCTAACTGTACCTATGTTTTGCTAATTGTACTCGTACGTAAGAGCAAAGTACAGGTAACAAGAAAAAGCAACTAGTATAACGTCTGATATTGATGTGAGCTAGCTAGCAAGTGCATCGCGTGGCCGATACGAGGCGAATTTTGCATGCAGGCGGGCGAACGAGCACGGACGTACGCGCGGACCTGGTACTCGTGCATGCAGGCGGGCGTACGCGCGGACATACGCGCGGACTTGGTCGACGTGACGGCTCCTGGCTCACCACGTGTCACGCGCGGGATGGCTTCTCCGGGCTGGGCTGACCTTCGCGAAGGTTTCCCTTCAGGTAGTGGTACCCGTTAAACTTGCGTCTCTTTTTGCGGGGAGTGCTGGGGTGCCACTCCCTGGAGGCCGACCTTTCCGAAGGTCCGGCTGGCGTACGTACATACGACGCGTGGCACCTTGGTTGTACTCCCTCGAACCGCGCCGAACAACTCAGCGTGAATCCTTCCGTAGACCAGCACCCACGCGCACGAAAACAATACAAACGGAAGTACGGAAGTACAGCGAGCTAGCACGTATGCACTAGCACCAGATGCATCGATCGGTGCTTGCCCGCGTGCATGCAATTCATACAGAGCACGAGTACACCTCACTCAACATCCGAGTACAAGTACATACATGAACTACAGTCACACACATGAACGAGTGCACGTACAGTTGCGCACACGAGACAGGTACAGTCGCGCACACGAGACAGGTACAGTTGCACACACGAATAAATACAGTCGCCCTACACGAGCGAGTACAGGTACAGTCGTCCACATAAGACAGTATGCAGTCAAGCACACGTAGCGAGATACGACCGCAGTACACGAGCGAGTACAGTACAGATCAGCGCACATGAGACAGTACAGATTACGCACACGAGTAAATACGATCGCCTACACGAGCGAAGCATGTGTACATTCGTCCACATAAGACAGGTACAGTTGCTCACACAAGTAAAGGGAAAAATGCACCAAATACATTCAAAACAGAAGTACTTATCAGTTTATGCACAATTACAGTTAGATACACAACACGAGTACAACCATAGTAGTATAGGAAGTACGGAAAAAAAAGTATCTCCAAACCTATCAACATGGGATCTAGTTTTGAAGATCTCGACGAGAGGATCTTAAAAGTGGAAACGGTTCGTCATTTGGACTTACGGTTCTCAAGATATTTCATTTTGAACAAAAGAATCTACAAAAAAGGGGAAAAACTGACACAACTCAGCTTTCTCTCTCCTCCCTCATCTCCACCTTGCTTCCCCTTGCGACACGTGGCGAGCAGGGAGACTACTTCCCAGAGATTTTCTGGCACCACAACGCGCCACTTGTCGCATGCGGAGCGAGTTATCTTCCCTTCGCGAAGGTCGACCTTTTTTTAACGATTTCGGGAGTGCTGTACACCGACCTGGTCGGTGTGTTCGGGCCACCGCACACCCCACCGACCAGGCCGATTGGTTGGGCCGCGGCCCACTAGTAGTAGGTACGTTTTTTTCTCTTTTTTTGCTGTTTCTTTTTTGTTAATATTTTTCTTTTTTAATATCTAACTTTTAAAAAATATATTTCGGAGAACAAAATTTCAAAATATGTTCAGATTCAAAATTTTGGAAATTTTAAAAATGTTCAGATTTGATTTAATTTTTTTCGAAATTTGAACATTTCCGGATATGGATATAATTTAAATTTGAAAAAAATTAAAAATTTGTAAACTTTATTTTTCCAAAAATTAACATTCTTAGTTATGAACATTTTTTCGAATTTGACATTTTTTCAAATTTGAACGCTTTATATATTTGAACGGATTTCAAATTTGAACGCTTTTATAATTTGAACATTTTTTATATTTGAACATTTTTTTGTATTTGAAATTTTCAAATTTGAACGAATTTCAAATTTGAACATTTTTTGTATTTAAACGGTTTGAAAATTTGAACGTTTTTAAAATTTGAACATTTTTAAAATTTTGAACAGTTTTCAATTTTGAAATTTTTCTGAATTTGAAATATTTTCAAATATGAACAAAAATAAAAATAAACAAAAAAAAACAAAACAAAAAAATAAACAAAAAGGAACAGAAAATAAAAAAGGAAAAGGAAAGAAAAGAAAAAAGAAAAGAAAGAAAGAGAAACAGAAAACAGAAAAAAGAGGCGAACTGGGCCGACCAGGCCGGCCCATACCACGCGCGGGGGGTGTGCGGCGCGCGGTAGCGGGCGACCTGATCGGTGTATCTTTTTGCTGCTTGAACTCGGAACTGATTGACTGGGCTAAGCTACTTTTTTTTTGTTTTGAGGGGGCTAAGCTACCTCAGTAGGCTACTTTGGTTGGGCCCGGAAGCCTCAACGAACTCCCATTCATAGGTGAGCTATCTTCGATTCTGCAAATGAAGGTGGCCCATCTTTCACTCAAAAGCCAAAACACGCTAAAAAGACGTTCACTAAAACAACACTGAATTCTCTCAAAAAAAAAAAAAAAAACTAAAACAACACTGAAGATGTCCGCAGGATGCAAAATCAACTATTGATATGCACCCAACTTGTTCCTATTTTGGTCAGTGCCGTGAGTCCTATCTTTTCGGGGAGACAGAGAGAACACATCTGGAATCTCCCTATATAGTAGCTCTGAAAAGGAAGAGCAACTGAACGGCTGGCCATATACAACTTATTATTCTGCTACGATAAACAATTTTTGATGTCAAAATGGCACACTGGTGCGCAGTCATATAGTTCTGCAACATACGTTCGCAAGCCGCAAGGTGATCAACAGATGGGAAGAGCCCAAAAGTATAAACATACAGCAAACATGGAAAACACCTGAAAATTGACACATTAGACGCAGCATCTGAATATAGTTCTTGTGTACCGACGATGCAACTTGTGATGAAGTTTTCTAGGCAGCCAATGCTAGTATTATATTTGCCCTCTACATTTGCCATACGATTCCCTGACTTTGTGTGATCTATCCTGGTCAGTGGTCACACGCAAGGCTGAGGCGCATACAACCAGAAACCCAAGGTTCTATCCTCGCAAACAGTGAGAGGTGACAAAGCCCACACCATCAGTCCATCGTCATCGTTGGTGACTAAGTAAAGTTACTATCCAGGTATAGGCAGACACCAAGGACAGCCCAGCAACGAAATGGCACCGATGATCAAACCCGTAGATCGACCAGATACAATGCCCTTTAGGCGGAGATTGATTGGTTGATTTGCAACTTGAAAAGAAATGGAAATAGAGATAGTCAGAAAGATGGTGGGGGTGGAGAAAAAAGAGATAAGATGCAGGGTCCTGCCTGACTGTAGGCATGATCTTCAGGAGCTCATGACGTGAGAGGAAATACCGATCAAATCTTTACAAAGGCGCAGCCATATTCCTCCCATCAGGGGAAACTATTCGAACTGAGCACTGTTAGTCCGAGTGGGAGCAAGCATGCATTAGGCCACTACTAGCTAGCCCTACATATTATTGAGTGCTATATTTTCACGGTATTAATTCTTTACAAGCATATAAGTGAACAGACATGATATTATTAGAGGCCTTGGATGAAACATATCATGACATGGCAAGATGAGTAGATGACGAGACAGTCGTACAGCAACATCCAATAAATCCCGATCTGTGCGTTTATAGGGCGTGCTGCCCCCACACCACCTCTCTCTATCTCCTGCTGACCGAACGGATCGCCGTGCTGTGCATTGCGGAACCAGACGTTGGCTAGGCCCCATGCATGGGCCATGCCCATATCAGAGTCTGAAAGCCGAAATTCCCGCTGCTAACTGAAACCCTGAAACCCTGAAACCCGCTATGTACGTCTATCGACTATCAGGGTAGCCACACCCAGGCCGACGCGTACGTACGCCCCCACCATGATCCGAGCATGTATCACTGAGAGCGAAATTACCTGCAGACTTTACATTCGCGGAAGGCCGACCGCCCTATCTAAATCTGCATACCAGAAATACAAGAGAAGGTGGGAGAGAGAAAAGAGGCAAGCAAGCAGCACTGCAGCAGCTTAGAAGTTGAGTTCCATCACTCTCCGAGAAAAGCATCTGCGAGAAAAGAGGTGCACGCGCGAAAGTAAAACTCCCCTCCCAATCCCCAAAAGGAGACGCATATAGATGCTGCTAGTGCTAGGTAGCTCTTTGTAGGCCACATTCGCATTCTCCATGGAGCTACAGTATGATCTACATCAGCATGCATGCATTCAGCAATCAGCACTGTGCCTGAGTGAGCGATCGAGCGAGTGAAGTGGACCTTGATTGAGTTGATGTAAAGGGGGCAATGGCATCGCGTTCCTCTCCCCCTTTTGAGACGGATCGCGTGCGGATGATGCCTGGATCGCAGCATTTGACGGCGACGTGGGAGCACTAACTCGATGGCCGTGGCCGTGGCCGTATGTAAAGTTTGGCCATTGTTTAGCCATTGACTTGTGTCGGGCTGCAGATGGCTTACTCTGCACCTTCGTGTAGCCGCGGATGGAGTGTGAAGCTGCTCCATCTCTCCCGGCTGGATGAAAGGTGCCAAAAGGTGAAGTTGGAGGGATAGGATCAGATGGATCATGTATTCTAACCCGGCGGAGTATATGGATTCCATTGGCGTACGATCGGCGCACACTTGTTGTAGGCGCGCGCTGCGTCGTTCGTTCGCGGTGATCGCCTCCAGCCTTTTGGCGAAAGCGACGGTGCGACTCGCCGGGGGCGTCATCGAATCAACCGGGGTCCGTTGAATTATTGGTTGGGTACTCACGTACTGTACGTACGCGTTCCGTGGAGTTATTCGTTGGGGGCGTACGTACGCAGCAGATTTGTGCAGGAGTGGTTCCCTCCAGACGCTGTGCCGCTGGGCTCCGATGTCTCCGGCGTCACAAGCTGCGATCACACGTCGGCGTGTTGCGTGCCGTTACCATACATCCATCCCTTTGGGTAGCTTGTCTGCTTTTCCGCAATAATACTGGCCTGACATTACAAGCAGGATTTATTTCCTCTTCTTCTTCTGCATCAGATGTGTTATTCATTTTTGAGCATACATCAACACTCGAAGCCTCTCTTCCTCGCAGGAAAAGGAGCGGAAATAGATAGAAAGAGAGGGCACCCATCATCTCACTTGGATTTCAGCTTGAAGTGGGATCATTTTGCTGCTTTCGTATTCGATCGCTACTCTTCGATCGGAGAACCTAGGGGTACGAATATTTCGAGCTTTTGTTGATCGATGGTCAGGGAAAGGCAGCAAAACATATCCAAGCCCAAAGATTAAGATGTTTTTATTTACAAAAAAACCCTGGAGGTTTTTAGTGAGTACATTCCACCTAAGATCCAGCTTAACAAGCTCATAAATCAATCAGCAGGGACGTTTGGCTACACGCCCAAAGCTTCAGTAAGTTTCCTTGAGCTTTACATGGGCAAGTGATATGAGTCATGGACTGGCAAGTGGCAAACGAGCTTATGTTAGCTCGAGATGATGGGAGACAACTTATCATATATCCGTAGCGAGGCTTAGCTCATCAACGGATCGAATGGAACTAATCTCAGCTGTCGGTGTAGAAGTTGGACCTGTTAACAACTAGGAGTACAAGAAGTTGGCTTCTTGTGCCAACGCTAATACTTTGTCCCCTGTAAGAGGCAACGATGCACTGTAACGCCTGACTCCAACACAGTAGCCGTTAACTAATTAGTATCTTGATAGATACTTTTACTTGCTAAGAGCATCTCTGCCGAACCTGTAACTTTATTCATGGGCGTCGGCACACACGGCCGTTCTTTTGGGACGCTCTGCGCACAACGGCGCCCCCAACTACACCTTTCTAAATGGATTTTCTACGCATTTTTTTGCTGGAAAGTAAATTAGTTTGAAAAGAAAAGGCCTGTTTTATGGTACCTTCTACTACCTACCGAGAGAGACAAGTAGAAAACAATCGCACGGTTGAGATTGTCCCATGTAGATTTGGCCCATCCAGCCCATTAGACGTTAATTTTAGAAGAGATCGACAAAATAAAAAAATAAATATACAGAATCCATCGCTACCCAACTGCATTACTGCACGAGCTGAAACCAGGTCGCTGCCGTTGTGGCGGCCGCATAGATGTCGCCGCCTGCACCTCCTAGACGCCGCCACCGCCTCCACCTCCTACGCCGCAGCCATCTCCCACGCTGACGGGGACAACGGAGCCGCCACTGCCGCCACCTCTGAATAGTAGGTAATTCTCTCACCATGAGACCGACGTGATGTGGAGACGACGAACCTGCCGATTTTCTGAACCTACATCAGTTGCTGAATCCCTGTACTTTCCACTTGTGAAGCAAATAATTACTGTTGTGGGTATACTTCATGGGTGTACCATCGACAGTGCCTAGATCCGGCAAGCCCGGGTGGCCCATAGACGGTGATGGTGGCGTATGGCCCATCGGGCGGCCCAGTTGCTGTAGATCAAGATGGATGAAGTCTAGTCCAGGAACGAGGAGCCGGATCCACCGATCAACTCTGGAAGTCGGATCCAGTCTGACCCATCAGGGTAGCCGGATCCAGTACGACGTATAAGGGAAGGAGGATCCTTGACGTGCACGGCAATGTAATATTCCATAGTTAGGCAACTTGTATTCCGGCTAGAACTCTCCGTGTAAATCCTCGATCTTGGCGCCTTTATAAGCCGGATCCCGGGAGCTCTAGAGGCACAATCACAACTCATTGTAACAACGCGAAAGCGCCCAGATAATTCCAGACAAGCAGCAGTAGGCCTGTCATCGCGCAGGTGTTCCGAAGATGGGTAAATCGCGTACGACTGTCCCGATGACTCTCCGCCCGATGGCCCCTACTTCTTCCCCCCCTCGTGAGGATTCCTCCTCCAAGGTACCGTCGAATAGGCAACGACAATTAGCCTCTATGGCAAGTTAAATCAACCGATCCTGCACTCCCTCGGTTGATTCCTGATAGTACTCGTAATGATCTTAATTGATAAACTAACTTGAATGCATTGCTTTGTTACTATTCCCTGAAAAATACCTATCCCAAATAGTACATGTTTGTTTCAGTGTAGCTCGCAGTTTGCTCTATCAAGAGGGAGACAGTATTGGATTATTTGAACCTAGTAAAAGCGAAATATTTGTGTTCTCACATATTGCATTGTTTAATCTCCTTTGTCCCTTTTCAAGAACAACCCAGTACAGATTAGGTACGGATGTAAAATATGGTATATCCATGTACATTGTACTTTTTCTGAGGAAAATAGCTAGCCTCTGTGCCGTGTTACAGTTGCTGCAAATAATGTGTCGGTGTCCTTCATTATTACTCTTGTATGGCATGAAAAAATTAGCTTTGTTTAATTCATTTAATACTCAAATTTACTACCATGAATCTTACTTTGATCAATTTTCAGACATGGATGGTGAATGCACTAGCTATGAGGAGACTGATGAGTAGTAGTAAATTTGAGTATCAGGCCACCGACCACCAAATGTACAAGTCCTAGGCTGTTCATTTTTGCAGGCATGATACTTAAGTATTTTGACCGCCATATTGGCTGCTCGCTTTAATCAGTTCTCGTTTGGTTTCACATATTTGATTCTGATAGGAAATTTTTTGTTCCACATCTATCAGACTGATAACCAACAACATCAGACCTTGCATCAAATGCAGCAGATTTTGACGACCCGATAGGCCTCTCATGCTCTTCTAGCTATACATGACTACTTTTCACGTCTGCGTGCTCTGAGTTCTCTGTGGCTTGCTAGGTCGCAGGAGTAACCAACGATGGATCTTCGCTCGGTTGTGTTCAGATTTCCCTATACTGATCTGTCGAACACTATGGATGCTCACTATATGACGTATTGCAGATTATGGCTACTCGGCTTCTCCTGTAAAATTCTGTGTAGCTATTAATTATTGAGTGTACTCAAGTGTATGCAAGTAAGTGGAAGCCTGTATTTACAACGATTGTATAACTGTGTCAGCAATAAAAAATAGATAAATCACGATCGACTGTTAACTGTTGATGTTTTGTTCTAATAAAGTAAACTGTTAATGTGCAGTGGAATCTTAATTACTGGCTGCAAATGCATTGCTCCATGTAACTCATCTTTGGGGGTAATGGAAGGTGAAGAGATTAATAAGCGTTTTACATGTTCCGTTCTTGTTTACTGAATGTATGTTCTTCACTTGACAAATGCGTATCCTTGAAAAATGTTTTGAACTGCTACATCAGTTAATCATCAGCTAGAGAGTTTGTATTTAGCTTTGCAAACAGCTATATACTCTGGTTGCAGAGCGTCTGCAGAGGAAACCGAGGGGTGCTTGTACCCTGAAGTCATGATCTTATGGGCGACGACAGCCTCCGTGATAGTGCACCCCGTTCCAGCTGATGTACCGTCTCCGTTCAACTCCGGGCAAGCCTTAGCGTTGGGCTTTATTGCGCTGGCCATCTATTCGGCCTGTTTTGGATTTTTGCCTCCCAGACTTGACAAGTAGGAATTCTATTTGTGTTGTTTTACCCACCAGTAGAAATCGGTAATAACCATAGGATTAACCAAAATGAACGCACCTGGTTGAGTTGGGGGTAACATAAAACACCTCTTTTTTTAGCCACAACAACATTCTTCACAAATTTACATGATCTTTGTCATCTTTTCCTTGTTCTGATCATAGACTTTTAATAGATCATACAATGTATTAGTTGCTATGATCATAGACTTTTATTAGATCTATTAACATGTATTATCCTCCTTCTCCTCCATATTTCGATCTTATCCAACTTACTCTTCTCGATCTTCAAATAAATTCTTAACCAGCTGAGCACTTTGTATTTTCCCTTCAGTTCTAGCACTGTTGTTATTTCCATACATGCTCCACAAAGTAGGCAGTTCATGTTGTAGTGGTGCAGGCCATTCGGGATCAACCCAACAAACAAAGCCATAGTTTATGACATCCTACAAATATTAACACAAACACTTGATCCTATCACACTTAAAATGCATCTAAAATTGAGCAAATCACACTAGAATTTAACTGGACATACTTACACTGTGTTCTGCACATGCGTAGAACCGCCGACCTGTGTTTGTCCCTTCCAAAGCAACTTCTTTCTTCGGGACACAGTTATGGATGCATCAACGTTGGGCATCATTGTGGGTGAGCCCGTGGTACGATGGATTGATGATGTTCTCAGGCTTATTGTCCACCTTAAAGTACTACATCGGCCAAATAGGACCAATTTGAGCTAGTGAAACCCTAAATGCTATGCTAAATCAGCGAAAAACAACTACGTAGGCGAAGGAAACTCACAACATCGAGCCAATACTTGTTGAACGTCTCGATGTCGTTCTATCTAGGCATTTCTAAGGTGGCAGCGGCAACATGGAGACGGCAAAATGGAGTTTCTCGAGCCATGTGACGGCGGACCAAAGAAACGACAGCTTCCGAACAAGGGCGCGAGCAGTAGCCAAAGAGGTAGGACGGTGCCGACGATCCGTAGATGACGTACAAAAGTGTCCGTCCGACGGAATGGCGTGTGCAGCGATTTGACGAGTGATTTGCGGGTGAGAAACATAGATACGTCTAGTTGGTGACGAGTACCGCTCGCATGTCTATTTCTTACGTGACACGTGCTACCCCAGGCCGGCCCTGTGAGAAGGGGAGGAAGATGTTCTAAGGCATAAGGTAGACTCTTTCTGTTTTGGGAAAACCATACTTCCAGGTTACTGTCATGCAAATACATGTCATGTCAGGTATAAGCGACGAAAAACCTCCGGTGGTTTGTATTGTCATGTCCATAAAGCAATCATCCTCTTCCAAGTTAGAGAGCATGATGTTCTCCAGTGATGATCTTTAGATGACCAGTCTGCCAAGACATAGACAACATAGTGGATGGCACGTGCCTATTCATGGATTGAGGGCAAGAGCTTCCTAATAATGGAGCTTTGTTTGCTACTACTTAGAAGTACTGATAATAGGTATGGAACGAAGTAGACAACTTTTAAAAGTAAAGAAGAAAGAAGACCACAAGTTCCTAGTGAGGCCAAATAACTTCAGCTTTCATCAACCAACAGTTCAACCAGTTGCTTGTTAACTATATCATTGACACACTCTTTTTTCCCTTCTTTTTAACATCTATCACCAATTGCCTGCTTTAGACTATCATGGCCTATGCAAATTTGATGTTTTTCTTATCATTAGGATCTAGAGTTGGGTTTTTGTTTGTTTGTTTGTTTGTTACAAAGCCTTTAGAGTTGTATTTTTTTTTTACAAAGATGGCTAAAGGTGTGCTTTTCAGCCGGGCATGGTGTTTTGGCTCCAGAAGCACATGATCCCAGATGAACAGTAAATTCAAAAAAATATAAAATGAAATGAAAAAACCTTAATTATTTGTACTTAATTTTGTTACTACGGTCCATGTCTGTGCAAAATTTAATGCAAAAATCAACATGTCCCAATAAAATGACTAAGTTTGCTGGTTGTCATTTAAGCACATGTCGCAATATTTGTGTTTTGTCTATAAAAAATTGCAAATAGCCAACTGACAAGAACATATATATGTCTATTTTTTTTTGCTTACATCCATAAAAGTATTTTTATGTACTAAATAAATCAACATAGTACAGTCAACTGTTAGCTTCCCGAGGCCATCCGACACATCACACGATTGCCATGCCACGCTGGTTCGTTTATCCGTGCCACGGGTGTCGGGCAGTTTCCTTACAATGTTGTGTCCAACCTACCAGTTTCATCTAGGCTATTTTAGCCATCCACGATGCGTTTATACATTATCTAGTATCCTCACTGTCTGTGCAAAACCAAATGTGGTGTGCATGTATGCCTTTCCGGCTGAACCTACCGGTACTATCAAATGGGGCATGCATACTGCATAGTGCTATCGGAGTGTTGCGGTTCGCCACGGCACATCTATGAGGCTAAAAAGGAAGATCGTGCGCGCGAAAGAAAGAAAAGATTATGCGCGTTCGGATCATGCATGTCATCTCAGCTAGCTTTGCGTCGATCTTTTTTCTGGGACAACTTTGTCTCTACTCTCTATCCTACCTTCAACGTGCAATATAGGGCATTGTCTCGATCGCTTCCACGGCTATCAACGTAATGACGAAGTGACGATCTGCTACAGACAGCTAGCTAGCTCTCGTATTAAACGGCTTGTGCAAATACCACACGGTTACCTTTGTCACTTTGTGGCCAACATTTACGACGTTCAGTTCAGGCTTTGAAGATTTTACGAGCTCGCGCGCCGATCTGTACCGCGTGTTTGGCGGGCTGCCGGAAAGGTCGGACAATTTAGAAACAGTACAAGCATTTGCAGACTTTCTTTATCTGCAGGTAGCGGCGGAGCTAGAGCATTCAACGACCGGGTGCATACGCATGCCTAATTGATGCCAAAATTGATAAAATCATTCTTTTTAGGGGTGCATACATAGTGGAAAAATTCATTTGTACAAAGAAATTTCTTTCTGCCTGGAGTCTTGTGCACCCCTAAGTTGCATGTAGATCCGCCACTGCTGCGGTGCGTAAGCGCTTCGTGCAATACAGTTCTGCAGATGGCTCACTAATATGCGCGTAGACCGGTTTGAAAAGGCATTAATCGTATCGTCAATCTAAGTTGGTCCTCAGGCGTAATCGTGACGAGGAGGAAGGTGCCCTAGGCATCGATTCCCTTTGGACTGTGTATGATGCATGTCCCCTTTCTAGTGCCGGTATCCATATTGTGGATTGTCGACCAAAGATGCATGCAGGCATCTCTCGATCACATAATCAACCTAGAGGGTATTTCGTAGTATCCGATGTTTCCAGTTTTTAGTTGATTGGTTTTTTTTACGCTTTTGGTATGTAAGGTACCATTGATAAGATCTTCACTCATTGCCGCGGTTTGTTGTGTGGCAACCTTGGGTTTTTAATGTATAAACTTTATTAGATGTTTGTTAATAACAAAAATGCCACATGCATAGAGATCATGAAGGACATAGTCTCCTTTTTGCGCGGGAAATCTGTGCTATCTGCAGAGTGCAGATGCTACAGTGCAGCGTCGGCTTTGTCGAAGTCGGTGCTCTTCTCGATTTTTTTTTTAAAACGGAAAGCCTTGGCCCGACTTTATATACATAAGCCACTAACAACATCAAATGAATCAAATCACCAAATATTCAAGATACAACAACCAAAGTTCTAGTGTAACATATAACTAGACAAAGTTTTGATGATACGACAACGAGTTGGTGCTCTTCTCCCTTTTCACCCCGGCTTCGCCACTTCTGACTTCTCATCTCATTCCACGTTCTCGCATTATTATCCATGCCCAGTGAGTCAAACAAGTGTCATCCTATCCAATGGATTCCCTCGTTTTCACGACTCCTAAGTCCCACAGAGATCCTCTAAGAACAAGTACAATAAAGTTCACTCAGCTGACTATAAGAGATAAAATATTATATGCTCGTTTAGTTGGAGGAGAGAGATTAGGAGAGAGAAGGAAAGTGAGCTCTTATGCAATAGCTAGCTTTAGCACGTGCTCATAGTCACTATGTGAGACTAAAATGTGGGTCATGTATTGTAAAAAATACTGCAATTTTATAGTTTACTATTTTACATACTAGCTGTAAGTTAACTATAGATGATGTGGCAAAATGGTATAGACAGCTGCCAGCTACACTATTGTTCTTGCTCTAATTCACTGATGCACCATCCCCTCTGAAGGACACCCATGCTCATTTGCATACTGCTCAATCCGAGTTCGTAGCATAAAACTCTACCACATTTAGCTTAATATTCTGAAAACAACCACTTTATAAATTGCTAGCAAAAATCTACCACTCTGTGCTGAGGATGTTTTCCAATATGCATTAATATTGAAAATTGAACGCGAATTGACAACGTTTCACACTAGTGGGATCCACTTGTCATGGCCAATTTTGTTAAGGTGCACCATGTCCCATTTGTCAGCTCAATCAAAAAGATAAGATATTGTTAAAAAATAAAAAATAAAAAATAGGGGATGTCATCTCCTTCCTCATCTCCGGCCAGGGCCGGGCGGGCAAGCTCCGCCAAGCTCCAGCGAGGGTGAGTTCAACCAGTAATCGTTCGGACGATCTCCGGCGTGGGCTCCCTGCGCCAGGGGCTGGTCCGAAGAGCTCGGGCACGGGCTCCCTCTCCTAGGCTAGAGAAGGCGGTCAAGCTCGAGTACCCACAGTGCTACTACACCCAAGCAGCACCACCGCCGAGGGAGAAACGCCATCGTGCACCGCCGCCTGTCCACCAGCCACGCCCGGGGAGGACCTGCGCCAGGTATAGAAAAGGCCGCCGCTGCCGGCACTGCCCAGGCTTTGCTTGGTGGCTCCCGCCGACGGCGGTGACGGGG
The DNA here is from genome assembly GCF_022539505.1 of Lolium rigidum. Lineage (NCBI taxonomy): Eukaryota > Viridiplantae > Streptophyta > Magnoliopsida > Poales > Poaceae > Lolium > Lolium rigidum. The sequence continues at coordinate 112,859,042 of NC_061513.1, read as the reverse complement.
AAGCGAGGAAGTAGGAGGTTTGGGGCACTCTAGAGTCCTCGGGGGGGTGAAATTTTGACACAAAGGACCACCTGTCTCAGTGAATTGCCAGAAAAGACCACCTACGAACGAAATTGCCAAAAAGGACCATCCTGTACGTGGCGGCAGGGCCCCCAGGCGACACGTGGCAACATGCCGCCATGGACTGTGGCGGCAAGGCCTGCCGCCAGCGTCGGAGGCGGCACGAGAGCGAGCCAGGCGACGCCGTCAACCGCCGTCGTGCGTCGACCGAGGAAGTGGGCCATGCCGCCACCTCCTATGGCGGTAGCTCCACCTGGCCGGGTGCCTCCAATGGCGCTGGCGGCAAGCCTATAGACACCTAGCAGCACACAGTTATTAAGCTGCGGCACTGGATTCACATGCAGATAAGATAATAACCCATGCAACCTAATAGTGAATTAGTTAACTAGAAATAAAATAGCCCATGCAGAATAGACTTGGACTTGCATACGGTTGCATTAGGAAGTAATCTATGCATTGTGATGCGCTACTCAAGCTAGATGTACATGTGATGTGGAGTACCAGTAGGGGCATCTCCAATGAGGCGACGCATATCGAACGTCAAAAAGGATGCGAAATGTCTGTTTACGTTCGGCTGAATGGTTGCAATCGACCGCGCGTTCATTTGCGTCTAGGGGTCGCTGACGTTGGCGTGGCCGGAGGAGTCGTCGGCCTCCCCCGCGCCAGCGAGGACTCACGAAACAGGACGGCGAGGCCATCCCACATAGCGAGCTGGTCGAGCTTGCTTTTGGCCATTACGATGTCAATGGCCTCCTCCCCGCTAATGTCCAGCGGTTGTGTCTCCGGATCCCACGCCGGGCCATCGTCGTCGTGGCCGTTGGCTCCTCCTTGGACATGGCCGTCCGACGAGGGCTTGTACCCGGCCTCGGCGGCATCATCGTCCTCAATGCCCTCGTCCTCGTCCACATCGTCGTCGTACTCGCCCTCGTCGTTGTCATTGTCCTTCGCGGCGAGCTCGCGGACGAAGTAGTCCACGTCACCGAGGTAGCCCGCTCGGCAGCGCGCTTCGAACTCCCACGTCCCATAGGAGATCCAGTTGTAGGAGTTGAGTGCGTACGCCGAATATTCTCGGAGATCGGCCGGCAGGATTGCTCGGCGCCGCCGGTGCTCTCGGCCCTCCTCCAGGCAGGTTCTCATCCGGCCATGGCACTGGTCGGTTTTCCTCCCTAAGGTGGCACGCGTACTCGACGCGGACATACCGCCCTACCCGCGGCTTCTTGCCAGACCGCGAGCCGCTAGCCTCGTGGTCACTCTTCGTCTTGCGGAACGGCCAAACGTTTTCCATGGCGTCGGCCGGGTGGATACGGCGGGCTCTGGCAATGGTGCGGTCGGGAAAATGGGCGCCGCCGGAGTGGAATTTAAAAAGGCTCGGGCGGCACTTCGCCTTCAATGTCCTATCATTGGGACGCCGTCCACCAGCGCACGTGTCGTATATTTGGGCCACGTTTGCGTCTAAACGAACGTGTTTGAACACTATGCGTCACATCGCTGGTGTGGTACAGCCGCATTTTCTGACTGCGTGGTCGCAAACGAACGTTGCGTCGCGCCGCTGGAGATGCACTGATTCTAATTCAGGAAGTAGTTGGAGCTAGAGGCGGATCGACATGCATGGTGCCGTCGTGACTAGCTCCTAATTTACAAACTTGGCAGTGACTCAACCTTGTGCGTGTGTAGGTAGTAGAGCATAAATAGGATCAAGCTGTTGAATTCAAAGTATGTGCGTGTGTAGGCTTGCCGCCAGCGCCATTGGAGGCACCCGGCCACGTGGAGCTGCCGCCATAGGAGGTGGCGGCATGGCCCACTTCCTCGATCGACGCACGACGGCGGCTGATGGCGTCGGCTGGCTCGCTACCGTGCCGCCTCAGTCCACGGCGACATGTTGCCACGTGTCGCCTGGGGGCCTGCCGCCACGTACAGGGTGGTCCTTTTTGGCAATTTCGTTCGCAGGTGATCTTTTTTGGCAATTCATTGAGGCAGGTGGTCCTTTGTGTCAAAATTTTCGAGGGGGTTTTTCTTCTTCTCAAAACAGATACTGTCGAGACTTTCTGTTGTTTTTTTTTTACATTTGCGATACCATTTCCTGACCTTGCGCGATGTATCCTGGTCACACGCATTGCAGAGCCGCATACCACTAGAAACCCAAGGTTCTATCCTTGCAAACAGTTAAAGGTGACAACCCCCACACTATCGGTCTATCGCCATCACCGGTGACTAAGTAAAGTTAGCATCCAGGTATAGGTAGACAGCAAGGACAACCCAGCAACGAAATGGCGCCAATGATCTAACCTGCAGATCGACCAGATGCAATGCCAAGCGTGCCTTTAGGAGGAGACTGACGGATCAATTTGCAACTTTGGAAAGAAAATGAAATGGAGAAAGATGGTGGGGGCTGGAAAGAAGGGAGATAACGTGCAGGGCCCTGCCTTTTTTTTCGAGGTGGATGCAGGGCCCTGCCTGACTGACTGAAGAGATGATCTTCATGAGCTCACGATCGACGTGCGTGAGAGCAAATGGCCGATCAAAACTTTACAAAGGCAAGGACATATTCCTCCCATCAGGGGAAATTATTCGAACCTAAGCTGTTCATCCGTAGTGGGGGCAGGCATGCACTAGCTATATGCGCTGATATATGTTGCCGCTGCATTAGTGTTTTACAATCATATAATTGCACACAGAGGATGTGATTAGAGGCTTGGATGGAACTTATCATGGCATGGGAAGATGGCACGCCTCCCCGATGTGTACTTAACAGGGCGTTCCTGGTCCCATACCGCCTCTATCTCCTGCTGATCGAAGAACGCTCGTCCCCATGGGCCATGCCCACATCAGAATCGGAAAGCCGAAACTGCCGCTGCTAACTGAAACCCTCTATGTACGTCTATCAGGGTAGCCACACACCGACGCGCACGTAAGCACCCACAATGATCCTCTTGTACCAGTGAGAGTGAAATTACCCGGAAACTTTACATCCGCAGAAAGCCTACCGCCCTATGTAAATATGGATACCAAAAAGATAAGAAAAGGTGCACAAGAGAGAGAAAAGAAGCAAGCTAGATCAGCAGCAGCAGCAGCAGCTTAAGGGCATGAGCAATGGAGGCAGCTGTCCAACTAGGCTTGGATAATTTTTTTGACATATGCATACCATGTTATGGTCCTATTAATATATCTTTCTCTCAAAAGCTGATTTGGTTTTTCTCTTTCTCTCTCACATTTTCACTCAGTTTTCACTTTATGGCTGAAGAGGTTGCCTCCTGATGAAGAGGCTGCCTCCTCATCCGAACCTACTTTAGACCACCCAAACCTAGCTAAAGGTGTGAGGCAGTACCTTTAGGGCAGTGCATTGGGCATGCCCTAAGAAGTTGAGGTCCACCACTCTCCGAGAAAAGCAGCAGCAAGCAAAGTAAAACTCCCAATCCCAAAAAGGAGACGCACGTACATAGATGCTGCTAGTGCTAGGTAGTAGCTCCTCCAACATATTTATCCATGGAGCATGATCTATATCAGCATGCATTCAACAATCAGCACTGTGTTTGAGTGAGTGAGTGAAGTGGAGCTTGAGGTGATGTAAAGGCGGCATCGCATACCTTTTGAGATGGATCGCGTGGCGATAATACCTGGATCGCAGCATTTGACGGCGACGCGGGAGCACTAGCTCACGCGCCCGTGGCCGCATGTAAAGTTTGGCCATTGTTTAGGCATTGACTTTTGTCGGCTCGAGAACGCCTCGCTCCCCCATGATCGATGGCACTTGCTAGCTGGTACATTGCATCTTCGTGTAGCCGCGGATGGTGTATGAAGCTGCTCAATCCCCCTCGGATGGATGAGAGGTGGTCATAGTTAAAAGTTGGAGGCCAAAAGTGTGGGATAAGATCAGATCGATGGTGCCGGCGGTTATATGGATTCCATAATTGGAACCTCGTTCGCGTTTGATCGGCGGGGCTACTTGGCTTGGAGATCGCACACTACTTGGCTTGGCGATCGCGTGGGCGTGCGCGGCGTCACTCGCCGTGCCGGTGATCGCCTCCAGCCTTTTGGCGAAAGCGTCATCGTCATCGTCAATTCGTCATCGACCCCGGCGAATCGAGTCGACCTGGGTCCGTCGAATTATTGGTTGGCGCACGTACTGTACGTACGCGTTCCGTGTTGGTGTTATCAAAACGAAAGTTTGTTTAATTAGTTGGCTGTTGCCACGAGCATTCCCAGCCGACGCTGTGCCGCTGGTGGGTTCCCACGTCGCGGGCTTGACAAGCTGCGATCACGCCGTTCCATCCCTTTGGGTACCCTGTCTGGTTTTGTGCAATAATGTAACACTCATAAAAGCAGGATTTATATTTTCTTCCTCTTTTTAGTGTCAGGTGAGTGATTCATTTTTCAGCATATATCAGTACTCGAAACCTCGACGCGGAAGATTTTGACATCCATCGTGTCATGCTAGTCTCGTGGGAGATTTAATGAGAGGAATGCTAAGAGTACAATGCCATCAGCCCATCAGTAATCGTAGCCAAGATCAGCGGTGAGATTAATAATTGGATCAAGGCGAGTGCCAAACCCCAATCCCGGGAGACTAATCCTTTGTATCGGCCACTTTGACCTTGCTTTGTTTATTTTTCTGTGAACCCTTCCTCTTAATTAACGAGATACGAGCAAAACCATTTTCCTCCGTTTCAAACAAAGTACTCGAAATAACTTTTGGTGGCACAAAAAGGAGCCCATAGAATTATAAAAAAAAGGAGGGATCCATCATCCGAATTGGATTTCATCCAAGATTCCGAAAAACGTTCGGTCTCCATCTCATATTCCGAATTTACTTATACGACATCGAACCTTAAGCGCGTCACCCTACGGTTCGTGAACTATGCGGACATGATCGAGACTCCTCTCCGATCAATAACCAACAGCGGGACCCGTAGATCCATAATAGATCCCATACATTCAGAGATAACTTAATGATCGATTGAACCATTAACATACGATACTGATTCCCTTTGTCGCGCGATACTTTACTTGTCCGAGGTTTGATCATCGGTATCTCCATACTTAGTTCAACCTTGTTACCGACAAGTACTCTTTACTCGTACCGTGGTATGTCATCTCTTGTGACTGTGTCACATGCTTGCAAGCTAATTAGATGATATTCCACCGAGAGGGTCCAGAGTATATCTATCCGTCATCGGGATGGACAAATCCCACTCTTGATCCATATGCCTCAACTCATACTTTCCGAATACTCAATCCCATCTTTATAACCACCCATTTACGCAGTGACGTTTGATGTAATGAAAGTACCCATCCGGTGTAAGTGATTTACATGATCTCATGGTCGAAGGACTAGGTTACTATGTATCGAAAGCTTATAGCAAGATGAACTTAATGACTTGACCTTATGCTACGCTTATTTGGTTGTGTATCCATTATATCATTCACCCAATGACATAACCTTGTTATTAACAACATCCAATATTAATGATCAGGAAACAATGATCATCTGTTAATTAACAAGCTAGTTTTACAAGAGGCTTACTAGTGACTCTTTTCTGTTTACATGACACACAAGTATTAATGTTTCCGGTTAATACAATTATAGCATGGGATGCAAATATTTATCATAAATACAAAGATATAATAATAACCACTTTATTATTGCCTTTTGGGCATATCTCCAATATTCTCCCACTTGCACTAGAGTCAATAATCTAGATTACATGGTAATTTACCTAACACTCATGGTATTCTTGTGTAGGTCATTCTTTGCTCTAGGAAGAGCTTTAGTCAGCGGATCTGCCACATTTAGATCTATGTGTACTTTGCAAATCTTTATGTCACCATCTTCGACATACTCGCGAATCACATGAAAACGTAGCTTGATATGCTTCAGCTTCTTGTGTGACCTTGGTTCTTGTGCATTGGCTATGGCACCCATGTTACCACAATAGATGATCAATGGGTCCAATGTACTAGGAACCAAAAAAAGCTCATTAATGAACCTCTTCATCCATATCGCTTCCGACGAAGCCTCCATAGCCGCTATGTATTCAGATTCAGTTGAAGATTTTGCCACCACGCTTTGCTTGGCACTCATCCAGCTTACTGCAGCATCATTTAATATAAACACGGATCCAGATTGAGACTTAGAGTCATCTGGATCAGTGTTCCAACTAGCATCGGTGTAACTGGTTACAACGAGCTCTTGATTACCTCCATAAGAAAGAAACATATCCTTAGTCCTTTTCAAGTACTTCAGGATATTCTTGACCGTTGTCCAGTGTTCCATTCCTGGATCACTCTGATATATGCTGGTCAAACTAATAGCATGTGCGACATCCGGTCTAGTACACACCATGGCATACATGATAGAGCCTACTACCGAGGCATATGGGATCTTGTTCATCCTCTCTCTTTCTTCTGCTGTAGCCGAACCTTGAGTTTTATTCAAGACCTTACCTGGAAAAATAGGTAAGAACCCTTTCTTGATTTCATCCATTCTAAACTTTTTTTAGAATCTTGTCCAAGTATGTACTCTGTGAAAGCCCTATTAGGCGTCTTGATCTATCTCTATAAATCTTGATGCCTAAAATATATGCTGCTTCTCCAAGGTCTTTCATTGAAAAACACTTATTCAAATAACCTTTAACACTGCTTAGAAGTTCTACATCATTCCCAATAAATAATATGTCATCTACATATAATATCAGGAATGCCACAGAGCTCCCACTCACTTTCTTGTAAATACACGCCTCACCACGAGTTTATATAAACCCGAAGTCTTTGATCACCTTATTAAAACGTCGGTTCCAACTCCGGGATGCTTGCTTTAGTCCATAAATGGAACGCTGAAGTTTGCATACCTTGTCAGCATTTTTAGGATCGACAAAACCTTTGGGTTGTACCATATACAACTCTTTCTTAAGGTCACCATTAAGGAACACCGTTTTGATATCTATATGCTAAATCTCATAATCGAAAAATGCAGCGATTGCTAACAAAATCCTCATAGACTTTAGCTTCGCTACAGGTGAGAAAGTCTCATCGTTGTCAACTCCTTGAATTTGTCGGAACCCCTTTGCGATAAGTCGAGCTTTATAGACAGTAATATTACCATCAGCATCTGTTTTTCTTTTGAAGATCCATTTATTCTCAACAGCCTTGCGGCTATCAGGTAAGTCTACCAAAGTCCATACTTAGTTATCATACATGGATCCCATTTCGGATTTCATGGCTTCGTGTCATTTGTTGGAATCTGGGCTCATCATTGCTCCTCATACGTCGCAAGGTCTTCATCATTATTGTCCACAATCATGATATTTAGACAGGGATCATACCAATCAGGAGTGGTACAAGCCCTCGTCGACCTGCGAGGTTCACTAACTACTTCGTTCGAAGTTTCATGATCATCATCATTTTCTTCCTCTCTTATTGGTGCAGGCGGCACAAGAACATGAGAAGGTTCAATAACCTCATCAAGTTCTACTTTCCTACCAGTCACTTCTTTCGTGAGAAACTCCTTCTCAAGAAAGGATCCATTCTTGGCAATGAAAACTTTGCCTTCGGATCTGTGATAGAAGGTATACCCAATTGTTTCTTTCGGGTATCATATGAAGATGCATTTCTCCGCTTTGGGTTCTAGCTTGTCAGGTTGTAACTTCTTTACATAAGCTTCACAGCCCCAAACTTAGGAACGACAGCTTAGGTTTCTTACCAAATCATAATTCATACGGTGTCGTTTTAACGGATTTAGATGGTGCCCTATTTAAAGTGAATGTGGCTGTCTCTAATGCGTAACCCTAAAACGATAACAGTAAATCGGTAAGAGACATCATAGATCGAACCATATCTAAGAGAGTTCGATTACGACGTTTGGACACACCATTGCGCTGTGGTGTTCCCGGCGGTGTCAACTGTGAAAGTATTCCGTATTTTTTTAAATCCATGCCAAACTCATAACTCAGATATTCGCCTCCGCGATCAGAACGCAGAAACTTAATCTTCTTGTTACGCATATTTTCTACTTCACTTTGGAATTCCTTAAAATTCTCAAAAGTTTCGGACTTATGTTTCATAAAGTAGATATACACACATCTACTCAGATCATCCGTGAAGGTTAGAACATAACGATAACCACCGCGCGATGCTACACTCATTGGTCCGTACACATCGGTATGTATGATTTCTAATAAGTCTGTAGCTCGCTCCATTGTACCAGAGAATGGAGTCTTAGCCATTTTTCCATTAGACATGCTTCGCATCTATCAAGTGATTCAAGAAGTCCATCGGAATGGAGTTTGTTCATACGTTTCACTCCAATATGATCAAGACGATAGTGCCACATATATGTAGAAGTATCATTCAATTTAATTCGTTTAGTATCAATGTTATGAACATGTGTATCACTACTATCGAGATTTAACAAGTATAAACCATTCATCTCAGGCGCATGACCATAAAAGATATTATTCATATAAATAGAACAACCATTATTCTCTGACTTAAACGAATAACCGTCTTGCATTAAACAAGATCCAGATATAATGATCATGCTCAACGCAGACACCAAATAATTATTATTTAGATTTAAAACTAATCCCGAAGGTAGATGTAGAGGGAGCGTGCCGATGGCGATCACATCAACCTTGGATCCATTTCCAATGCGCATCGTCACCTCGTCCCTCACTAGTCTCCGTTTATTCCGCAGTACGTGTTTCGAGCTACAAATGTGAGCAACCGAACCAGTATCAAATACCCAGGTACTACTATGATTACTAATAAGATAGACATAACAAAACGTTGTCCTAAGTTCAAGTGAAACCTACTGACTCTCCTTTTTGGAAATGGATTATGCATGGGAGAGAGGAGTTTTTTTAACGGGGATACTTCACAGTAGGTGATGGGCAGAATGTTAGATTTTGGGAGGATCCGTGGCTGGGAAAGGTATCTTTAGCAGACCAATATCCATCTCTATATGCTATAGTTATTAATAAAAACAAGAGCGTAGCCAAGGTTTTGAATAATAATCCTCTCCACATTACATTTAGACGTGTTCTGAGGGGTGAGCGTTGGGAGGCTTGGCTACATCTGGTTAGCCGAAAAATGAATGTACAACTTAGCGATGAACCCGATAAGTTTATTTGGAACTTGACAACCTCTGGAAAATTTTCAGTAAAGTCGTTATATGCAGATTATATGAATGGTCATATGGTGTTTTTAAGGAAATACATTTAGAAATTAAAGGTGCCCTTAAAAATTAGATTCTTTATGTGGTTCCTTCATAGGAAGGTTTTACTTACAAAACATAATTTAGTCGAACGAAAATGGTTGGGGTGCAAAAAGTGTGCCTTTTGTGATCAGGATGAGTCTACTGAGCACTTGTTTATTAGATGTACACATTTGCTAAATTAGTATGGAGAGTTGTACATTTCACTTTTAATTTATCCCCACTGAATAATGTCAAAAATTTATTTGGAAATTGGTTAAATGGTTTAGATAAACAAAGTAAAATGCATGTCCGCATTGGGGTATGCGCTATAATATGGGCAATTTGGAATTGCAGGAATGATGTGATCTTTAACAAAACCAGTAATGCTCAATTTCTGCAGGTTGTACACAAGGCTACTTACTGGATCAATGTTTGGTCCCTTTTGCTACCCGAAGACCAACGAGGACATATGGATATTGGATGTTCTCGTCTGATGGCGGTCGTTCGGGCTATCTTCAGCCAGGGTGGTTGGCGGCTTTCTAATAGGATACAAGATGCATAGTGTAATTCTATATTCTCTTTTTAGATGGCTTGTGGCAATTCTATATTCTCTTTTTAGATGGCTTGTTCATGTGCAGACACTTTGCGACCCATGATTTTGTAATAGCTACTTAAATACTTTGTGGATGGATTTTTAATAAAATGGCTGTGTGCATCGATTAATGCAGAGGTCGGGCAGCCCCATTTCTAAAAAAGAATAACATGTATATAAAATGTACCTTTCTTCTTGACGTGGCCGCTCTTCAGATCAGCTAGGTACTTGGGGCAATTGCGCTTCTAGTGTCCATCACCCTTGCAGCAATAGCAGACAGTATCAGGCTTAGGGCCAGCCTTGGGCTTCTTGGGAGGCGCGGCATCTTTCTTGCCGCCCGTCTTGAAGTTGCCCTTCTTAGGCTTACCCTGTTTCTTGAAACTGGTGGTCTTGTTGACCATCAACACTTGATGCTCTTTCTTTATCTCCACTTCAGCATGGAGAAGAGTTCACGTAACTCCTTGTTCATGCACTGCATGTTGTAGTTCATCACGAAGTTCTTATAACTAGGTGGCAGTGATTGGAGGACTCGATGAATACCCAACTGATTAGGAATCACTATTCTCAAGTCATTGAGCTTCTTCGTGTGCCCAGACATCTTGAGCACGTGCTCGCTAATGGAGCTTCCCTCTTCCATCGTGCTCGCTAACTGTTCCGAGACTTCATAGATTTCCAGGGCCGCATGAGTTTCAAAGATAGCTTTGAGCTCACGGACTATCTCATAGGGGTCGTGGTTTTCAAAACGCTTTTGCAGCTCTGCCTCTAGGCCATAGAAGATGGCACACTGAACTTGGGAGTATTGAATTTTTCGAGTCAGATAAACATTTTTTACGTCATCGGGAGCAGTTTCTGCAGGTGGGGGACCTAGCGGTGCATCGAGCACATATTTTAGTTGTCCAGCAGTGAGGACAATCCTCACATGACGGATCCAATCCGTGAAGTTGCTTCCATTGTTCTTAAGCTTTGCTTTCTCTAGGAACTGACTAAAATTGATGGTGGGGGCCGCCATGATCTACAACATATTTTCAAAGAGTTTAGACTAATTTTATGATAAATTGAGTTTAATTTTAATTCATAAATTAACTAGGTGAACTCCCACTCAAAACAACATCCCTCACATTGTCTTAGTGATTACACGAACCAAATCCACTACATCAAGTCGGATCTTCACGAGAGAAGATGCAGTTTCAAAGGCGAACACTCAAAATGTTCATCATATCATTTATATGAATCATGCTCTACCTTTCGGTATCCCGTGTTCCGAGACCATGTCTGTACATGCTAGGCTCGTCAAGGTTAACCTTAGTATCCACATGTGCAAATCTGGCTTACACTCATTATATGCACATGTAGAATCTATCACACCTGATCATCACGTGATGCTTCGAAACGACAAGGGTTAGCAACGGTGCATACTAAGGAGGAACACTTTATTGTCTTGATATTTAGTGAGAGGAATGATCTTATAATGCTACCGTCGCGATCTAAACAAAATAAGATGTATAAAAGATTAACATCACATGCAATTCATAATTTGTGATATGATATGGCCTTTCTTCTTGCGCTTTTGACCTCCATCTCCAAAGCACAAACATGATCTCCATCATCACCAGCATGGCGTCAAGGTCAGTGGCGCCGCTTCATGGTTGTCTATCACTTATAGCTACTATAACAACTACTTGAAATAAAGCTATTGCATGATGAATAGACACGCATGTCTTAACCAATTTAAAGACAACCATTAGGCTCCTGCTGGTTGCCATAATACAATAATGATCATATCATACATCCAATATAATCATCATCACATCATGGCCATATCACATCACCAAACCCTGCAAAAATAAGTTAGACGCCTCTAATTTGGTTTGCATATTTTACGTGGTTTAGGGTTTTTGAGTAAGATCCAATCTACCTACGAACATGAACCACAATGGTGATACTTGTGTTGTCGATTGAAATAGTAAATTGAATTTTAACTATGGTGAGAGAGACAGACACCCGCAAAGCCACTTATGCAATACAAGTTGCATATCAAGCGTGGAGCAAGTCTCATGAGACGCGGTCATGTAAAGTTAGCCCGGGCCGCTTCATCCCACCATCCCGCAAGCTGCAAAGTACATATAACTAAAGACAACAAAAGCATCAATGCCCACAAACTCATTGTGTTCTACTCGTGCAACAGATCTATGCATAGACACGTCTCTGATACCATTGATGGGTTCGTTGCAAGGAAAACAAAAAATCTACCGTGAATAAGAACAAAACCAAGATCCAATCTAGGAAGAGCCAAGATCTAATCTATGAAGATCGGAGCAACGAGAGAGATGAGAGACTAACCCTCGAAGATCCAAAGACGTACTTAACGAGATAGATCTCGTGGTTGATGTAGTCAATCGTCCCGGTGCTGCAGTCCGGCAGCATTTCCGTACTCGGTCGTGCGTACAGTGTCGATGAAGTCCTTCCTCTCCCCGTTCCAGTGGGCAGCGGAGGTGTGGTAGATCCCCTCGGAATCCTAGTAGCACGACGGTGTGGTGGTGGTGGTGGTGAATCTCTGCAGGGCTTCACCTAAGCTGGAGCAGAGATAAAGTGGAGGGAGGAGAGGTGGCGCCTAGCAGGGTTTTAGGCTGGCCACCCCTTCCCTCTTTATATAGTGGGGAGGGTCGGTTGGGCTGCCCCCCCAAGCCCAAACCCATCTAGGGCCGGCGCAAGGGAGAGGGGGAAGTTTCCTCCCCCCCAAGCCTTCCAATTTAGGGTTTCCCCTAAACCCTAGGGGGTATGGCCGGCTTGGGCAATGAGATCTTGGTGCGCCTGGCCCATTAGGGAAAGGCAACACCCCCTCGGCCCAAGTGGCCCCTCCCGGGTTTGTGGGCCCACTAGGGGACCCTCCGGAACCTTGTAGAACCTTCTCGGTCTTCCACGGGAAAATTCCAAACTTTTTCCGAACCCCAGAAATTAATTTCCCTTGTATGAATCTTATTCTCCGAACCATTCCGGACCTCCTCGTGATGTCCTGGATCCCGTCCAAGACTGTGAAAAACATTCGGTCTCCATCTCATATTACGAACCTACTTATACGATATTGAACCTTAAGCGCGTCACCCTACGGTTCGTGAACTATGCGGACATGATCGAGACTCCTCCCCGATCAATAACCAACAGCGGGACCTGGAGATCCATAATGTCTCCCATACATTCAGCAATAACTTAGTGGTCAATTGAACCATTAACATACGATACCGATTCCCTTTGCCGCGCGATACTTTACTTGTCCAAGGTTTGATCATCGGTATCTCCATACTTAGTTCAACCTTGTTACCGACAAGTACTCTTTACTCGTACCGTGGTATGTCATCTCTTGTGACCGTGTCACATGCTTGCAAGCTAATTAGACGATATTCCACCGAGAGGGCCCAGAGTATATCTATCTGTCATCGGGATGGACAAATCCCACTCTTGATCCATATGCCTCAACTCATACTTTCCGAATACTCAATCCCATGTTTATAATCACCCATTTACGCAGTGACGTTTGATGTAATGAAAGTACTCATCCGGTGTAAGTGATTTAAATGATCTCATGGTCGAAGGACTAGGTTACTATGTATCGAAAGCTTATAGCAAGATGAACTTAATGACATGATCTTATGTTACGCTTATTTGGGTGTGTGTACATTATATCATTCACCCAATGACATAATCTTATTATTAACAACATTCAATGTTCATGATCAGGAAACCATGATCATCTATTAATCAACAAGCTAGTTTTACAAGAGCCTTACTAGTGACTCTTTTCTGTTTACATAACACACAAGTATTAATGTTTCCGGTTAATACAATTATAGCATGGGATGCAAATATTTATCATAAACAAAAAGATATAATAATAACCACTTTATTATTGCCTCTTGGTATATCTCCAACACTATGTAGATTTGATATTTTTCTTATCTTTATGTTGTAGAGTCATTTTTATATAGAGCCTGAGTTGGAGTTTTTTGTTACAACTTACAAGGATCGCTAAACGATTGTTATATTCTAATCCAAATTAGGAATAGGCTGAAGCCCCCCTCCCTCCCTACAGATTGTCATCGTCATCTATTTATACCTCTTGTAAGCCATCGTCTAGGGTTGATTGTTTTATAGGATAACCCACGATATTTGTAAACACTTCTCGATGTAGTGAAGTTTTGTTGACTGAGGTATGTAGATTTTACCTTTCTATATTGGAGATGGTGTCCTCAGTTTAGTCCATTGGGCGGACCTAGGAGAAAAACATCCCGATGTCCTCAGTCTAGTCCGCACAAAATTCTTGCTTCAAATAGGGGTGTCACGGAGTGTATTTCTATGGAGCATAGCAAAGAAATTACTCAGCACTCGGTGTCCTGTGACACCCCTATGCACAATGTGGGTCCACCCCACGTGAAGCGTAAGTGTTATCAAACTTCAAAAAATGTTTAACTCACTGTTTATCTGTTAACAAGGTTTAGGAATCAAGGCCTATGCCCATAGGACATGCTTACACAGGCTCTCATCCTCATGTACTAAATCAACATATGCCAGTGGACAAGAAGCTTTCTGTGGCCATTCGACACATCACAAGTACGACGCCACGCCTGTTCGGTCATCCCTGCCACGGGGCGTCGGATAGTTTCCTTATAATAGTGTGTCAAACCTACCAGTTAATTTTTGTCTAGACTATTTTAGCAGTCCACGCCGGCGTTTATATATTATTAGGCCCATGTTACATTTTGACTCCAACACCCAGCCTTCAGCGTGATCCAAAATCCTAAGTTTAGCTGTATACCACACACTCAACACCGTTATAACACATTCTTTCACGGCGTGCTTTACTGTCTGTAAAACAACCAAATACGGTTCGGATATATATGCCTTTCCGACTGAACCAAACCAGTACTATCAAATGTGGGAAGAATGACATGCATAGTGCTATCGGAGAGTTGCGGTTCGCCACGGCACATAATCACATCTAATAAGCTAAAAGGGCAGATCGTGCGCGCGAAAGAGAGAAAAGGTGGCACCAGTACGTTCGGATCATGTCATGCCAACTTTGTGTCTACCCTTCCTACCTTCATCAGCAAAAGGCATCGTCTCGATTCCATGGCTAGTAATGAACTGATGGGCTGTTAGCTAGCTAGTTCTCGTATTTACCGGCTCGTACATGCTGCATGTACCTTTTGGCTCGCCGAGCACGATTTGCTCTCCTGTCGACTGTCGTGTAGTTGGCCGCAATTTGATCTGTACCGCGTGTTTGCCAGACGGCATCAGTCGTCCTACCTAGGCTAAGGCTATGTGCATGTGTGATCGCCATCACGATGATCTTGGCGGTGGTTCTGGAGGAGTGACCGGAACGGAAAGGTCGGACAATTCATTCAGAGAATGGAATGTCACGTCAAGGTTTGAGCTTAGACTGTGTAGTGTACAACCATTTTCAAGATATTGTCGTTATATATCTGCAGGTGCGTTTGGTACTGTACAGTACTGCTGGAGACGGCTCACTGAGTATGCGCGTGAAGACCAGTGTGGAAAAGCATTTTGATCGTATTGTCAACCTAACGTGGTCCTCACGCGTAATCGTGTCGAGGAGGAGGACGGTGCGGTCGGCGTCATCGCCTTTGGAGTTTGGATCCATGGTATTGATGCCCGGCCCCTCTCTAGTTTCTATCAGTACTATTACCGGTATCGGCATTGCATTTGCAGAGGTCCAGTGCACAGCAACTGCATACATCAGGATCATATTTCTGACCACACGCTGATAACCAAGATGAGCCATAGGAGTTCTAAAGTTTTCCGATAGATCACAATTGGTTAAAAGTATATCTAAGAGCCATTTAGATCAAAGAATTCACCTTTTCGACCCGGCTTCGCCACTTCTGAATTTTCGTCTCATGCTATATTATTTGCATTATCCATGCCGAGTGTGCCAAACAGGTGTCAATCCTGTCCTTGAAGGGAAATATTCCATCGAAATTATTAAAGCTCGGCCAGGCTGATTTCGAATTTCGGAAGGACAAAAGTCTCGCAGCTATAGTCTTTTGCATCTAGCCTCGTGCCTGAGATGACATGTTTACACTAACCCTGGCAACTTGCTGCCCACTGTAGCGTCGACAGCGCAACGTCACGATGCTAAAGAAAAGTGACATTTTTGGAGAAAGAAGGGAGTAACGAAGTTCTCCCACGCGCGCATCGTCTGCTAAGGGAGCGGGCCGACGATTTTGGACGGTCAAAATGTTCGTGAGCATTCGTTTATGTCTACCCGTGAACGTGAAAATGGTTATGTGTCTGTTTGCATCGGGCTGGCTCCAGCGGGTCCACGCATTTCCGGTGCAGGCCAGTTTAGTTTCAGAAAATTCAGAAAAGAGGTTGTAGACTTAAATTAGCTCAAATTTGCACGAAATTATAACTTCAAATTAGCTCAAATTGAGGTCTGAAATAAGTCTTTACACATGGTACGGCGCAAAGTGAAGTCCAAAAGGAGCACAATAAGGCCTGAACAGCATATGAAGTCCAAAAGAAGGCAATGGTGCTAGACATTGGCGCCGCTGATCAGGCGTCTCGCGCGCGGATTTCAGCGCTCCTCTTCATGAACCATGGCCTGGTGTCGTCGTCGACGCTGCTCAAGTCGGCTAGTATGATCCTTGTGTTCTCTACACGGGTCTTGGTATCGGCATCGATCATCCTGGCCTCGGCGTCACGCAATTTGGCTTCGGCGTCTGCCTTTCATGGCCTCGACCTCCATCCTTTGGACCTCAATGACCTCTTTCGTGAGGTTGAGGTAGATGGCAGGTGCTGCCTCTTTTTCTAGACGCTTCTTCTCGTCCCATTTCGCCATGGCGGCTTGATTCTCGGCCATCAACTTCTCCAAGTTCTGGGTGAACGCAATGGCTTGTGCCTCCCGGGCTAGATCGGCCTTGGTAGCCTTCTGGCCTCGGGGATCAGGTGGAAGGGCATGCCGGCCATGATCGCCGTCTTCGCCGTCGACGTTAACCGATGTCCCATTCTTCACAGCTTTATCGTAGGCCGCAAAGCTTGTCTTCCACTTTTGCGTGCCCTTCAGGATGTCCCAGCAATGGACCATATGGAAGCCCTTCTTATGCACTGCCTTGAACCTCTCCAAGGCCCGGGATACCTCCAATTGGTTTAGCGTCCGGATCATGGTTTGCCAATGATGTACATAGAATAGAATGATCATGTCCGTTTCTTTACCACTGACATGACGCCAGCGCCGCTAATGGATTGTTGATGCAATGTTCAACGGCGGAGCAGATTTTGCTTGTCTCTTGTTTGATGTAGTTCCATCTTTTTCTGATGGACTCTTCCGTGCAAGGGCTTGGCATCTCTTAGGGCTCTTGAAACTTCTCTCATTGTACTCCTGCATCACCTTGGCCCAGTACACCTTGCCCTTTTGTTGGGCGCCATTAATGCAGTCATGGTTGGTCGCCAGCCACGTGTCGCACAAGCACTTGTCCTCATCGTCGTTGAATCCTTATGTCCTGTGGCTCTCCCCCTTCTTCTTGCTAGCATCGTCCGTGGTGAGGACATGCCCTGTTGACACATTCTCATAGTCGTCGAAGCACACGATTGTTGCCTACGCCGGCTGGGTGGAGAATAGGCGTGTGGCATCGATGTCCTCCGCATCTTGCGTCGGTGCCCACTCATCATGCGGCCCTGTCCCGGCCCCGGCGTCGCCAACGAAGACGCTGCCGTAGATCATGGCCTCGACGTCGCTGTCATGTTGTCCCTTCCAATATTCCTACAAATCACCGGACGTCTGAGCAGATGGTGCTATTTCCTTAAACAGACTACGGGGCACCGGCATGCTCTCCTCCGGCACCTGACGTGTCTTGTCTGTCGCGCCCGGGCACGAGTCACCGCTTCTCGGCGTCCGGTTGAGGTCGGGAACCAGCGCCCCGTTGAACTGCACCGGCGCCACGCCGGAGGCGAATCGCGATGCCGCGTGGACCTACAAGGGAGCGGGCGTTCCAGGACGCAGCTGGCAACTTACCGAGCACACCGACGAGGCCGAACGAGCGACACCGGCAATCCCCTCTCGCTTGATGAGCATGTAGGCCGCTGCTAAGCTCGGATGGAGGCCTACTTGTGCGGCGCCGGCTTTCAGCTGCATCTGCCACGCATGATGGCTGGCCTCCAGGGCAGCGGCCGCTGCATTTCTCTCCTTCTGGTTCTTGCGCCGGACGCGACGCTTCGCAGTATCGACGCCTTTCTCCTTCTTGGACAACACCTTCTTTGTTGCCTTCAGCTTAGCGTCCCGGCCACCGGTAGCGGGACGCTTTGCTTCCGCAGGAGTTGCGGCCTACATTGTGGCTATGGTCGTTTCTAAGGGGGAGTCTGGGGCGGCGGCGGGTGCGAGGGTTACCTCGGAATCCATGGTGGTGGCTGCGGCGGTGAGGACCTCCATTGCTACTGGACTGCTGGCGCCGGTCTACTTTGATTTTTCGCACGGGGAATGGCCACTGGCGGGAATGTTATCGGCCTCCCTGCCACTAGCACGCGGGTCCTATGTAAGTTTCGACGGACACTTGGCGCGACCACAAAGCGTCCGCGGAGACGCAAACCTGGCGCATATTTGGGCCAGGTTTGCGTCGCCGCGGACGGCCTGGTCTTTGGGTCGCCCCACTGGAGCAGGACCCAGATGCATTTTTTCTCTCCGCGGACGCAAACGGACGCTCACCTAAGGGCATCTCCAACGGGGTGACGCATTTTGGACGCCCAAAAGTGGTCGCGGGCGTCCGTTTGCGTCACCCCGTGGACATATTTTTTCCGCACGTCCGTTTGTGTGGTGTGCTCCCAGCGGGGCGACCCATGTTTAGATTTGCAAAGCATAGAAAGTAGTACATTCAACTATACATTCAAACTATACAAAGTAGTTCTAGAAGCCTAGACTACTTTCTACCTGATGGGCCGGCCCCGTCGTTGCGTCGCTCCCTCGTCTGCTTCTCTGCCGCCTCCCGTGTGGCCGCTAGGGCTCGGTGCGCCGGCGTGTCCTCTAGCAGGCACTGTCGCAGCCTCGCGTTGGCGGCGTCGTCCTTGAGCGTCTCGAAGGACTCGACTATAGACCTCTGCTCGGCCATGTTATCCTCCTGGGTAGGCGCATGAGGGTCATCGGAAGACCATGATATGTTGGAGTTGGAGTCGTCGTCCTCTGCGGCTACGGCAGCCGCCACCCTGCGGCGTTCCATCTCAGCGTCGAAGATGCAATGTAGTGTGTCTGTCCATTCATCGATCACGCCCCTCCTAGCTAGAATAAAACTAAGTACCGTAGGCTTGATTAGCACAAATGTTGGCGCAATCGGCCGATCGAGAACAAGGCTCAGTTTTCACGAGTCCCGACGGAGATCCATCCCTAGCTCCTCGTCGCAATCTTGTCTTTCTTGCGGACGCACCCTAGCTAGCGTGGCTCATGCACCGTCCCTTTCAACGACCACTTCTGCTCCGGTGTTTCTTCCTAGAAAAATTATGGGCGCGTCAAACATAATAAGGGCGGCAGGACGCAAATCTGTATCCGCGAGTGTCCGTTTGCGCGAGGTGGACGCGAGAAAGATCGTTTTTATCCGCGCGTCTGTTTGCGCTTAGGGTGTCTCCAGCGGCTCGACGCATTTTCGCGTCGGCATAAAATATGAAGTTTGAAAACAACAAAATAAAGAGATTCAACTAAATCATAGTCCTTATTAAATCCAAATTTTAAAAAGTCTGCATGAAAATAAGATGGTATTCCTCTAGGCATGGTCTTCATGGTCAGCCAATGCCCACTGATGCTCAATCAAATCCATCTGTGCATGATCAAGAAGCATATCATCACCCAATGCATGGTCTTCAGTGACCATGTTCTTGCCGGGTGACGGACAATTGCCCACCGAGCTTGGAGCACACCAAATCCGCGCTCCACATCTTTCCTGCAAGCCTCTTGCATCTTGGCAAACCTCCTTGTCTTCTAGGAGTTTGGATTACAGACAGTCTTCACTAGTGTGGTCCAATCAGGGTAGATGCCATCAGAAAGATAATATGGTTTGTCATATTCATTTCCATTGATGTCATAGCTCAACCGGGGAGCTGTGCCTTGCATGAGCCGGTTGAAAATGGGTGGTCGGTGCAACACATTGATGTCATTGTTGGAACCGGCCATGCCAAAGAATGTGCCAAATCCATAAATCTTGAGATATGACAGCTTCAAGAATGACAGTACGTCCCTCCGCATGCCCGATGTACTGACACTACCATCCAAATGGATAGTTCTTCCACTCCCAGTGCATGCAATCTATGCTGTCAATCATTACTGGGAACCCTCTAGACTCGTTGATAGACAACAGCCGCCTTGTATCCTCAACAGTTGGCTCCCTACAGTAATGTTGTTCGAACATGGAAATCATGGCTTTGCAAAACTGGTACATGGACTCAAGGCAGGTGCTCTCACCCATTCGAAGATACTCATCGAATATATCAGCAGCCATTCCATATGATAGCATGCGAATAGCGGCGGAGCATTTTTGGTAGGATGACCAAGAATTGCACCTGCTGCATCGGGCCTGCACTGGAAGTATGGGTCGTAATCTCTGACGCCCCGGAGAATGACCAAGAACAGCTCCCTTGACATCCTATACCGGCGCCGGAACATTTTTTCCTTGAACACTGGATCGGTGAGGTGGAAGTAGTCCTTGTGGAGCCGGAGCTGCCCTTGCAATCTGTTGCGCGGCAGTTTTTTGAGTGGCCCTTGACAGAGCCCCGGTGCACCGGCCCCTCATTTGAAGTGAACTTGTGTCTCATGGAGGCCGTAGTAGTTGCCAATGTCTGTGTCAACTGATCGGACTCCTCGTCGGAAGAGGAGTCAACGACCTCGGCGTGGAACTTCTGCAGCATCTGCCACATGTCCATCTGCGTGGGTACGAACTGTTGATCAATGGCCGAGCACAATAGCGCCGAAAACAGGAGAAGAAACCTACCGGCGCAATTGACCGAACAAGTCGTGGGCGGCGCGGAAGGGTGGCGCAACCGGCAGCGTTTGGCCCCAAAACAGCCGGAAGGTTCGCGCCCAAGCCAATCCCGAGTACGATCCTGCTCTCCCGCGCGGCGACAACTGAGCCGGACGGCGAGTACTGCGGCGCAGTGGCGGGACGGCGGTGCTGGGGTTGGGGTGGTGGCGTCGCACTAGGGCAGCAAAGAAGGGAAAAAGAAGAAGATTGATGCGGTCGATTTCGCTATCCCTGACTTGCGGGGTAGGAAAACGAGGACGCTTGGCACGACCGCGCAGCGTCCGCGGAGACGCAAACCTAGCGCATATTTGCCAGGTTTGCGACGCCGCGTAGGGCCCGGTCACTATGCGTCGCCCCGCTGGAGGAGGGCCTAGAAGCATTTTCGGTCACGGCGGACGCAAACGGTCGCTCAGCGTCCGTTTGTATCGCGACGCTGGAGATGCCCTAATGGTGGAGATCTTTCCATACCTGTTTGTAAGCAGGGGCACGATCGTAATTTTAGTGTAGGTCCACCGTCCGTACACCCTGCATAGGACCGTATTGCCTGCGTTCTGTTGTATCTCGTTTTTGTACGTATCTAGAGTCACGTGCGTGTGCCGAAATAGAAAGATCACATAAAGATCTTGCTCATGCGGCCTCTTGTTTTTTTTCTTATGCGACATACACATTCCGTATCAGACATGTATACATGGGCTAGATATGGGTTTCGACGGACCCAACAGTCCAACACGGATAAAAAAAAACAACTATGACCTTTAGACTTCGATTATGGGGAAGCACCGGAGCAGCCTTCTTGAACGACATCCATGTTCAGTTGCATGCATGCTGGTCAATCCTAAGAGCATCTCTAACCGAACTCGTAAACTCCGTCGAAACTGAACTTTTCCGATGAATTTTTGGGTTCAAGCCGAATGCGCTATAGACCAGAACCCGAAACGGGGGCCCGGCCCGTGAAAGTTTCTCGGGGGCCCGAGAAACGCGAGAGTTGTCCCATATTAAAACGGGACGTGGAGGGGAGTTCGATTTCCATACCTTGCGCCCCTCCGCTGCTGCAGCCTGCTCCGCCGCCTCGCTCCACCTCCTCCGACGAGAAATCCGCACCTCGCCAGCGCCGCTTCCCCATCGCTCCACCTCCCCATGGCTAGCCGCGGTAGCTCCGCTAGGGGAGGCTGTGGTTTGGGCGGCGGGGACTCGCCGCCGCGGCCCCCCATTTTCCGCACGGAGGCGGAGCGGCGCAAATTCTAGCGGAGGGCGCACGCAAGGGCAGCGCTCGCCGGTGGACGAACCGGGGGCTCACTCCCCCAGGGAAGCTCGAGAAGTACGCGAACGGAGGCGAGGGGTCCTCCTCCGGCGGATTGTGCCACCCCCCTCGCCCGCCCGTGGATGGCAGCTCGTCGGAGGAGGACGACGCGGCGCCGGCGCGGGAGCCAACCTTCTCCGCAGGCGACTACGTCTATGATGACCAGGAGGAGGACGCCGTCATCGCGCAGGTGGCGGCCGTCTCAGAAGCGGAGGCGGGAGCACACTGGCGCCGGGAGGAGGCCGACGCCGTTCGACAAGTCCGCGAGTACGAGGTAGCGCGCCAGGAGGAGCGCATCCGCCGCGTCAAGCTCAAGTCGAGCTTGATTCGGAGTAGGAGCTCGACGCCTCGCCTTCCTCCGCCACCTCGCCTTCCTCCGCCACCACTTCTGCCGCCGCGCGCAGAGGCCCTTGGGGCCGCATTTTGGTCAAAATTAGGTCGCACGGCGGTGGCTGTTAGTTAATTTAAGTTATTAGTACAAATTATGTAAAGTTTGATGCTCAATCGGAGCATCAATTATCATCTATATGCGTTCATCGATGAATTCTCCCGCGAGAATTTCATTTCGTTTCTTCAGTTCCGATTTTACGGTTTCTGTTCTGCGTGAGTGGCAAAATCAACCTAACACACGTTTTCGGGAGACTGAATTAGACTTTTTCGATTCTAACTTTTTCGATCTCTACTAGAGATGCTCTAATATGCTGTGTGCATATGTAGGAGAACCAAATCCCAAGGTGCCACGATGAATTACTCCCCCTTTGTTTTGTAAGGTTACCGTCTATCTCAAGATTTTACTCTTTCAAAAGATTAGATCACTGTGAATTGCATGACGTAAAACTTATACTCCATCCATTCCGGGATTTTGAGGAGAAACTCTACGCCCAAGGTGCTCATTGCTTCTCCCCTCATATTTTCTTCGGCACGCCATGCTCGCCCGGCTCGTCCTCCTCAGCCGTGGAGCATGAACCATAAACCCTATCAGAACCATGCACCCTACTCTTCCTCCTCTCCCCATTCTCGTACTCGTCCATGACGTCTTGGTTGTCTTCTTTCGTGCCACTCCTTGTTCGCTCTCGCCTCTGCGAGGCTCTGATCGCCATCCTCCACGTTGACATTGACTTGTTCGCATGGAAACATGCCTTCCATCCACCTACGCACCGTGGGCCGCAACACGCCAACCCAGTGAAGATCAGTGCGTCACCACCCGAGGTCCTATGCCGACCAAACCTAATCGTCATCCCCGCTCAACATATCGGCCCTTCCTCCTCTCTCGGATTGAACCCTCATCTCCTCTCGACATCTGGCCACACCTAATTTTTGTGTTGAAGTTTGAGATTTGTCAAAATGGCCAAATATTTCTCCGGTGTATAAGTGTATTTCCGATGTCCTGCAATACGATTTCTACAAATTAAAGGCCCTCGCAGCCAAACCGAGGCATCATGCTCGGCGGCGACGAACCATTAAGTCTGTAGCTCAGCTCATTCATTTGCACTAACAATTATTCTCACTATATTCTTTTTGTACGCTATATATTATGCAGAATGAAGATGCTCGAATGCAAAAGAGGCGGGCTCTATGACATTGGGGTTCATGAAGTTACGGTTGGAGAATACGCCAATGGCACAGAGGACAAGTTGCTAAGGTTTTTACTGAAGCAAGCAAACAAAGACGAAATATTCTTTCATTCGAGTAAGCGTTAACAAAGAAGAAATATTCTTTCATTCGAGTAAGCGTTATAACTATCTTACATACATTCGATTTTCTTACTCGATGTGTAGTCTAAATAATCTGGCGAGTTATGCGTGTGCTTCCACTATATTCTCCTAATTATTCAACTTAACAAAGGAGTAGTACTTGTCATGGACTCGAAACGTAAAGACCATGGGCAATGGACGAACATGGCTGCCTTGCTCCAAAGGTAATTTCAATCAATATCGTATCGGCATCTTTATCTGTTTTCATTTGATGGTATCATCAACTAATCAATAACTCAATTACTCATTTTTTCTTTGCTGGCAGTGCTTGGAAACGGTTCATCAATACTGCTCTGGATCGATGGAAACCGGAGCTTACATTTCAAGATCGTCGTGTAAGTAGTATTATATAGCTATGTCCGCGAATCTCTTTGATATTTTGTTTCAATACCATGCTTGATTATTAGTTTGATCGAATTTTTTTCGTAAAGTGTTTGAAGCAGGAACACGGAAATAACTTATGTGGAATCTACGTCTGCGAGTTCATTCGAGAGATGACCTGTCACTCGCGAATTAGGGGCGGCTATACAAACCATTCGTGTATGTGAACAATATTTCACAATCTTAGTTTATTACCATCAATTGTATTGAGTTACATTCATATATATTGATATCCTTTTTTTAATTTAGATGGAACGCCTGCGAGACTCTCTCCTAATGGAGGATCGTATATGAGCAATTTAAGAGCAACTTTCAGGATTCTTTCTTAGCGAGGTCATAGCTCGAACTGGAGAATACCATCGGGCACTTATTCCGTCCTCATGTACTTATTCCGAGGATATTCCGAGGAGGCTGCAGAAATCCATTCTACAGTTTGTAGGACAATATGGCCAATGACACATCCAAAGGTCAATCACTATTGTAAAGATGGGCAATGGATGATGCGATCTTACGGTACTTATTCCGTTTTTTTAAATTTTCCTTGTCGGTCTAATCAAAATTAAGCTTTGCAAAGGTCAACCACTATTGTAAAATCAGTAATACATATAATGCAAAATACATATAATATGAAATATACGTTACGGACAACAGATTTTATATTGTCGATGTTGATATTTTTATGTAATATTTGTTTAATGTTATATATGTATTTGTGAGCATCTACGTCTATACTGTGTTTTGTAAAAAAGATAAATCTGACTTTGACCAAACTGAAACTGCGAACTAATTGTGAATATGGATGTCACTATCACAATATGTATCATATTATCTTACGAAATTACCATACTACCGCTGCCAATCGATATATATTGTGCTAGTACCTTAATTTGGTAGTATTTTACTCATATCACGACTCATGCACATCGTGGCATCTTTAGAGCATCTCCAACAACAGTGGTAACTGCGGCACCATATATCACGTTTAGGGCGCGCTATCGCCCTTCAGGGAGCGCAACCGACCGTTGTCGATCCAAATGTCAAAAAAAAAATGCTGCCGACTGCGAGTAATTTTTGAGACGGCATATAATACGACACGACAAATAGGAATTTGAACATATATGCAACAAAACTAGGTCAAACACATAACAAACAAATTCAGATAAATATTACTACTTATTATTATATCCCAACCAAATAGTTCATCAAATCTTAACCAAATATTACACAAACAAAATCGAAGTAGCACTAAAATGGACATACAAACACACAAATGGATCATCATATAAGGTGAAACTACCGACGTTGTTGACCATCCCATGACCACCACTCGTCGATGAGATCCTTCGAAAGATCTTCATGTATATTGTTGTCACGAATATAATGGTAGGAAGCAAGAAAGTGTGTCACCTCTCTACTATCTTCTTGGGACGCACAGGATGTCCCATCAAGTCATAGAAGGAGTAGTCTAATTCTTCTCAACGCTGATTCTCATATTATGCATGATCACACAAGTTTTGTTCATGATATTTCAAAGAACATCTTGGTCCAAAATCTAGCTGGTCCTCTCACAATATCAAATTGGGCTTGGAAAATCACAAATGTTCTCTCCACATCCTTCCTAGCCTCCGGTTATGCATTATGGAAATCAAGTTGTTTCTTACCGGTGGAGTGGACAACCGGCTAAACAAATGTGCACCACCTTGGGTAGATGTCGTCGGCAAGGTAGTAGTTGTAGTTGTACTTGCGGTTGTTTGCTTCAAACTCCATGGGTGGACCTTCGCGCATTGATATATGTATCATGAGTGGCATGATCATTGAAGGACATTGAGATCGTTGGAAGAACCGGGCATCCCCAACAAAAATGCCAAATCCAAGTATTATGATCGACAATGGCTTCAAGAATTATAGTTAAACCCGTTTTGTGTCTCTTGAACTGTCCATGTCATGTTGCAGGACAGTTCTTCCAACCCTAGTACATGCAATCAACTGAGCCATGCATACCTGGAAACCTACGAGATCTGCAGGAGGAGGTTTATGTGCATAAAGGAGTGTGATTGTGGTTGTGCAGGCTCATGAGCGAGCTGATCAGCGACGCTCCTCTGAAGGCGAAGCTACGCGTCAACAACAGGTCGGAGATGGCACTGAGCAAAAATCCAGTGCATCATGACCGGAGCAAGCATATAAATGTCAAGTATCACTTTCTCCGTGAGTGCATTGATGACGACAAGGTGGAAATCGATCATGATAGCACCAATGGCTTGCTTGCTTATATTCTCACCAAAGCGCTGGGCTGTGTCAAATTCATCTACATAAGTCTGAAGCTCATGGAGGTACAAATCTGATCCCCGGGCTTAGGGGGAGAAATGTTGAACTATAAGCCTGTCGACAGTTTCAGTTAACTATAACACATCAGTTCGTTTTCAGTTATAAATGGCCGTGTGCATCGCCCTGATGCAGGTATACCCCCATTTCGAAAAAAAAGTTCGTTTTCAGTTAACTTCATTAAGATAATTTTAGTTAGTTTATTTTGGCTGAATTAACAACTAGCTCCCAGAGTCTAGCTCCGAGAGTATCGACAAGAAAATATATTAGTGTGGCAGGTTGTATATGCTACATATGATATTCCAGCACCAACTAATATAACAAATGTGTTTGGTAATTGGTTTAATGGTATCGACAAGAAAACTAAAGCAAAGATTCGCATTGGCATTTCGGTTTTATGTTGGTTAATTTGTAACTGTAGAAACGATATTGTTTTTAACAGGAAAGATTCTACGGATTTTTTGCAGGTTATCCATATAGCTACACACTGGATCCAACTAGGACATTTTCTATCCCCGCCGAATTAGCGCGAATGCATGGTTAATGGGTGCAACCGGCTACAGATGATTGCACAGGATATTTTCTACGGAGCTACCTGGCGGCCTATTAGTAGACTACAGAATGCTTAGTTCCGGTAGAGGTTACTGTCTTTTTTTGTTCAGATGGTTAGTTTTTGTATCGGCCCTCTCTGATCCATGAGTTGTAAACTCTAATGCTGTGTTTGGATGCACAGAATTTAGTCTTGGAATTGAATTGGGCAAAGATTACAAATCAAAGATGGAAATGAATTTGACTAAAATTCCAAATCTGTTGTTTGGGTGCGCTTAGAATTTGCCTTTGGAATCTAATGGTGGTACAAATTTCTAATCATGTTTGGACTGCAGTATGGAAATGAATTTGTGGAAATGAATCCGGCAGTGGGGTGCGGCAGGGGCCGGCGGTCGCTTTTGGCTGGTGGCCGGTGGCCGGCGGTGGAGGGCCCTGCAACCGCCGCCGTCCTCCCCTGCAACCGGCGCCATGGGCCCGTGCCCCAACCACCGCTTCCGCAGGCCTTGCAACCGCCGCCTCGATCTCCCGCGGGCAGAGACGAGAAGCTCGGGACGCCTGCCGGCAAGCGCGTTGGCCGGAGCGCAGTGCCCATTCCCATACCGCCGCTCACCGCCGTGCCCCCTACCGCCTTCCGCCGCCGTTCCTCCTAGCGCCGCCATTCTTGTCCTGCCCGCGATCTAGGGTTAGGACAGGGAATAGGAACGGGAGGTCGTTGAAGAGGGAGGCCAGGGAGGGGAGGGCATGGAGGAGGGAGGAGACACGCCATGGAAGGGAGGCCGTACCAGCGCCGGCTGCTGCATCTCGCGGCGGCGGCCCGAGCTCGCGAGCTCGCTCGATTTCTATCGAGGACAGGAAGAGCCGAAGAGCGAAGAGGTATGCGACGCGAGCTCGCTCGATTCCGAGCGTTTCCGAGGTGCCGACCTCGGAAAGATTTGGGCCAAGCCTTACACGCGCGGGCGGGGCCTCGGAATTGAGCCCAGTTTCCACGCCCCAATTCTAAGCGCAATCCAAACAGCTGAATTTGCCGATTTGGCCCCCAATTCCAATTCCGAGCCCAGTTTCCGCGCAACCAAACACAGCATAAGATATTTTGACTTGCTTTAATAAAAGGTTATGTCCATCTATTGATGCAGAGGCTAGGTATAACCCATTTCGAAAGAAAGAAAAACACTATTAGTCCATCACCATCGCTAGTGACTAGGTAAAGTTAATATCCATCCAGGAATAGGCAGACACCAAGGACAACCCGGTAACGAAATGGTGGCAATGATCTAAGTCGAAGATCGATCATATTTTTTTCGATAAAGGATGCTTTATTACTTTAAGAAGCAATTACATTCAGCCTCTGCATAACCAGGATGCACACAGCCGTTTTGTTATCTCAAATCAAAAACGATAAATAATAAAAACTAGGCGAGATACATATCGAAAGATCGATCAGATACAATGTCGATCGTGCCTTTAGGCTGAGAATGATGGGTCGATTTGCAATTGAAAAGAAATGGCCGGAAACGGAGAAAGAGAGTAGATTTGGTGATCACATGGATACATGTGCACGCATCAGCCATCATTAGATTGTCTTTGAGATTCTGCTGGGAGAGGTGGTGAAACGGGAGATAACATGCAGGGGCCTGCCTGACTGAAGAGATGATCTTCAGGAACGTGACGTGAGAGCAAATGCCCGATCAAAACTTTGTAAAGGCACGGACATATTCCTCCCATCAGGGGAAATTATTCGAACTGGAACTGATAATCCCAGTGGGGGCAGGCACTGTCTAGCCCATATATATGCGCTGCTAAATGTTGCCGCTGCTGTGGTTCCTTACAAGAATATGATTGCACACACACAGGATGTGATTAGAGACTTAGATGGAACATCTCAGGCCATGTTACTTAACAGGGCGTGCCTGCCTCCACACCGCCTCTATCTCCTGCTGGTCGAACGGCTCATCCCCAGGAGGGTTTGAAGTGTGACGCTTCGGGCCGCTCCTCGCGTCGCCTCCTCCAGGCGACCGGGGGAGAAACCCTACCGTCCTACCGCCAGCCCCCTCCCCTCCTCTCCCTCCTAGTCGCTCCCCGAGGTGGCTGCCGGACAAGTCCTCCACGTGATGCCGGTGAAAGGGGCGGCGGGGATCTCGTGCCTCCCGGCCATTTGAGGGCAGCGGGGAGGGATCTGCGGCGTCGTGCTGTTGGCCTCCTCTCTGTGGTAGCATGGACTCTGGCTCGTCAGTGCTACCTCCTTTCTGTCGTGCGACCGGAGGGTGCGTGGTGTGGCCAGCTGTTGCAGGCCACACCCAGATCTGACCAAGAGGGTCTTGGTCAATCTGCAGCTCCCTCCGGTAGGTTGTCAGCCAGGGTGGTGTTGTGGGCATGGGTCCTGGCTACCGGGGCAGGGGCCCCGGGCAGTCGTGCATCGTTGCTCCAGGGGCGAGCGCGTTTGCTTGTGCTTGCTGGCTGCCTCTGGTTATGCTCAGGCGATACGGTGGTGGTTGGTAGCACTCTCTCTCACCGGCTTATCGCCACAGGCATGGGGGGGGGGGGGGGGGTTGTGTTGTGCTGCGGATGGCAGGGGCTGGTCCGGGGCAGCACGGACGGGTCGCTCGCGCTTATACTTCTTCAGCGGTCAGGAGAGGTGCGGTCGGTGTTGGTGATGAGCCCAGCGTCGGTGACTTGGGTTTTGGTCACCGCATCACCTTGGGCGGGCAATACTTGTTGCAGTGTTGTTGGCGGCGATGGCTCATCTCCCCCTCCGCGATCTCGTGGTGGTGGCCGGCCTCGGGTTATGGGTGGGACATCGGCGAAAGCCGTGCAAGGCCTTGGCCACTGCGGGTGACAAAAACATCTTCGACGTCGTGTTCCTTCTTGGAGGCGCCACCAAATGCCCCTCCTTTCTCGTAGCTGGACCACGCCTCCATGCTCAACTTGCGCACTTCTCCGTTGGGGCTTAGTTATATTCGCCGTATTTAGGCACACCCTCTTCACCTTCCTTGCGCATGTCGCCACCTTTGTCTTTGTGGCCACTTTTACACACTATTTTTCCTGATTTAGGCGGCCTCCTAGATACCTAGGGGTGGTATCTTAGGCCGGAGTCATGCCGTGCGTGAGCCGGTGATTTCTTCCTTAGGCCGTGGGTTCAATGTGTCGTTGGATAGGCTTCAAGGTTGTGTCTTTTGGGGTGGTGGTGGGGCTAGGATGAAAGCTCGGCAAGGCCTCGCCCGGTGCGGGTGACAGCGACGCCCTTGGGAGCCGCTCTCCTCCTTGGAGGCGTGTCCATCAAGCCCGCCTCCTTCGGTATGTCGAGACATGAAGACAACTTCGCTCTGCCGGTCATGGGTGTACTCTGCTTTGGCATGGGAGGTCTGTTGGTTTGGGTCGGTCTCGGCACCGTGCCCTTGCAACAGAGGACTGCGCTTCATTGACTTGCTCAAGCTCTCTTCCTATCGATGCTATTGTAGTGTAACTTGATGCCCCTCTTCTCTGTTGTTTCTTTTGTTGTCTTGTTAGTGGGTAATCCTAGCAGTATGTTGTTGTTTCGTCGTTGTAATCCTGGCCGGTTGATGGCTTTCTTAATTTAAAGTTTGGCTTTCGAGCCTTATGTTTTAAAAGAAACGGCTCGTCCCCACATCAGAATCTGAAAACCGAAACTCCCGCTGCTAACTGAAACCCGCTATGTACGTCTATCATGGTAGCCACACGCCGACGCGCACGTGCGCACCCACCATGATCCGAGCATGTATCACTGAGGGTGAAATTACCTGCAGACTTTACATTCGCGGAAGGCTGACCGCCCTATCTAAACCGGTATACCAGAGAGATAAGAGAAGGTGGGAGAGAGAGAAAGAGAAAGAGAGAAAGGTAACAACAGCTTAAGAAGTTGAGTTCCATCACTCTCCGAGAAAAGCAGCATCGGTCTCATCCGAGGCTCCGATCCTAGAAGGGAGATGCACATGGATGGTGCTAGTGCTAGGTAGCTCCTTGTAGTAGGCCATATTAGAGCAACTTGAATAGTATAGTCAGTTAGTATTGGATATAAGCAAGATGCTATGTCATCTAGTCAACATGTATAATAGTTGGCTATAAAAAGTACTACTTAGATGACTCATTTTTCAATCACATAAATTGTTTAGAAGCACGTGCTAGAGCTAGCTCTTACATAAAAGCTCACTTACATTATCTCTCATCTTTTCTCTCCTTCAACTAGATATAAATATGTTATTTTAATTTTTAGAGCTAACCGACTAGAATTTATTGTATTTGCTCTTAGCATTCTCGGATATATTTATCCATGGAGTACGATCTATATCAGCAATCAGCATGCATGCATTCAGCAATCAGCACTGTGTTCGAGTGAGTGATTGAGCGAAGTGGACCTTGAGTGATTGTAAAGGCGGCATCGCATACCTTTTGAGATGGATCGCGTGCGGATGATGCCTGGATCGCAGCGTTTGACGGCGACGCGGGAGCACTAGCTCGCCGCGGCCGTATGTAAAGTTTGGCCATTGTTTAGGCATTGACTTTTGTCGGGGCAATCCGCATCCGCGCATGATCGATGCCACTCGCTAGCTGGTAGTAATAACACTGCATCTTCATGTAGGTGCAGATGGAGTGCCAAAAGGTGGCTACAACATTTCTAACAGAAACCGTACAAGAGTCAAAATCGTAAAATAGCCGTCGTTTTAAGCTAACATGGTCCATACCAGATATCGCAAAATTAACGATACCGTAAAATTCTTTTTCAGTTTTTTTTTGACCGGGAACGTGAGCTTTATTAATTAGGCATAAGATTCTTACCGGCAACGAAGAAAGCCATTACCACCGGATTTGCCTAATTGCGCTAAAATATACGTTGCGCCATTGCTCACGCCATCTACCTTTCGGACAACAGTATCTTGATAGATCTTCAGTTGCTCCCGAGCTTCGAATACCAACAACCAGCTCCCAGATCTTTTTCAGTTTTCTGAATATCCAACCACACGAATTTCATATATCCAGTTTCTCGGATAAACTTTGTGGTCAAAAAGGCTTTAGAGCTTGGCCGGAGAAACCTTTTAGGTAGTTTGTTCCCTTCCGCCGCCGAAGTCGGCCAATTTCCGGCGAACCTCGGCCAATTACCAACGAATCTTCCGCATCAAGGGGGGGACATCGGGGCCACGCGTGGTGGATGGGGTTCTGGGGCCACTCACGGTCGACCTCGCTGAGTTCATGGGAGCCAGGCGACCTCCGCTCGTAGGCCGACTTGTGGCGGTTGGGCCGATGGTGCAGGCCACGGTGGGCCGTGCTTGGAGCATGGGGTGTTGGGGCCGCTCGCGACCGCCAAGCTCAGGAAGGAGCTGCACGATCTCTCTGCTCATGGGTGGACTTGAAATGGGCCATAGGTCACAATTGATGGTTTGTTTGGTGGCATGCGTTGCATCAAATGGTACCCAAGTGCCAGATTGTTTGGTTGTCTGCAAAAACACTTTCATCTTTGCTGAGCCGCAACACATGTATTTAATTGCTATTTTGGTTACAAAGCTTTTGGTATGTACTCACCATATTTAAATATGATGAGGCTAGGATACCACACATCACATCACAGATAACAAAGAGGCCATACAAACATACTACATATCATATGGACATCTAAGATATTACTTAGTATTTAACTACATGCATCACACAACTAACAGATTGGTGTTAATTACACCACATCAGTAAAAGCAGGATATTCTAAGCACGTACAAAGCAACATTAGTACTACCTCCGTTCCAAGGAATAAGGCGCAAGCGTATTTCAAGACGAACTTTGACCATAAAAATTGAGCAACAAAAGCTTGATTATATTATATGTAATTAGTATCATTGAATTCGTATTGAAAAACACTTTCTAATGATGTTAATTTCGTACAAACAATCTTTATATATTTGAAGTAATTCTTGATCAAGCGAAAAGAACGTAAAACGATGGCGCCTTATTCCTTGTAACAGGAGGTAGTATCATACTTACACAAGGGCACACACCCCTGGCACTGTGGCACACACCATCAACAAAAGACATATTTAACATCCTCATGATGCCAACATTGCAAGTAAAACATCAAAATCAAGTCAAGGGAGCTCCAACGCCGTCTCTAATGGCCACCACCATGCCCAGTTCTTCCTTAAGAGCCTTGGCATTGCTTCTTGCATGCTCAGACTACCTTAGTAGAGGTACATACCTTGTCTATACATCTGGAACTCGAAGCAGGTGTCCTTGTAGGCGAACACGAGTGTGTAATCGGCAACCATGGAAACTTTCACTAGTACCAAAAAAAACACTATTGGCCGGGTGTGGAATTTGACTACTACTCGCGGCCTCCACCCGTTACTACTAACGCGCCAGTGATATTGTTGGAGATATGCCCAAGAGGCAATAATAAAGTGGTTATTATATATCTTTGTGTTTATGATAAATGTTTATATACCATGCTATAATTGTATTAATCGAAACATTGATACATGTGTGTTATGTAAACAAAAAGGAGTCCCTAGTAAGCCTCTTGTATAACTAGCTTGTTGATTAATAGATGATCATAGTTTCGTGATCATGAACATTGGATGTTATTAATAACAAGGTTATGTCATTATGTGAATGATGTAATGGACACACCCAATTAAGCGTAGCATAAGATCACGTCATTAAGTTCATTTGCTATAAGCTTTCGATACATAGTTATCTAGTCCTTTCGACCATGAGATCATGTAAATCACTTATGCCGGAAGGGTACTTTGATTACATCAAACGCCACTGCATAAATGGGTGGTTATAAAGGTGGGATTAGGTATCCGGAAAGTATGAGTTGAGGCATATGGATCAACAGTGGGATTTGTCCATCCCGATGACGGATAGATATACTCTGGACCCTCTCGGTGGAATGTCGTCTAATTAGTTTGCAAACATATGAATGGTTCATAAGAGACCACATACCACGGTACGAGTAAACAGTACTTGTCAAGAGATGAGGTTGAACGAGGTATAGAGATACCGATGATCAAACCTCAGACAAGTAAAATATCGCGTGACAAAGGGAATCGGTATCGTATGTAGATGGTTCATTCGATCACTAAGTCATCGTTGAATATGTGGGAGCCATTATGGATCTCCTGATCCCGCTATTGGTTATTGGTCGGAGAAAAGTCTCAACCATGTCTGCATAGTTCGCGAACCATAGGGTGACACACTTACGGTTTGATGTCGTTTGAGTAGATATGGAATATGGAATGGAGTTTGAAGTTTTGTCATCGTGGTGAACAGACAGATGCCATAGGATGGCTTAAGTTGGGGCCGAATGGACGCAAGAGGATTCAGGGGAGGGTTTTTGATTAGATGGGATGAACTTCTGGATGATTTCCTCAAGAACTTAGCCAAGGCTAGAGGTTGAAGAAGAAAGACATAAGGAAGAACTCGCTCTAGATCATCTTCTTTATTGATCTCCACAGGTTACAAGTTTCTCAGTACATGTGTTCGTCTATGCATACACCACTTCCTCCGTTCGTGCCCATGAAGAGGGCTGCCCCCTCTCCTTATATAGGGGAGAGGGTGGCTTACAGGGCAAGAAACCCTAATGGCATCTTTGAATAGACAAACTACTTTACAAAGCTACTTTAATCATAGATGACACCGGAGTCTTCTTTAATCAGGGATGCTGACGTCCTCCGGCTTCTTTCATCGCCTTCCTCCTCTTTATCGTCAGCCCTTCGTTTAAAGCTACTTTGCTTAGCTCATCTTTGTCTTCTAGCTCTGGAGAGAATCTTTGACCGATCCCGCCGACTTGCTCTTCTTTCCGGTAGCCCGGTGTCTTCTTTTCCTGGTTCCGGCATACCCCTCTTGGGGATACCGGCTTAGCCTCACTTAGCCAACTTCTTGTCTTTGTGCTCCGGTACGAACATTAAACCGGTATCTTGATGGCTCAAACCATCCGGTTTGGCATGCCTTTGGCATACCGGGGGTCATCCCCCCAACATTAGTCCCCGAAGCTGGTACAGTCTGGCGGATTCTATCCAACAGACCATGCCAGGTTCTCACGTCTTTGGATACCGGTGTAATCTATCCGGCGCTGAGCTTAGATCCGGCATCTTTTGCCCGGACTCACGTTATTTCTCTTAGCAAGGCATTTTCCGGTATCATATCCTCCGGCATCTTAGTCATTAACTCTTTCCTCGGTGAAGTCGAGAATTTCTCGGATCTTGTGCCGTCGGTGACATGCGCACTGTGTCTGACGCGCCAGTGTCAGGGGTCACTTCCCTTCGGCTTCTGCGCCAGCATTTATGGCGCCACACCGGATCCCTGCGGCCGTTCCGGATCTGTGTGGCCTCCCTGTGGCATGCTAATTTCCGCGCGTGTATCTGCACGCCACGTGGCGGCCCACGAGGCGAACCGCCGCGGCCCGACGGTTTTCAGCCCACTACCCCTTCTCTCTATATAAGGGCAGAGCGGTTCCTCTTCATCCTCTTCTTCGCATTCCCCACTTCCTCGCGCACAGTGCCTTTGCCCTCTGCACCTCCGCCGCTCCGTTCGAGCTCCGCCGCCCGACGAACCTCCGCTACTGCTCCGCTGGACGCCGCTGAACTTCACCGCGTGAAGAACCTCCGCAGCGCTCTTGTCGCAGTCGCGACATTGCTGCTTTCTCAAGCTCCTCTCCACCTCACCGTCGGCGGACCTCCTCGCCAACTTCAATCACACCATACCTCCGGCGAACCACTTCTTCTGCGACTCCGCCGCCTCAGGTTAGGCCCGATACACCTTTACCTCTTCTCTCTTAGCTTTCCAGATCTTGGGCCGGTAGAGTATTTATCCCCTCTTTATTTTGCCTTTTCTCTTACTCGTAGATCTTCGCGCAAGGGTCTTTCTGGGGAAAACTGTTTTTCGGTAGATTCCGGTGTCGTCCAGATCTACATGTCTAGCGAAGAATCTCTTCTTGCCCCCTCTTCTAGTAGTCAAGGCAGTAGCACTTCCGACGGGCTAGCGAAGATCTCGCCCGGATGGAAGTAGAATCCAGCAAGGATCAAGAGGTCGGCACCTCCAGCCGGGCCCTCGGAAAGGATCTTTCCGGTATCACACGCGGAGCCTGGAGAGGTTCCGACGTGACTCAACACGAGATGGACTGGCTTTACCGGTCCAGGAGAATACCGGAAGGGGTCTCCTGCCGGGTTCCTCGTGACGAGATCGAACCGGTGCTTGAACCCGGTGAGGTCGTTGTTTTCCTTGCTCACTTTGAGCGTGGCTTCGGCCTTCCTGCCTCCGATTTCTTCCGCCAATTCCTCGATTTTTATCGACTCCAGCCTCACCACCTTCCCGGCAACGCCGTTTTCTATCTTTCTTGTTTTGTGGCCTTCATGGAAGGCTACATAGGCATCCGTCCCGCTCGTGAGACGTTTGCCCGCTTCTTTTCTCTCCGGATCAACTCGGTCCAGGGCAAGGACATTCCCAAGCCCAAACCCCCGTACAATGCGGGTCTTGTATCATCGGCTCCCGCCAAGGGAGCCCCTTTTTTAAGTTCAACGGCCTCGAGTCTTGCCGGTTGTGGCAGACGACGTTCTTCTACGTGAAGAACAAGAGCGCTACGGACCTCATCAACTTGCCGCCCTTCAATCCGGCGCCGCCCACCAAGATCAACTGGAACTACAACCCTGGTACGGATCACATAGAGACGAACCGGGTGGTACGCTTCATGTTGAAGCTGATGAACGAGACCAACATTTGCTCCGACGATATTATCCGCACCTTCATCAGCCGCCGGGTGCTTCCCCTCAAGCGTCGCGTTCACAAGATGAGCGAGATGTACGGCCATGGCGATCCCACCAAGATCACCGGCCTGCCCTTGAGCAAGGCAGATGTGGTCCTGAAGGCTAACCAAATATGCCAAACGGACATGCCGGTTGACTGGGAGTGGGGCCTCCGGCCTCTCAGTTCCACTAACCCTCCGACCCAAGAAGTAAGAAATTACGCAACTCGGGTCGGTTTACCGGTAACTTTTATACTACGGCTAACTTGTTTTTCTTGTTTCTTTTCGGGCCGGGGACCGCTTCCCCGCATTGACTCGGACCGGCGAGGCCCTTGCCAGAAGCGTGCTCTTGACAAGTTCGACCCGGACCCTTCCATTCATTGGCAGGACCTGAAGATGGGCCGGACTCCAGCCTCGCGCCTCGGCAAATCTCCACCGGAGCCAGCCGGTTCGTCTGACGACCTAAGCTCGGTTGAGGTAGCTCTTCTTTTTGATCTCTCATATTCTTCTGTTACCTATCTCCTTCTGTAGACGTTCCCTCAGCTAGCCCCGAACCACAGGTCCACGAGCACGTTGCTCCCCTGGGGGCCGAGGCAGGCCACGAGTTTGTGGAGAAACTCATGGCCCAAGGCCAGATGAACAAGGCTCCGGCTGCTGACGCCGGCCCTAGCCAAGCTCCTCCTGCCAAACGCCCTCGGACTGAAGTCCTTGGGGGAAAGCAAGTAGGCACGAAGCGCTACAAGCATAAGAAGATGCCGGTTTCTTCCGGGTAAGTTCTTTACTTCTCTTTTTGTTTGTTTTGTTCTTACCAAGTTCTTTTCCGGTTGCTTTTTTCCAACCCTTCCTTTTTCTCTCTTTCAGCCCTGCGCTCAAGCTTGGCTCCAAGCCGGAGTGCTCTGCCGGCTCCGCAAGGACCTCAACTCCTCCTCCTCACTCAAGCCCGGCACCATCTGGTGCCGGCAACACCTCTGCCTCCCCTCCGGGAGGCAAAGTTCGGGGCGCGCGGCCCCTACACCTCCTGATCACCGCGCAGAGGAGGATCTCACCTCCCCTCCTGAGACCCAAGACACCGGTGCCAGCAACACCGGCGCCGACGACGAAACCGTCGGGCGGACGGAACCTCTGGTTCCTCCTGGCCCGAAGAAGAAGAAGAAGAAGCAGCCAAGCTCTTCCCCCAGCAAGGCCGCGCCGGATACTTCCGCGCCGGCCTCCTCTGCACCGCACCCGGAAGCTCTTATTCTTGAGCCTACCGGGACTACTCCAACACCGCCATCAAGCCAAGGACCTCCTGCGGCCAAGCCAAAGCCGCCGCCCGCAACTCCCAAGATCACCCAGTTCCTCAAGCCGGGGGCTTCCCGGGGAAAGGCCGTGGATGGCAGCGCCTCAACCGGCTCGCAGTCTCTAGTGCTGCACGTCAGCCCTGCTGCTGCTGCGGTCCCAGAAAAACCTTCCGGCCTCCTGGGCCGGATTGTTGAGCTGAAGCGCGAGGGCCGGGACCTGGGGCACCTTCTCCCCTATGCCCAAAAATGGAACGATGCGGACATCTCTGCATCCACCCGCGGCTTGGGAAGGACCGCCTTCCAGCGCCAGATCCTGCTGGGCCCCGGTCCACTGAAGAACACTTCATGCGGCTCAAGCGTGCCGTGAAGGAGTTCGACAGTGCGTGGTACGACGCCACCAGCAACGTGGTGGTAAGTTTCGCTAACTTCCTTGTAACTTTTTCGTTGATGCCGGTTTCTTTCTTTCCGGATCTTGTCTATCCTCCCAGTCCCCGAGTTTCGTGTTGAGAGCATAGCTCTTAGCGCGAAACTTAACTAGAAACGCGCGAAACCGGCATAGCCAGTCCCGAGTTTCGGGTTAAGATCTTTGCTCTTAGCGCGAAACTTAACTAGAAACGCGCAAAACCGGCATAGCCAGTCCCCGAGTTTCGGGTTAAGATCTTTGCTCTTAGCGCGAAACTTAACTAGAAACGCGTGAAACCGGCATAGCCAGTCCCCGAGTTTCGGGTTGATATCATGGTTTCTTTCTTTCTCACAATTACCTTCTTTTGAACATAGCACCGCGGATGCCCGGAAGCAGCTCTTCGAGGAGCTTCTCTGGGAGCACCGGGACCTTGCCGAGGCCCGCAGCCACTGCCAAGGTTTATTTCCTTTCTTTTCCTCCGGCATCTTT